>NC_071355.1:103215948-103550948 GCF_943734655.1 Sabethes cyaneus
AATGTAGACTTGTTGACGCCCAAATAATAATATCCGTAGAGACAGTGGTAAACGGTGTTAACGGAAGCATGACGACCAAAAACATTTTCGCGAATTCCGGCCATTTCGAGTTAGAGATCGCCACAAGAGAATTCACATACCTGTAAAAATCGTGTAAAAATTTCAATTCAGGATTATTAATGATCCATTTCTGAAGAAGTTTCATGGAATTATTTACCAATGAAATATTTAGAATCATCCGTATACAACATGTTTAGTTGAACTCGATTAACAAACGAAAAAAAAAACAAAACATCCTGACTTTTGACATTGCGTTTATCTCGCGGGTATCTTTTGAGCGCGTTATCACCGCCGCCCCATGCGGATTTTTCATAACCGCCGCAATAGGAATTTCCGTAAAGAAAACAGATGTGTAAGTGGTCGGGTAGATAAAAGAGGGGGAGCTGACAAATGGGGAAGAACGTCCATACTTTTGCATTATAAGCATTTCGGTTACAATAACTGATGTACAAGTGGCTGTGAGACAAAGGTGCCCCGAGTAAGATCGGGCACTCAGCCAGTTTCACATGATTGTCATTGTTGAGTTTTATTTTAAACTAGCTGACCCGACAAACTTCGTATTGCCACAAATTAAACTGTGTTGTACATAAATCGTGAATCTCAGATGACCTTTATCACAATCTCGAGTTTTGCGGGTGGAGTTCATGGGTGTTTTAATATACATATTATCTTCACAGTAAAATAAAAAACAACTCCCCCCATTGCATAGCCTGATAAAATAAAGCGGATAGCATTTAAATATTCGCCGAATACCATTTTGCGGAACACCAATTCTCGGTTGACCATAACGCGAAATATAGAGTTTCGCAGAATACCATTTCGTGAAAAACCTTAAGCGGGATGTACCATTTCACGGAAAATCTTTTCGTAGAAAGTACCATTTCACTGGGGTGACCCAACTGAAGGAAAGTAATAGAGGTCAGTAGATCTAGGAAAATAAATAAACGTAGATAGAGGTGATCTCTACGGGGGCTGTCCCTCCCGCAGTGGCCGGCGCTTCCGACGGCAGGTTGCCGGCCACACTCGCGGTCTGTGTCCATCTCGCCCTGAATCATCTAATGTTACTATTGATAGCTTCTGGTGGTCTTGTTATTGACTATTGTTTTAAGAAAGAATCTAAAATTTTTCGAGGTCGATTAGTTTTTGAGTTAGGCAAAACTTTCTGTTTTATTTGTATGAGAATCCTTATCCCCCTACCACATGGGAGAGAGGTCTATAATCATCATAAAATAAATTCAACACTCCAAAATCCCCCACATGCCAAATTTGGTTCCATTTGCTTGATTAGTTCTCTAGTCATGAGCAGGGCTTCGACCGATCCTTTTTTTCTACCGCAGTCACACCAACGCGCATTCAAGTTCACACCGTCCGTTTAGAGGTGGAATACGAACGCTATGCATAACACAACTGGTAGTTTGCTCAGTCAAACGCCGATGGCACGCAGCAGAACGACCTTGTTCTAGAGCTTTTTGACATTTTCGTTTCGATCAAGTTGCCTTTACCGTTTGGAGCAGCGAATGACTGCAAAACAGTCAAATGACTGGCAATCACCACGCTAACGAAAAGCAACCGCACAATCGTATGATTCAATACTACAAAAAAACAACCACTACATGTGTATGGAAGAAGTCGGTCGGACTCCGTCCAACACAAACCAATATTTTGCTTGCGTCGGACCAACGTCCGGGTGACAAACTATTACTGTGAGCAGCCGATTTGGAGGCAAAAGAGAAACGAAAAAATGCGTCACCGTATGCTTCCAGTCAGTTTGCAGTTTATATTCTCAAAGCGCAAAGCAAAACGGGAGATCGACTGTTTGCTTTTGCTGAGATGCCGCATGAATTGTAAGACGGCAGCAGCGCAAGCGGCAGATTGACTGGACTGGAAAAAACAGTCAAATGATCGTTCAAAAAGCGGAGTTTGAATGCGGAAAGTTCGCATTCACGGCAGTCACATTCAACTTGCGATCCCTTTTCAAGCCCTGGTCATGAGAATATTTGTATTTCATTTGTAAAGAAGCGCCCCCCCCATTATTGAAGGGGGAGGGGCCATAATTCCCCTCCTAAAGAGGGAAGGGGTCAAAATTCACCATAGAAAAAAAAATTTGCCTGCAAAAATACCCACAAGCTAAATTTGGTTCCATTTGCTTGATTAGTTCTGGAGTTATGAGGAAATTTGTATTTCATTTGTATAGGAGCACCCTCCCCTCCTAAAAAGTGGAGGATTCCTAATTCACTAAAAATCTTGCCTCCAAAGACCTTCACATACCAAATTTGGTTACATTTGTTTGATTTGTTCTCGAGTTATGAGGAAATTTATATTTCATTTGTTTCGGAGCCCCCACCCCCTCCTAAAGAGGGGAGGGGTCCTAATTCACTATAGAAAAAATTCTTGCCTCCAAAGACCTTCACACACCAAATTTGGTTACATTTGTTTGATTTGTTCTTGAGTTATGAAGAAATTTGTATTTCATTTGTATGGAAGCCCCCCCTCTTAAAAGGAAGAGGAGTCATAATTCATCATAAGAACCTTCCCTAGCCTCAAAAATCTCTACTGTATCTACTGTAATCGACTGTATGCTTTTAAGTCGTGTACAAAATTGAACTGCAAAGTAGGCCTTAGGACAATACATATTTTCGAAAAGCTAATAAATCAATCGGCACTTTATACATTTGTTTTCCGTGAACCTGAAAAAGCAGGGCCAGGGGGGATTGAGGCTGGAGACTCGTGTAGGGTTTTAGCGGGTCAAGATCCTCACGCCTCATTAGGGGCTGTCCCTGAGTTGTCTTCTCAGGTGTCTGATAGTTCCGTATCTTCTAAGCTGCTCAGCAGATTTCCCTACTCGCAAAAAAAACCTGAAGAACCAACATGTCAATCAAGACATATCACAATCATATCATAACGATTGGAATTCGTTGGTTATCTATACCTTTAAAAATGGATTTCTGTCTGTCTGTCTGTCTGTCGGTATGTTCCTTATAGAATCGAAAACTACTAAACCGATCGGCGTTAAGAGTCCCTTTAAGAGGGGGGGCTTCCATACAAATGAAATACCAATTTACTCTTATCTCGAGAACTAATCAAGCAAATAGAACCAGATTTGGAATGTGGGGCTTTTAGGGGGCAGAATTTTTTCAATGGTGAATTATAACCCCTCCCCCTTTTAAGAGGGGGGGACTCCCATACAAATGAAATACAAATTTCCTCATAACTCTAGAACTAATCAAGTAAATGTAACCAAATTTGGCATATGGAGTCTTTGGGGGGAATGACTTTATATTTCAGACTCCTTACTCCTGTGATTGGAGTATAAGGACTCTCATACAAATAAAACAGAAATTTTTGCGTGTGTACCATATTTTTTGCTATATAACAAGTAGTAAGCTGTGAAAGTAAACTAGTAAAACCTTCTTGGAGCAAGCGAGAGTGAATCGACGCCGCTAACTTACGTGCCTATTGCCATTCATGTCAAAAGAGAAGGACATTCGTCTGCCACGTCATATTTGCGATGAGCGTGCTTTGGATTTAATGTTATTTGTAACCAAAGGCCCTTTTGAAGGCCACAAGCGAGTTAAAGTAGGATTATTGAAACATGTCAAGCTACGCATAATCATATTTAATACACTAATCTGTGGGTTGGTTATTCATTACTATTTTAACCTTTATGATGCACACAAGCGATTTTTAAAGCAATCTCTATGTCTCAATAGTGGCAATGATCCCGTCCATGTATTTTCAAAGCCATCATTGCATTCAACGAAGAATTGAGTCTGAATATTTCGCTCCTCTCTTTTAAACATTCATTTAAACAATGGCACTCACAGACTCGTATAAACATACTTATGCCAGAAATGCAGATTACATTAGTCTTTGATCTATTGATCAAATGTATACCTTGTAGTTTTATTTGTTGGTTAAACCAAATGGGATATTTTGAATAACCGACTTTCTTCAGGGGGACATGCTCATTTATAATTTCATTTAATATTTTTAAAAGATTTCTGAGAAGGGTTTGCCAGTTTAATGTGCTAAGACAACATTTAATGATACCATAGTTTGCCAAATGAAACTGGTGGACATCTTTATATTCCCAACCAAGGCCAAGGCTTCCCTCTTATTTTCATGTAAAAATATAGAAAATTCAATGGCTGTATGGAATGCTTCGTTTTTCCATAGTGGAGTCAATGAGGCGGTTACACAAAAGTCTTCATGAATGTTTGTTAACAATAAATCTAACAAGCGATTTTGCTGATTCTTCACATGATTGATTTGATTAAGCTCTAAACCGGAAGTTTTGTCAAAAATAAACTGTAGATGAAACGCTACAATTGGAAGTAAGATGCTCTCATTTTCAGTGTCTGGAATGAAACCCGCATTGCGTTGATTGAAATCACCGTATATATGAATTTTCACTTCCGGGGGAAATTTGGACAAAATTTGTTCAGCAACCTTGAAAAAATTTTCATAAGCAAATTTACTTGCGTTATTTGGAGGGAAGTATACCGACGTGTGTTTTGCCTGCTACCAGTACTTTTACCCATATATACTCAAATTCTTTGAATTTCGTAGTAATTATAATTGGGTTGAAAGCCCCATCAAATAGTAAATAAATAAATAAATATCGGAATCAAATTTAGTTGAGACAGCAATTAAAACACCACCACCGGACTTCTTTCCAGAAACCTGAAAGTTTCGGCCATCTCTGTAAACATTATAAGCATTCCCAAAAAACAACAAGGTTTTATTACAAAGTAACAAAAGTCCACAGCGAGGCAGAGACTAGAAAAGAATATGAAATGTCCTAAAACAGTCAACGTTAACTATAAGCGTTTCATTGAAAATTGGCAATAAAAAATAAAAATCTATAGATGACCTTAACCGTTAAAGGGTTAAACAATGTCCAACCGCCTGGTCTAAGAAGCTAGTTGTCATATGTGCGAATCTCGGCTGTGCGGTGCTTGTTAGATAGAGTCAGTAGAACCATGGACTAGCATCGTAATGGTCCTGCACTCTAATAGCAGGCTGCAAAGTCTGTCGATGGAGAAGTGAAAAGTCTTAGAAAGACGTTTGGGCACAGACAAACAGACATAACACTAGTTTTCCATACTTCGCACCAATTAGGCCGTCATTTCAAATTTGGGTCATTTGGGCTTAGTTCGGAATGTCTCTGTTTTGATCAAATTGGCGCTTTTTAGCGAAAGGAGGGGAATCTATACCTATTAAAATGGATTTCTGTCTGTCTGTCTGTCTGTCTGTCCGTATGTTATTTATTATTATTATTATTATTAAAGTCAACAGGTAAAACACCACCCCAATAACAGAGCTAACTACACAACTACAGATAAATTATACTACAAGCAAATATATAACAGAAATCAACATAAAACACGTCTAAAACTACACTTATTTGTTTCTCGTGATACATTAAAATTAAATAAATAGTAACATGTGTTGCAAATACGAGACATACTACGTACTGGCTCATGTAAGCCATAATGTATAGCCATAAGCCATATGTTCCTTATAGAATCGAAAACTACTGAACCGATCGGCGTGAAAATTTGTATGTAGGGATTTTTGATGCCAGGGAAGGTTCTCTCGATGGCAAAAGACCCCTCCCCCCACTAAGAGGGGGGGCTCCTATACAAATCTACGCCTATAAAAATGGATTTCTTTCTGCCCTATGTACCTTATAGAATCGAAAACTACTTAACCGATCGGAATGAAAATTGGCAGGGGTTTTTGGGGCCAGGGAAGGTTCTTATTCTCCCCCCACTCAGAGGGGGGCTCCCATACAAATGAAACACAAATTTCTGCATAACTCGAGAACTAATCAAGCAAATGGCACAAAATTTTACATGTGGGTGTTTTTGGAGACAAGAATTTTTTCTATGGTGAAGTGAGACCCCTCCCCACTTCAGGAGGGGGGGGGGGCTCCTATACAAATGAAATACAAATTTCCTCATAACTCCAGATCTAATCAAGCAAATGGAACCAAATTTAGCATGTGGGTGTTTTAGTAGGCAATTTTTTTCTATGGTGAATTGAGACCCCTCCCCTCTTTTGGAGGGGAATAATAACCCCTCTTCCTTTTAAGAGGGGGGCTTCCATACAAATGAAATACAAATTTCCTCATAACTCGAGAACAAATCAAGCAAATGGAACCAAGTTTGACATGTGGGTGTTTCTGGAGACAAGATTTTTTTCTATGGTGAATTGAAACCTCTACCTACTTTAGGAGGGGGGCTCCTATACAAATGAAATACAAATTTCCTCATAACTCGAAAATTAATTAATCAAATGGAACCATATTTGGCATGTGGGTGTTTTTGGAGCCATGGACTTTTTCTATGATTAATTAGGACCCCTTACCTTTTTAGGAGGGGGCTCCCATACAAATGAAATACAAATTTCCTCATAACTCGAAAACTAATCAAGCAAATGGAACCAGGTTTAGCATGTGGATGTTTTTGAAGGCAATTTTTTTTTCTATGGTGAATTGAGACCCCTTCCCTCTTTAGGAGGGGATTAATAACCCCTCTCCCTTTTAAGAGGGGGGGCTTCCATACAAATAAAATACAAATTTCCCATAACTCGAGAACTAAGCAAGCAAATGGAACCAAATTTGACATGTGGGTGTTTTTGGAGACAAGAATTTTTTCTATGGTGAATTGAAACCTCTCCCCGCTTCAGGAGGGAGGGCTCCTTTACAAATGAAATACAAATTTCCTCATAACTCGAGAACTAATTAATCAAATGAAACCATATTTGGCATGTGGGTGTTTTTGGAGGCATGAATTTTTTCTATGATGAATTAGGATTCCTTACCTGTTTAGGAGGGGGGGCTCTCATACAAATGAAATACAAATTTTTCTCATAACTCGAGAAGTGAAATGATACATCCCGCCTAAGGTTTTTCGCGAAATGGTATTCCGCGAAACTCTATATTCCGCGTTATGGTCAACCGAAAATTGGTGTTCTGCAAAATGGTATTTGGCGAAATGGTTTGTAATGATGGCGAATATTTGAATGCTATCCGCTTTATTTTATCAGGCTAAGCAATGGGGGAGTTGTTTTCTACTTCACTGTGAGGAAAATTTGTATATTAAAACACCCATGAGCTCCCCGGAATCTTGCAAAACTCGAGATTATGACAAAGGTCATCCAAGATTTACGATTTATGTACAACGCAGTTAAATTTGTGGCAATACGAAGTTTGTCGGGTCAGCTAGTACTCTATAAAAAATAATTGCTAGTTCAAAAGATACTCCTGTTACTATTTGATATTTGGGAATATTGATCATAGATGGTGCTAGTGTTCAAACAAAATGTGAGGTACGATAATTTTTGTAGATTTTTATTCCAAGAGTTATGTCTGTTTGTCTGTGCCCAAAGCTTTGCTTTGCCTGCCAAAATAAATTTGACACATTCTTCGCAATAGATATTATATCCCACTTTTGAATCAATGTTTGCGTCCCATCGAAACCATTTAGTTTTATATTCCATATAATTCACTCCTTACCAAAGACGAATAGTAAAATTACACTTCATATCAGTTATGAATAATATTTCCACAACTAGTGAGAAAGTTCAAGATGTGACAAACTATTCGTTCGCTATAACGTCTCGCAGCGGTATTCCCCAAAGAAGCGTCTTTGCATCTAATTGGTAAGGACAAGCATGAACTTCTATAAAAGCAAAGCAAAGCCTAGGTGCTACATTCCGTTATTATTCCGTTATTCCGTAAGAAGGTCAAGTTTCCTTCTGTTTTTATACGACAGACTTCGTTGCCAGCTGTTAGAGTACAGGACAATAGCAAGGCCAGTTGCTACGATCGTATTGAGGCTGTTAGCTCTTCCAGCCGAGATTCGAACATGCGACGACTGGCTTATTAGGCCAGCCATACCTCAAGGCCAACTGGTTTGAACTTCAATGGAAATTTAATAATCTATCCGAATGATATACGTATCATTTTTATATTTATTTCAAAGAGAGTTGCGATTCTAACGGAATGTTTCTTTATGCTAGTTTTGCCTTTCTACTATATAAATATATACAGTAGGGTAAGGGCACTATAATTCGACCTATGAAACCAACGCATGACTAACAAATTGCAATATATCGTCCAAATAGCGCTGTTTTTTCGACAATATGATAAAATAGTACAAAAGGATGTATATTCAGTTAACATTTAAAAGGAAATAAGTGTACTATGTATATTTTTCACTCATTTTCTCGTTTCAATTCAATATCCCATTGGGCTAATTTTCGACTCCTTGTTTTAGTTTTCGACCCTTGCGTGCTCTAATATTCGACCCAAGTTCAAAGTAATGTATTTTCAAAGTCGAGGGTCGTTTAAATTGATGAATTTAATGCAAAAAAATAACTGCAACTTCTCTGTAATACCAGATTGGTATTATCTTTTTAAAAATTTAACTGTAAACCGTTTTTGTAGACTATTTCGATTACCCTTCTCCTTTGAATGAATAGATGGAAAATGTTTGAAATGCAATCCCGGAAAACGCCTGAAATCAGACAATTACTTTCGAGTCTGGTTACTTTTCACTTCCATGGCTTTTGAACGGTGGGTCGAAAAATCAAACAAGCGGATTTGAAAGCATACAGCAAGCTGTTTCGACCGGTCGAAATTTAGAACACAAACAGTTTCGCGTTTCAATTTTCGTACTTTTTTAAACGTCTTTAATTACATCATAAAAACAAATATGCACTGCAACAAATGAAAATTTGATAGAAATATTGCCTTTTCTTCGTATAATAACATATAACATGAATTCAGTGTCCTAATATACACAATTTATGGAAATTTTGATTCCGTATCTGTTTTCACTAGTCGAAAAGAAAACACTCGAACTCCAGTCCCACTTTAAAAACCTTGATTATTTGGACGTACAAACGCAAATTTTGGTGGGGTATTGCAAAATTTCTAGCAAAATAACAACCTTGACAATATCCTAAATAATAGCTTTTCTCTGCCTTTTTCTTAGGAATCTATTTGATGAATGTTTCAGCAGTGGTGCGAAAACTAGCACAGGGTCGAAAACTAGATCCCTTACCCTACTGGACAAAATAAAGTACGCACTTACCACATCTTGAAACTTTCATGCTTTTCTCATTATTTATAGTAGATAACTATTCATAGTGATCGAACAAAAATTAGCTTTATAGATGTACTTTCAGAAGATGTTTTATACAGAGGCTTTATACTCCAGAGGTTTGTCGATATATTTTTGAGCAAATTTAAGACGTTTGATCCTATACAAATTAATATTACTTAAAAACAAATATTGAATATGAAATAAACAAACCAGTAACATTTCGGATAAATGGCCTTCGTTGAGCAAATCCATTTATAAATCCCATTTCCTTCAGTCTTCTACGAACAGTTCGTTCGGAAATATTTAAGTTTGTATTTTCTCGGATTACTCGGCTGGTAGAGAACGGGTCTTTAGCCACATTTCGACGAATCAGGCGATCATCACTGGTTGTAGTCCTCCGCTTTCTTCCTCTTTCAGTCCGGTCTTTCACGCTTCCAAGTTCCTCATATTTTTTCGATGTTTTTCGTACTCATGCCTCACTAATTTCATATCTTCGAGCAATTTCTCTATTCGAGAAACCTCCCTTACGATTTTTAACGATAAGTTTACGGATATCTTCACAAATTTACTTTTTTGACATCGTACCAGATAAAAACGCGCACCAGTAATGAAAAATCAATCACAAACAATTTGTTTTGACACTTCGCTGCAGTGTGATGGCGAGGAAACTATTCGTATGCACTAGGCGGCGTTTTGCAGTCATTATATTAGTAGTCCGTACTTTATTATGACCAACTAGAAATTGACTTTTTCTAGAACTATCAAGCTATTGTGATCAAAATAGCTAATGTTTATATTTAACGATACATAAATCGTTTAAAGCCCTACAATTCCAAATATACCGAGTTCATATGTTTGACAATAAAAAGATACCGCGTGTTATATAGTATGAGAGCGGGTGCGTACTTAATATTGTCCAGTACTGTAGTATAAAGGTATAGCAATCACTCGAAAAACCGAATTTCGAAAAGAGGCCCAGTGCAGTGAGCCGAGTGTCTAGTACCATTCGACTCAGTTTCGAAAACTGAGCATTTTCTCTGTGTGTGTGTGTGTGTGTGTGTGTGTGTGTGTGTGTGTGTGTGTGTGTGTGTGTGTGTGTGTGTGTGTGTGTGTGTGTGTGTGTGTGTGTGTGTGTGTGTGTGTGTGTGTGTGTGTGTGTGTGTGTGTGTGTGTGTGTGTGTGTGTGTGTGTGTGTGTGTGTGTGTGTGTGTGTGTGTGTGTGTGTGTGTGTGTGTGTGTGTGTGTGTGTGTGTGTGTGTGTGTGTGTGTGTGTGTGTGTGTGTGTGTGTGTGTGTGTGTGTGTGTGTGTGTGTGTGTGTGTGTGTGTGTGTGTGTGTGTGTGTGTGTGTGTGTGTGTGTGTGTGTGTGTGTGTGTGTGTGTGTGTGTGTGTGTGTGTGTGTGTGTAACGCTTTTTTCTATCTCACTTTTTTCAGAGATGGCTGGACCGATTTCGATGATCTTAATATCAAATGAAAGGTCTAGTTGTCCAATGGTTCGTTATTGAATTTCATATTGGTCGGACTTTCAGTTCAAAAATTATGTATAAAAATACAAAAAATACGAGACCTCATTTTCTTCTCAGAGGTCCCTCAATCGATTTGAATAAAATTAATTGCAAATGAAAGGAAACCAATAACAATAACCACCAAATTTTATGAAGATTGGGCTTGTGGTTTAAAAGTTACATAAATAAATGTGCAAAAAAAGTATTTAAAACATATTTTTCCAACATATTAGCAATAAATGCGACTGCAATAAACTTTCTGCAATTTATTATTTTTTGAAAATTGCGGCTCAGATCTATCAAACGAAACCAAGTTAGACCATTGCAAATCATATTTAAAGTTTTTGTTTTGTGGAAATTGGCTTGAAAAATCGGGGGCTAAAAAATAATTTGTAGGATATGAGTCAAATTTATTTTTATAAAATCAATTGTCTGTGGGCTCTACAGTCTGAAAAACTCGAAAAATGAGTCTCCGAGTTGAATTAACGCTTCTAGCACGAAACAGAAATGGAAATTTGAAAAATCGTCCAAAAAAATTCTCCTTCGTTTTTGTCTCTTTTCGTATATTTTTCATAGAAAATAATAACGTATATATTATAAGCAAGAATAGATTCGGTTTTCACGTTTAAACCTTAAATAAAAATTCTTAAAATCCATGTTTTGTTTTGCTCGATTAAAAAATTCACTTTATTTTTTTTTCGCCCCCCCCCCTTTAGTGGCCGAACACCGGAAGGACAAAAACTTTATAAAATATTTATAATGGCCTCATTGAAAATCGAACAATTCATTCAAAAGTTATTCAAACTTAAACACTTAAGCGTCATGTATTGAACCGTTCAAAACGTGTAAAAACAAAATACTCCAATCAAGGATCGATTGTATTCAAAGTATGTGTGTATGTGTGTATGTATATATGCATGTATGCATACCTTCAGGTATGAATGTTTCTGTGTATGTGTGTATGTATGATGTATGTGTGTACGACTTAATCGCAATTTGCATTGAAATACAGGAAAAGTGATGAAACATGATCGTCAATTTTCAATGCAATTTGTTTCATTTGAATTTTTCAAAATTTTAATTTAATTTAATTTTATCCACTTGTAATTTGCAATCGGACATCTATACGAAGAAAAGCAGTTTCTTTAACCCATGGGTACCCGCCCTATTGTAGAGCACGTTGGTAGCTATTTACGCACCCTAGAAAAGAAAATATAGTTATTGAACGCAATACGTTACTGGTGAATAAGGAACGGATATTCAAAAATATAGGTAGTCAAGTTAATTTTCGATGTTCCTGAGAAATTAACAAACAATTATTGTGGCAATAGAAAGGTTAGGTCACACTGCTAGGTAGATTAATTCGGTTTTTTTTTTAATTTTTAGTTTGTCGATTTCACTGAAAAATATCTACATACTTGAAATATAAAAGTGCACGGTAACTAACTCCAAGAATATTTTCTTTGTTCTGTCCATGACCAAAAAAATATTGTTTGCAATGCTAAGTTACCTCTTTTGCATTTTTGAAGCTTAATCCGCGATTTTGTCACATGGATATATATGGAAAATTTGGTGTATGTATTGCAATATTTACACCAGGAGATATATATGTAGGTATATCAGAAGCTAAATTTGTCTTTTTTTAAATTTATAACAGGCTTTAAGAAATTTGATAAAATGTGTTGAGCGTGTATATTGATATCTGACGCCAAAATTTCTGATCCACTTTTCGGTAAAATCAATACTTGATTCCGGTAGAATCAGCATCATAGTCAAGTTTTTGTAGTTTAAACTTGTATTAGTGTGGAATGTACGTATGAATACTGGACGTTCACCGTCCCACACTACAAACTCAAAGACTATACACAGAAGCTACCAGAAGTACCAAATTGCGTCCTGTACGTCGTCGTATCATCCTGATACTAGCAGCTTGACCACACATATTCAAATTATCCTCTCCCTCGACTTTCTTATCGCCCCTATTCTAGTGGACAAGCAGCACGGCCTTACCAACTCAAACCACTCACTACCCACGAGTCGGTGTACACTTTCTCTGATTCTCCAAGCAGCAGCATCACCGTCCAAAGCAATAACAAAAATAGCAATAACAACGATCTCAAACAGCATTCCGCCGGAAAAAGGATGGGAGAGTAAAAGGAAATATCATCCCCCAACGAGAAAAGTTTTGCATATATTATAGAATATAAAGCGGATTTTCCATCCCCAGTGTGCTTGTTCACTTTCTCTTTTTCTCCATCTCATGGCAATGGCAATCAAGTTCCATGTGTGGTCAGTTGCGTGTCATGTACTGTTGCGTATATCATCTTTCGCATCTGTACACATACTCATCTCCGTATAACCATTATCAAATATTCGGCAGGAATTGCTCGTGAAAGCTTGTGCACGCTTCTTCGGCATCTCTTGTAACGTGTTTTAATGCTAAACTGTCGACTATGTAAAATTTACCTACCAGACTTATCCGTTAGGTTAGAGTACAATAAATGAGAAACCCATAGGAAATAAATGGTAGCTTTGACTACTAGACTGCCAGTAATGCTCCGGTTTGCGGTATAAGATGACCGGTTAGGAAGACTAAATTGTAAAACCTATAACAATATTGGCTGAGAGTATTGTGGAAAGGAAAAATACTTATTGTCCGTAGTTAAGAAGATTTAATTGTCGAAATATTTAAAAAAATAAATGTTTCACTAATTTTAGATATCGACTATACAGAAATTTTCGCTGATTTTGATAGGGGAAAGTCGTCATGGTTAGGTCATCTTTCGGCATTCGCTCATAACTTCCGTAGGGAAAAAGGCTTTTTTATGGTCTTCGTATGAAGCACAATATACTTATTTTGATATAATTGCATTTTATGAATCACTAGCTGACCCGACAAACTTCGTATTGCCACAAATTAACCTGTGTTGTACATAAATCATGAATCTTGGATGATCTTTGTCACAATCTCGAGTTTTACAAGTTTCTGAGGAGTTCAACCTTAGATGATTCAGTTACGTAACTATGAAAGCATCCCAGGTAATTAATAAGCATCACCAATGCTATTTAAATGTAGGCTAATAAGCATTAAAGTCGCC
Organism: Sabethes cyaneus; assembly: GCF_943734655.1. Taxonomy (NCBI): domain Eukaryota; kingdom Metazoa; phylum Arthropoda; class Insecta; order Diptera; family Culicidae; genus Sabethes; species Sabethes cyaneus. The sequence continues at coordinate 103,229,728 of NC_071355.1, forward strand.
TTAAATGCTAATTAAATGCTATTTTGGCAAAATATACAGCTACTTTACTGATAGCCTTCTTATAGTGCTGACAATGCTAATTTACAGCTAATTACCGACACGAAGAATTTGAATACAATTTTAGATGCCAATTTACAACACCTATGCAGTCAAAAACATAATATACAACAACGTGCAGTATAAAATGCCAGATACGCTGATTTGCTGCTTATGTTAATGCTTATTAGTTACCAGGAATGGGTAGTTTAATATACAAATTATACAGTAAAGTAGAAAACAACTCCCCTGTCCCCTCATTGCATAGCCAGAAAGCGGATAGTAATATTCGCCATGATTGTACAACATTTCGCCGAATATCATTTTGCGAAAAACGTAAAGTTGAATGTACCATTTCACGGAAAACTTTTTTGTGGAAAGTCCCATTTCGCGATCCTCTCCTTACTCGCTGTCGCTCGTTCCAGGAAACCCAGGTAGACCTAGGAAAACAAATAAACCTAGACAGTAGTGATTTCTGCGGGGAGTTGCCTCCCCCCAGTGGGCGGCGCTTCCGACGACGGGTCACCGGCAACACTCGCGGCCGTCTCGTCCTGAATGATCTAGTGTTACTATAGATAGCTTTTGTGGTCTTGTTATTGACTAATGTTTTATGGAAGAGTCTCGAATTTCTAGAGTTCGATTAGTTTTTGAGTTTCGCAAAAAAATCGGTTTTATTTGTATGAGAGTCCATATCCCCCTACCACAGGGGTGAGAGGTCTCTAACTATCATAAAATAAATTCAAGACTCCAAAATCTCCCACATGCCAAATTTGGTTCCATTTGCTTGATTAGTTCTCAAGTTATAAGGAAATTTGAATTTCATTTGTATGGGACCCCTTCGCCCCCCTCCTAAACAGGGGAGGGGTCTTAATTCATCATAGAAAAAATTTCTGCCCCCTAAAAGCCCCACATGCCAAATTTGGTTCCATTTGCTTGATTAGTACTCAAATTATAAGGAAATTTGTATTTCATTTGTATAGGAGCCCCCTCTTAAAAGGGGAAGGGGTCGTAATTCACCATAGAAAAAAATCTTGCCTCCAAAACCGCTTACATGTCAAATTTGGTTTCATTTGCTTGATTAGTTCTTAAGTTATGAGGAAATTTGTTTTTCATTTGCATAGGAGCCCCCTCTCCTAAAGTGGGGAGGGGTCCTAATTCATCATAGAAAATATTTTTGCCTCCAAAAACCTCCGCTTGCCAAATTTGGTTCTATTTGCTTGATTAGTTTTCGAGTTATGAGGAAATTTGTATTTCATTTGTACAGGAGCCCCCCTCCTAAAGTGGGGAGGGGTCCTAATTCATCATAGAAAAAATTCTTGCCTCAAAAAACACCCACATGCCAAATTTGGTTCCATTTGCTGGATTAGTTCTCGAGTTATGAGGAAAGTTGTATTTCATTTGTATAGGAGCCCCCCCTCTTAAAGTAGAGAGGGGTCCTAATTCACCATAGAAAATATTCTTGCCCTCGAAAACACCCACAAGCCAAATTTGGTTCCATTTGCTTGATTAGATCTCGAGTTATGAGGAAATTTGTATTTCATTTGTATAGGACCCCCCCTCCTAAAGTGGGGAGGGGTCCCAATTCATCATAGAAAAAAATTTTGTCTCCAAAAACACCCACATGCCAAATTCGGTTCCATTTGCTTGTTTAGTTCTCGAGTTATAAGGAAATTTGTATTTCATTTGTATGGAAGCCCCCCCTCTTAGTGGGGGGAGGGGTCTCTAACCATCACTAAAACCTTTCCTGGCCCCAAAAACCTCTACATGCAAATTTTCACGCCGATTGGTTCAGTAGTTTTTGATTCTATAAAGAACATCCCGACAGACAGACAGACAGAAATCCATTTTTATATAGTAGATGTCTAAGAAAAGTAGAAAACTTCATTGCGCCTAGAAAATATTCTTTGTTGCGTTTAGCCACTGGATTCAGTACGCGTGCTTTGTATACACGATTGAAACTCACAATATTGTGAAAAGTTAGCTGTGCTGTCACAGTAAGAAGTTTTACAATGTTTTTGATAGATAGCAAAAGCAAAGCCTAGGTGCTACATTCCGTTTTTGAAACTTGGCCTTAAGGTTTATTGGACAAACTTCGCAGGCATGATATTTCTATAAATGATATTTTGGTCGCATGCTTTCGTAAAATTACATATTTTTCTGGCAATAGCTAAACATGATTAGTGAAGAAAACTAGGTGTATAATTTATCAAACTACATTAAATATATTCTGAATATATTCAGAGCAAAATTTCCTATCTTGTTACATGTTTTAGATGTACTACCGAACAATTTCAGTTCAGTTACATAATATTTATATCAGTAAAGCTTTAAAATAAAACCGAACAGAACTAAATCAAGAGGACCCAAAAGAGAAGTTCAGAGAGAGGAGATTAACATGGTTTGTGAGGAAGCAAACAGTTTGGTCACATTCTGGCGACATGCGACACATAAACGATGTTAATTGAATCTGGAAATGCAAAGTTAATATAACTAAGCTGATCTGCAACGAGAAGTGAAGCAGAAAGCGTTATAGTTGTTATAATTTTTGAACTATTCAAGCTAAAGAATAGTTAATTATAAATTATGTATCGCAAGGATTGGATATACAGAGATTAGACAAACTGATCGGGACATTTTTAAATTAAACCAATTGCATTCGACGGGGAATTTTTTCTAGTTTTTCGAAAATATTTCAAAATTTGCAATAGTCAGCGGACACCGGAGATATTCCGGGTTATCTGGGAGTACGTCGAAAATTTAATTTTCATATTTTCTCCCAAAACAAGATTTCGTTTCCAGTCGATTGGTGAAAAAAGAACGGAAATCCGACGAGAAACAACCAAGTTACGGCCATTTTCGTAAAATCAGTACTAGTAACATCTATTGCTCTGATCAGTTTAGGACATGACGCAAACCATGTCAATATGAGCATCAAACGTTAAGGTTTTATGAGGCATTGACATCGGAAGCATTCACAGGTCCGCAGTGTCCCATGGCAACCATGTAGCAGGTTCTAGGTACCCCTGCGGAAGTGGTCGTTTCAGGGAATATTCGATAACATGTCAATATGGGTGTCAAACTTCAGGATTTTCAACCCTCGTAAATTTTTGAAGTTTGACATTCATGGTTTGACAATGGTTTTGGTCATGTTTTAAAATGGTCATAAAGGTAAGACATTACTGGCAACATTTCCAGAACTGATTTCACTAAAATGGCTATATCTCTGTTGTTTCTCGTTGGATTTCCATTCTTTTTCGACCTATCGACTGGAAATTAAATCTTGTTTTGGGATAAAATATGAAAATGAATGAATTTCCATGACAGAAAAAGATACAGACGATTAAAAAAATTAGTTTTTGACATACCCCTAGACAATCCGGAATATCTCCGGTGTCCGCTGACTATTACGAATTTTGAAATAATTTAGGGAAACTAGAAAAATTTCCCCGTCGAATTCGATTGGTTTCATCTAAAAATGTCTAATTTTCTAAAATTATGGCCGTTTTAATTTCATCAAAATTTTGCCTGTCCCGATCATTTTGTCTAACCCCTGTAGTTACATATTCAACTACATAGCGTAATTGCTTACAAATTGTGTTTTATAATAATTATAAAGTCCCTCGTTGTGATTTAATATTAATCTGGTTTTGTTACGGTGTTTTTCGATGAACCATTAGAAGAAACATTGTCATCGGTTGCTTTTTTCAATGCTTTAACGTTGCTGTATATTAACATACACCATTTTCTGTTATTTTATGCTTTTTAATCAAATTTGAATGGGACCATATGGGACCTATCGTCATGATTTTGAAAATTCTCCTGAGATTTATTTAATATTAACTAATGTTTATTGGAGCGTCTTAGTAGCATACCTGGAAATGATAAAAAAGAAGAAAAACAAAAAGTTATTTATATCCTTTAATTCTACTAATTCTACTAAGTAGTAGAATTAAAGGATATAAATAACTTTTTGTTTTTATTCTTTTTTATCATTTATTTCATGTTTCGGTTGTTTGTGTCTGTTACAAGGGTGTCACATCTACCGATGTTCAATCATCAACAGAGCTTTTCGCGGAGTTTTTTGAAAGTGTATTTACTGGAGCAACGGGCAGCATCACCGAATTGTCCGTTGATAGCGACGATGTACCATACCAATTGTCCAATTCTTGTTTCGAAAACGGTATTCGCGAGCTCGATGTCAATAAGTCTGCAGGTCCTGATATGCTAACAAATAGAATCTTAAAACAGTTTCGACTAGAATTTGTGGCGCCTCTTACACGCTTGTTCAATGTGTCATTAGCTACCGGCCATTTTCCGGGGATCTGGAAGATCTCGCACATCACTCCGATACATAAAAAAGGGGCTAAAGCTCATGTGGAAAATTACCGAGGAGTTGCTATTCAATCGGCAATTCCGAAGCTTTTTGAGTCGTTAGTTTACAGTCGCCTTTACGATAATGTGAGTAGCCGTATCTCTCCTACGCAACACGGATTCCTGAAGAAAAAATCTGTCATTACAAACCTTTGTGAATTCAGTTCTACAGTTATGGATTATATTTCAAAAGGTTTTCAAGTGGATTGTATATATACAGATATGAGCAAAGCATTTGACGCTGTCGACATTAATAGTATCTTGGAGGCGGTTAGAGATTTCGGCATTCGTGGCTCGCTGTACAACTGGGTAAAATCTTACCTCAAATATAGAGTACAATTTGTAAAAATGCGTGGCTACATATCTCGTTCGTTTACTGTGCACTCAGGAGTACCACAAGGCAGTCACTTAAGACCATTGCTATTCGTGCTTCTGATGAACAAATTGCCTGATGCTATCTTCCATGCAACTATACTGATTTACGCAGATGATGTGAAAATCTTTTTTCCTATCAAATCCATTGGTGATTGCATGAGATTGCAGCTTGATTTAGGTCATGTGGGAAGGTACTGCGAAATCCGTGGATTGAAAGTAAATACCAACAAGTGTTCAGTTATGACCTTCACCAGGAAAACCAACCCTGTTACCTTTGATTACGCATACCGAGGAAATGTGGTGCCGCGAGTTGAAAATGTTCGTGACCTGGGGATAACGTTCGATTGCTCGCTTTCCTTTAGTAGGCACATTGACAATGTGATTAAAGAGAGTCTGAGACTTTATGCACTTGTCAGAAGATTTGGCCGTGATCTCGACGACCCTTACGCAGTACTTTCGATCTACAAAGGCCTTGTCAGAAGTAAACTCGATTTTGCGAGCGTTATTTGGCGTCCTCAGTATATAACGCACATCCAGCGCATCGAAGGCATCCAGAAAAGGTTTGTAAGATTCGCTCTGAGGAATCTTAGATGGAACGGAGAACAGCTACCACCGTATCACGATCTGTGTTCTCTGGTGGATTTTGATACGGTCCACTCGAGACATAAAATAGCCGACATAGTATTCTTTTTGAACATCCTCTCAGAACGAACAAACAGCCAACCTCTGAGCAGTCGGTTAATATTTAACAATAGTGCAGTCACACTCCGACAACGCAGGACCTTTGAGCCGCCTTTTCGGTTCAGAAATTATTCGCAGCACGAACCTACTTTTCACTTCATGAAGCCTTCAATGCACTGCAGCATATTATAACCATTGGCATGAGCTCAGATGCGATTAGGTATAGACTTAGTTTATACTTCAGAGGACAATTACGTTAACTCTAGACTATTTATTTTATGACTTGTAATTTTTGTAACTTTTGTAATCTGTAGAATTAGATTTATTGTCATTATTACTTGTATAGATTTAAGAATGGGTAAAGGGCTTGAAGCCTATATTCGAAATACATTCAATTCAATTCATTTCAATGTTAATCGATAGTCCTTTTTTTGTAATTAAGCCTTCGAAGTAATACCACGGAAAGTGCTGCAAGAAGTTTAAAATAATCATAGGTGTAGATTACACAGTCGAATAAACCTTAACTATGCAATTTTTCGGTCCCACTTGACTTGCCCCGGGGTACCTTATATGAAATTCGTATTCGCGTTATAAACTGCACCGATGCTCACATTTCGACTACTGGCTCAGCGAAACGTTGGAAATAGTGACCCTTGGAGCCCGATCTGTGTGCTCTTTTCTGGAAAATGGTAAGTATTTTCACGAAGAAGTCGTGGACTGGCAGTTAAGGTACACAGGGTTATAGATTGAAATGTAAATAATGATAAACATTGAATACCAGCTATATATGGGGTGGGGTCCGTAGATGCAAGGTTACCGAGCCTGCTTTGGCGAGCGAGTGGTCATGGATTCGAATCTAAGCAAATCAGGACATTCGATGTCAAATGACTTTAACATGGATTTATTCTAAAGCTCATCATTACTATTCCTTCATTATGAATTTTCTATTGCCTCGATGAAACCTCCTGCCAGTGCAAAAGACACTCTTTTATAGTTAAATGTACTGATCAGAGGAACGCTATGAGTCCTCGCCAGGGGCAGTTAAAAATTAAAGATAGGGTACCGGAGGGTATTTTCAGCATGCTACTAAATTCAACCTACATTTCTTTTGCTGCGCTTTCCCAAATAAAAATGTTGCCGCTATAAAACAATACCGTAATGAATGTAATACTCAAAGGCTTTAATGTGTTGTAATTATTTTCATAAAAATGTAGGTAATTTGGCCATTATTTCTCCACCACTCCAGCACGTAATTAGGGCGAAAGAATAGAAGGAATCGTATATCCGCTCTAGATAATGGTTTAGAAAACACACAATTATGTTCACATTTACTTATCTAGAAATTAAACAGCTGTTAATATTGTATCACAGAACAATTCTACTTCTTCACTTCACTAGTTGAAAATTTATCTTGTTGTTATTTCCAGCCTAAATAAACTGAGGTGCGTCATTTACATTACTACAAGTGAATGATTTCGTTGTTACTAGGTGTTTATTCATGTTCACACTAAACTTAACTATTTATTACCGAATTTTTCACACTTATTACACGATAACCTCATTTATTATTATTATTTATTATATTTCTTATTATATTTCATTTATTATATTTCTCAATTCCTTTTTTATCAACACAAAAGTAAAGTAGTGATTTTTTCTTACTCTACGGCTCCAAAACGGAATACCTATAGCTCCAAATGTGAAATGACCCTTGTTTTACCTTTGTTATACTATAACAAAAGTTTAGGAAATGAATATTTCGGCGAAATTTCATGAATTTATGTCTGCCTGTCTGTATGTCACCGAAACTACTAAACCGATCGGCGAGAAAATTTGTATGCAGGGATTTTTGGAGCCGCGAAAGGTTCTTATGATGGTTCGAGACCCCTCCCCCTCTGGAAGGCAAGGGCTCCCATACAAATGAAACAGAAATCTCTGCATAGTTTGAGAACTAATCGAGCAAATGGAAACCAATGCGACATGTGGAGGTTTTTGAATGCAAGAAAAGTTTTTATGGCGGTTCGTGACACCCGTGAATATTTTGCCAAAACTAATTCCGAAAAACAACCATAATTGCGCCAGTTCTCTTTAATCGGTCATATCGGGCTCAACTTTATTGATATGCTTCAAATAAAAAGACATTCCAAGAAATTATGCATACAGTCATCCCAGTATTATGGACCAGTTAAGCATGATGATGCTATAAACTTATTGGTAGAAACACAGATTTGAATAATTTACAGTTTATTTATAACTTAATCGGTTATAAATATATTTTAATTTGAAGTTCTGTTGGCAATATTGTTCCAAATTCACATACGTTTTTGCAGAACAACAAAATGTAAGCATATTCCATTCCCAGTATTATGAGCCACTTTCAACAAACTTTGTGTGTGTGTGTGTGTGTGTGTGTGTGTGTGTGTGTGTGTGTGTGTGTGTGTGTGTGTGTGTGTGTGTGTGTGTGTGTGTGTGTGTGTGTGTGTGTGTGTGTGTGTGTGTGTGTGTGTGTGTGTGTGTGTGTGTGTGTGTGTGTGTGTGTGTGTGTGTGTGTGTGTGTGTGTGTGTGTGTGTGTGTGTGTGTGTGTGTGTGTGTGTGTGTGTCTATTCTCGCGATTCAGGGATCTTGTTGTATCTTGTACTGAGGAATCAACTTGAGGTTAGATTAGATTCAATTTTGGCTTCTTCTTCAGGAAGCTCATCAAACTGATTCAATGTATGATGGATGGTACTCAGTACTGTGTTCGGATTTCGAATGGATTGTCAAGTTCATTCGAATCACACAGAGGTCTTCATCAAGGTGATGGTCTCTATGGCAAACCAAGTATACAAAAGGCGACTTAAGGCGACTTGAAACGGATACGATAGGCAAGAATGCCGGACAACTATCCTGTTAAGATGGTATTTGCCTCAAATCTGGTAGGAATAACATGACCAGGGGCGCAGCGAGCGAGATGGTTAGACTAGGTGGAGCGAGATCTGGCGGAGAGTACACGGTGTCTTGCTAGATCAAGAGTGTGATGCAATATATCAGGATCATAGTGCTTCGATTTCTGTATATTGATTTTCTTTGCACGTTTTTTTTTCGTTTTACTGAAAACAAATTCAAATTTTAGTCAAAACAGCGCGCACTGTTGATCTATATGCTTGACCCATAATACTGGGAAAAGTTAATTTTGCTCCCAGTATTATGGGCCATTGTTTAACTTCGTATTTTAAAGCGGAAAATGAATTTTTCTAGGTGGTTTCGCTGTAATTTAATAAATGCATACCTATTCACTTGATTTCGACCCATTATGCGCTCAGACACAAAAATTTACGCCGCCCTTCAGCTTATAATTGACAACCGACTTTTTATGACAACCGCATAAATAACAACAAATCGACGCTCGCTTGGAGCCAACTGACAACTATCGGAAAACTAGGAAAATTAACACATTAGAACTACGTGTATTGCTGTCAAGCATACAGCGGAATCTTGCTTCTGTCTATTTAACTCATACTCGATGGTTAAATATTAGTTTGATATGTATAAAACTTACGTAAAGTATAGACTGGCCCATAATACTGGGGTGACTGTATTCAGGTATGCTGTATATTTCCAAAAACCTATAAACTAAACCTTCAACAGGTTATGTATATGTTATAGGTAAATATTTCATCTTACAACTTACTTTTACTTGTACTTACTCAAATCAATAACAACTTACTTATACTTATTTACTCAGCAATTTCATGAAAAAAACCTGATTTAATCCACCTAGTGGTGAAAGGAACCTTTGTTATACGGTCTTACTTGTTATTTGAGATAGAAACCGACACGTTTGATTTACATGAAATTTTTTGAAATTGAATAAATTTACAAACTTTGAACCAAATAGAAGCAATTATAAATTTTGATAGTTCCTTTTCTCATGAAATTGCTGAGTAAGTTGTTACTAATGCGGGTAAGTGCAAGTAAAAGTAAGTTGTAAGATGAAATATTATTCTTTAACATATACATTGCGTAGTAAAGGTCTAGTTCATACGTTTTTGAACTATGCATAATTTCCTGTAATGCCATTCTATTTGATTCACAACAATAAAGTTTTCTTGAATAAATTTCATCAATTTTTATTAACCTTCGCTTACTCACGCTGTTGTATTTCGTACAACATGTGTAGGTTTTTGAATGCCATATTGTTATAAAGTTACAAATCGTATATTACGTATATACTAACGTATATTCTTCAGTAAACTTGTTATGAGCAAAATGTCAGAATTATTCAAGTCAATAATACTTTAAATTCTTAGGAAACAAGATTAGCATAAACCGACATCACAGAAACGAAGCAAGCAGCATGTGAGGTGTACCGCAATTGACCCCAAATGGAATTTTCTCTCGTTTCTTCATATGGAAAAATGGTGTCTGTATGCAGCGAAACTACTAGCAAATGTAAAATGTTTAAGATGTATCCGTCTGCTAGTAGTCGAGTAATTCGGGGTCAAAATCAGGTTATTTTTTATAATTAAAGTTCCACAGTTCCTAAACAAGCAAACATAGAGGTGTATTAAATTCAGCAAATTTGTGTATTTTTATTATTTGTACAACTTTGTAATACATGAAAAAGTCATACAACAATTACAAAAATAGTTAGAATAGAAAAACTTATTTTACAAATTCATATACAATAAATAAAATTTTTCTATCTTCACTGAAGAGGTAGAAGATTACTGTCTTAAGCAAAATTTCTTGTAATAATTTGCTGTAAAAGTTTGCAGAACACATCAATGTGTTGTATTGAAACTGAAGGAAATTAATTTTTTTATTTCACTTTTAGGGGGATTAATCAAAATTCAAATTCTACCTGACGATAGAGCTTTCAATTTTAGGAAACTCTTCCAAAGGTTCGATAAACTTAAAACCCAGTCAAGACTCTAGTGCGCACGTTTTCTTTGGTTTTGGGCTATTGTGCGCGTAAGTAACCGTGTTGTAAAAGTTGGTGCGTGTGTTCGAGGGTTAATATCTTTTGACCGGTAAAACCAATTCTTATGAAATTTTGCAGATATATTCGTAGTGTGAAAATCTCTCGTTTGATATTAAAATAATGGAAATTTGGTAAATTATCTTGGTTAAAATCAATATAAATTATTGTTAATTTTGGTGTGGGGTATTGGATTGCTCATAACTTTCAAACTAAACATCCAATCAAAAAACCAATAAATAGTGATCTATCCGGCTAAATTACCTGCCAAACGAAATTAATAGCGCGTAAATCGGTTTGGTCATCTCTGAGAAACAGGCGTTCATTTGTACCTAGTCAAAACAGGTTTTTCAAGGCTAACTTTTAAACTGCTTGTCCGTTTTCAATAAAACTTGGCAAAATGTTTAGTAATAGTAAGAACCTTCGTTTGGTACTAAGATCGTTAAAATTGGTTGCGTGGTTCCGGAGAAAACCGTATCACGTAATTTTCACATTTTTGCTTATAACTTTCAAACGAAAAGTCAGACCACGCAACCATTCAATAGTGATATACTAGGCAATAATACCTTTCAAACAAAAGTAATAGCGGTCGAATCGGTTCAGCCATCTCCGAGTAACAGGCGATAGAAAATTCGGAGCGAACACACATACACACATACATACACACACACACAGACATTCCTCAGTTCGTTGAACCCTATCGATTGGGATATGTGACTCGGCCCTCTGGGCCTTGGATCAATTTCGTGTTTTTCGACCAATTTCTAAACCTTTGTTATATAATCCTATGCTTATGCTTATGCTTAATTTCTAAACCTTTGTTATATAGTATAACAAAGGTAAAACCATCAAAAATTCAAAGCGCTCCGATTTTATTCAAATTTTGTAAATTTATTAATTACCAGAAAATTTTATAACCGTAGTTTTTCGTTTGGCGTTTGGGGTGCCTGTTTCTGAGCTAAGATGACCCCCAAAATCGACGTTGTGCCAAACTTTTTTTAAATCATAACTTTTGAACGACTGACTTGATTTTTATGATTTTGAAATCGACTGAAAAGATAGTTGGATTATGTTACGAAGACGTGTCGATGTCTGTTTCAAATAAAGATGATATAACAAAGGTTCCTTTCACCACCAGGCGGATTAAATCGGGTTTTTATAGTAGGTTTTAAAATGTGATTTTCAGCCAATTTATTTTTACAGGTAAGCATAGTTGTTGTTGCATTTTATTTCGTTTTAAGTTTTAGTTAATCGCATTCTAAATGAAAATGATTAATATTGTATAATATTAGATGAACGTTGAACCAATATTTTCGTTATTAAAATTGACCGTAAGAGAAACTAACAGTTCAAATCTGTTATAGTTATGTCGGATATTAAAAAATATATCTTCACACGAGTAATGTTGGCGTTTGTCGGCGGTAAATGTGTAATCAAAAACTCCTGAAATGCTATTTTTTACGTGTGCGCATAAGTATGGCTTAAATAATGCATGTATACATATATTATAAATTTATGTGAAAAAGGTCTTCTCGAACATCGTATCGCGCCTTGTGTCCACCTACGTCGCATCGCTAGGCACGTCACTTGCCTTTGATCGCAATAGCAATAGCGTAAGAATCGACAACATCAGCATCAACATTACCTATCTACACACGTACGGCATGGACAAGGACTTTACATTACATAAGACAGCCGAAAGAGTAAAGCAACGTGTGTAGAGTGTTATACTCTTTCGCATATCGCCCCGATTTCGCTCCAAAAACTAGAAGCTATTTGAACAGACCTGTCCCTCCCGGAGAGCACAAGGAAAGCTGAATTGAAAATTCTTCTGCCAGCGTCCGGAAAATATCTACCTCCCCAGACTCCCGAAAATCGGACGTTAAACCATGGTCCATTCTCGATCCGCAGTGTGCGTGTGTACGCACAGCAAATTTTCTTTTATGTATTCTACATAATTTTATATCGGACACTCTAGTTTGCTCTCTAAAGTAAAAAGCAAAGTAAAAAAGCAAGGGTTCGTTATATATGTAAAATACATATACTGAAACATTCAATTTCGGTCGATATCTCAAGCTGCTGAGCTGACCCTCTTTTTGCTTTCACTTTTACTTTGATATTCAGCTCAAACTGAAAACTTCGCCACACAGCATCTTTCCACCCTCGCACAGCAGACCACCAGTCCACCATAAAATCACCCTTCTCGTGTCCACCGCGTCACAGCACTACCCAGCTCATCCCACAACCCCTTTCGAGAAGGCTCTGGGGGGAGATCAAAACTACTCCACCGCTGCTTCCGTTATCGTCGCACGTTCATCGTCTTTTGAAAGTACAGAACCAAGCGCAGTCTCTAGGAAATATATATGCTTCGCTGGACCAACGAAATGGAAATTTTCGTGCGCGTACAGAGACGAACTCGGCATCAAACGGGTGGTCATTTCGTCACACTCGTTCGAAAAAGGATTTAAGTTTGTGCTACACAAAATTCGCTATGCTTTTTGAGATTCCGTTTTTAAATGTAAAATCGCTAGAAGATATAAGTAATTGAGTTGCAAGGCCTAATATGGAGATTGATTAGCCTACTCGATTAGGCTATTAATCGAATATATTCGATTGGCAAAGGTACTGCAAGTACTTTCCTTGGTGGTATTGGCAAAGGCAGTACCTTTGTTTAACCAGAAAATTGCCAATTGAAATGATTTATTTGTTTTCTACTTATGATTGTGTCTAGCAAATGACTTTTTGCATGATATACATAATACACTATGAAAATTTTATAGATTGTTTCTATCTGTGTCACATTTAAATTTTTGCATGGTGATTATCAAATGAAATCCATGTGCCGAACACATTTTTTCTCTGAAAATCTCGCCAATAAATCGCTTGCTAATAAATAAACTAAGAAATAAACAGAAATATGTGTGGAATTTTCTGCGTGTAGCAAAGGACAATTTACCAAAAAAGAAATGTGCAATTAATTTAAATAGATTGCACTAACATAACGTTAATCGTGAAAGAACATGAAAAGTAATACAACTCTGCAATCTTTAGACGGAGTACTTACTATCATAGCTATATTCATCAGAACAGAATTTAGTGAAATAGTTAAAGAATCTAATGAAATAGGCAAATTCCCAAGTAACATTGAGGGTTTTTAGTTATTCTTATGATGGTTTTTATGACCGAAATTAGTAATAAATACCATTATAAGAGTGCAATAAAACTCAAACTGTTACTTGGGTGGACCTTTATTCATATTAATTTTATATTTAAATCGAAATTTAAATGGTCAAATGCATTATTATTTGCTTAAAATGCATGCATTTTAAACAAAATTTTGTTTTGTAATTTTTTAAATGCCATTCACATAGCTATCACATGACTATCAGGTGTGCGAAATAAATAGTGAAAAACATTTAGCATGGCATCAAGTGATAATGCGGCAAACAAATTACTCTTGAGTTAGAGCTTCCCAGGACATTTGCTTCAGGTTCTTAGACTTAAATATATTATTTGTTAAAATCCCAAGTAACCTTTTTGTTGTATAATAGCTTATTAAACTATTATACAGCAAATTACCGTGGAACAAGTGCTTGATTAGCTATTACATAACAAAAATGTTACTTGGGATTAGCAATAAAATAAATTCAAATCAACAATTTCAGAGTCCGGACTCGGTTTATCTTGCTGGAGTCATCGCAAAATATTGTTTGGAAGTTTTTGAAAACTCTGCTTGTTTTCGCATAGGGTTCACGTAGATTTCGGCCCATTAAGCGCTAACCTGAACAATATTCAGGAATTACGTTGAAACTATATTTATTCGAGACAAGACCAATTAATAGAATAACACTTACTAAATATCGGGGTGCAGTTTGATCTTAATGAAACGCTACTGAATTTGAGTAATAGTCGCGAGAAGTGATGAAGTTGCTGCGGGTGTTTTAGCCCCACTTTTTATAGTGATGTCTGTGTTGTTTAAATATCCGGCAGAACGAAAAAGCCTATATGGTACAAACCATAACAGTTATTAAGCAATCCGTCGAATAACTCAATAGGAGGTACGGCGCGTGCGCCCACCATAATTTCTTGAATGCATGGCTTTATCGTTAGCCAAGTTTTGGCATATTGTTGGGGATTTTCAAAGGCTTGTCGTCTACCAAAAACCAGCTGTATCTATTTGAAGAAGCCTGAGAAATTACAATGAGCAAATAGCACCCACCCAGGGACCTATTCGGTGGATTACTGTCCTTCAAAAGCAGATCAAAAGAGAGTCAGATGGATAACGTATCGGTGTTTCCTACATACTGGCTCATTGACGATAACTAGATAACTAGCTTCTGGCGCTAGTGTCCATTAAATCGTTCATATACACTAGCACCAGAAGCAAGCGGTTGTCACTCAAAAACTAGCTATGTCAATACGATAGAAGAGTTTCAGGCCCATCCGCATCGCATATTTGTATCAGTGTAAACTGTAAATAGAGCACCATAGGCTGAAATTAAAAACAAAATGCTAGTGAATGAAAATGGATTTATATTTTCATATCAGAGGGGAATCTTTGTGTTCCTCCGTGATAAAAACAAGTAGCTCACAGCTGTTTAATTTCTAGAATAAGTAAAGGGTGACCCACATAAAATTGTACCATGGAAGCAAATATATTATATTAACAATATAATTGACTTCGCAAAATCTCATATATATATATCCAAAAAGACGCAAAAGTAACACCCTCTTGCGGACAAAAAGGTGAGTAAAAGCTTTTTCTAATAAAAAAATCTAAGCGTGCAACCAATGATAAGTAAAAGGTGCGGTAGATAGAATGTGCTATCTCTATCGCTATGACGTCATTCTTCTAGATTGTAACGTTAGGTATCAAAATAACTGTGGTTAGTAGAAACAGCAAGAAAAAAATCAATAAAACCTTCAATTACAATAGACCAAATCAAGGTGACGTCATTTGGCAGATCTGGCACTCTTTTTTACATAACAGACCGCAGAATCCAACAAAGTTTCAGTTGTTTAAACGGCAAGTTTGTTGTTTAAACAGCAATATGACTAAATTTAAAAAACCATTATGCCTGTAAAATGTTAAGCACACACGTACATTCGATATAAACGAAAAGGAAAATTGTTCAAAATGTTGAGTCCAAGGGCACCAGTGTCTGTCAATTGACGGTATGATGATTTGGTGTATTGCAAAAATGATATAGGAACATAGCAAAGCTGAAAAACAAAATATTTCAAAAATAGTTTACCTGGTGAAATAGAATAAATTCGAAAACACAAAACACGAAAACAGAAAACACTCGAGGGACCTTCTTTTGAACTGGAACATCCAGAAACTGCACAGTATATGCACCCATTTCACCAATTTAGCTTTTGATCAATAGTAAAGCTAACCGGATTAGTTTGTTGTAAGACAATTTGACAGAAGTTTTGGTTTTAGCGATCCATTCGAATGGTTAAATCGTAGCAATGTTCTTATTTCAACCCATCTAAGTAAATTTTCACCTAATTCGCGATTACGAAGGTAAGCTGGTGAAAGTAATTTTTTGCTGGCCAGCATAGGAAAATCAACTCTCACCCGATTTGCTTACGCTTGTGACATTCGCCCTATTGTTGATTCTGTCGTCATATAGGCAATTGCATGAGTTAAAGGGATGACGGAGTTTCATATTCGCGAATTGAAGATAAAACCAACAAAACGGCGAATGTCGCAAGCGTGTACAAACCGAGCAAGAGCTGATTTTCTTATACTGGTCCAGCAAAAAATAACTCACCCGTTTTGTTTAATTTGCGACATTCGCCGTTTTGTTAATTCTACCTACAATTGGCTAAACTCTATACAGAAAGTTGAGTTGTTTCCGATGGACGTGTCGTATTTACGGTGTACATGGGTGACCTTTTATGCCGCAACGGCGCTAGTAGTCATGTCTTCAGGATTATAGAAGAGTGAACTATATTGTTAATATAATATATTTGACGGAAGAAACGCTGTAGAAAATTACCCATTGGGTATTTTCTCTTGAAAATTTGAGTAGAAGTAGTTTAGAGTGTATTGTTTACACTCTATTTTTATCGCGGTCAGTTTTTCGAAAATTGAAAAAAATGGCGTCATCCGAAAAGCAACGTCGCGAATTTATTTAGCACAAGCACCTGGAAAATCCTCAACTCTCACATCATGAATGATGAGACTTACGCCAAGGCGGACTTGCGTCAGCTACCAGGGCTACTGTACTTCACCGCCCAGCACAGACTTGATGTTCCGGAGAAAGTAAGGATGCAGAATCTTTCATAGTTTGCCAAGAAATACATGATTTGACCAAGAACATAAACGCCTCCAACGCACCGGAACTAAGGCCCATCGAAAAATACTAGGCTATTATGGAGCAGGCACTACGGAAGCATCCCAAGGAGGTCAAGTCTGAGGAAGACATGAAGAAAAAGTTGATTTCCGTACAAATGAAGCTAAAGCTAGCTTGTACAAAACTTTTTGAGTGGAGTTAAGCGTAAGATGCGAGCATACGGTTATGGTATTGAAGTTGAATGAAACAAATGTGCCAAAAGCTTACTAAGGGATTATATTTTGTTGTCTGAAAGTTTGAAAAGGATAGATCAATTAGGTAATTTTCTACAGCGTTTCTTCCATGATACAATTTGATGTGGGGCACGCTTTAGCAGCTGTTTAATTGCTAGAATAAGTAGGTAAACGTGATCATAATTGTGTGTTTTCCAAACCATCATCAAGAGCGGATACGCGTAAGCGATTGCTTCTATTTTTCGGCCTAATTACGTGCTAGTGGAAATACAGTAATTTTGATGTTTATTGAATAAAAATTAGCAAAGGACATTTTTTTGAAAATAATTACAACACATTAAAGCCTATGAGTGCTACATTCGTTTCAGTATTGTTATATAGCGGTAAAGTTTTTATTTGGGAAAGTGCAGCAAAAAAAGGGAATGTATGCCGAATTTAGTAGCGTGCTGAAGATACCCTATGTATATGTTACATATATCTATCTGTGTATATAAAAATGAGTGTGAGTATGTTTGTTTGTATGTTCCACCATAACTCCAGAACGCCTTGACCGTTCTCCACCAAACTTTGCACACATGTTCCTTGATATATCAGGAAATCAGCACTGGGGGTTGACAAGAAGGGGTGGTTACTAACAGGAGGGAAGCCATAAGTCCGAAATGCCTGGACGGTTCTTCATCAAACTTTGCACACATATTCCTTGGCATAAGAGTTTCAGCACTCGGAGGTTGATAAAAGGGGTGAGCCCTAACAAGGGACTAAGTAAAAGGGGTTGCGTTTCTCTTGCATTTGAACCGATTGCAGTTGTGCAAGTGACTTTGAGAAAAGAGGGGTGTTCCACCGCAGAGGAATATATGGTAAAAAATCATTGTTTTGTTTTCATTATAGGTGACAGAAGGGGGAGCCAACTGGGAAAGAACCGACCTGTAGGGGGACGAGGAATGTGAGTATGAATGCATGTTTCGCCATAGCTCCGGAACTTCTGGACTGTTCTTCATTAAACGTCGTTTGTAAAACACAAGCATAAAAGAATCAGCGCAGGAGGTTGACAACAGAGGGAGATGGTCTCTTACAAACTGCGTTCCTCTTGCATTTGGAACGGTAGCAGTTGTACAAGTTGCTGGATTTCTGGAAGGGGGAAGAAGGTGGCCATTAAAGAAATGGGAAGTTCAAAAACGTAAAAAAGGCTTTGTGTCTATTTATAGGGATTACCGAGAAGAAGTCAGATTTACAAGTGACTGGGGGACAACATGAGGGGAATGGACAAAGGGAGTAGACACATTCAAAAGAAAAAAAATGTTTCTTGCATTATAAGAATTTTCGTTAGAATAACCGATGTACAAGTGACTGAGAGGCAAACGGCCCCGAGTAAGATCGGGCAATCAGCTAATATATTCATATACAGGGAAAATTATGGTCATCTAACATTTTATTGTGTTGTAACATTGATTGAATTAGTGAAAAAAGCAAAATTTTATTTATTGATGAAGTTTGGCGACCTGAACAGTGTGTGTTTCTAAGAGTAATATAAGGCTGAACCGATTCGTGTACAGTTACTTTAGTATAAATGGAGTTATTATCATTATTAAATTTCTCGCTTGAGCGCTTCGTTAGAAAAACAATAGACCTTATTTTCTCCAAAATTGCTCAAACGATGTAAATGATTTCATGTTTCAAATTAAAACTCTTGCTACCGTAATAGAGTTTGAGATATTTCATTGAAAGCAAACAGGCTGTTCAAATTATGCATAAAATATGTTTGGATAAGGTGTTAGTGGGACTATAAAGAAAAATTACGCAACAATAGCCAGTGCTTTATAGCGGTATCTTGTTTTCTTAGTCCGAGATGTTGCAAACAAGTTGCAAACAACTGTACATTGAGCTAAAAAAACGACTCGAACTGTCGAAGGTGATGACTCCAGATCGCTACGATAAACAAAACACGATGCCGAAAACTGCAAATGACGATACTGATGAAGTTCCATTCCGTGATAATGGATTACAATACCCACGTCATGGCCTGACTTCAAACAGTTTCCTGGGTAGAAGTTTTACACGGAAAGCGGTAGGTTAAAGTAGCAGACGTTTTCAAACATATGAAACTATCAAAATTCGTTGAAAAGAATTTGGTTTGGCAAACTATCTGTATATTTTCATTGCAACCGGAACCGTGGTGCCTTTGCTAAGGGAATACGATAGTTTCGTTCTGTTTTATTTTACACTCTCAAATGAGAACGCTTGTAGAAAGGTCGGATTCAGATAAAACTTGGTTAAAACTGCTCAAAATGCCCCAAATACAACCTATTTACAGGTGAACTCATTTAACCCATTAGGCCCCACACTTTTCCCAGCAGGGATAGAAAGTTGAAACTTTCAGGAAAATTCTCTATCAGGTCAACTAATAAAAAACCGCTGACATGTATTTTTAATTTTGACCCTGTGTCCCGTTTTTGCATACCTTCATTATTGTGCATATAAATACTTCATACTTTTTACCCTTAACCCTCTAACGGGTAAGACCGTCTGTAGATGGCCTTCGCTTTTGGAGCTCCAGAGTCACATACGAAATTTGTCTTGAATTGACAATATTAGAAATATGTTCAGAACAGATTTCCTGACATGTTGATACTAATATCACAACATTCCGACCATGCGTTCAAAAGTTATCATCTTTCAAAAGCAAGAATTCCAAAAAATTCCGAAAAAAATTATGGTGCGAATATTTCCTTTTTTACGTTTGAAGAAAAAGGACATCTAGAACAAAATGTTCGATCTCAAATTTTTCCTATGAGTAATTTACATGCTTTTTTTCAATTTTGTGATATATTTGAACTGAAAAAAATATTTGGGTAGGCGTTAGGCATAAAAAACTAAAAAGAGAAATTGGACTATTTCATACCTAGCGGTCCTCCAGATAAATATTTTCCCGTGAAAATTAACACTCAAGCTTCTTTTGAGTGTATTTTCATGATAAAGTAATCATTTGCTCGATCGCATCGTTTTTACGATGTTGCCCGTTAGATGGTTAAATCAAACTTGGGATTTTTTTTTGGGATTTTGAGTATTAATAAATATTAAATGAACGAGTAAGAGTATTACATGTTATATTTTATGATATAGGGGAGAGTAGTCAACAGTGAGACAGCAGGAATAGTGAGACATCGGGAATAGCTTCGCCATAAAACATACAAGATCCATGATATTTTCCTGCAAAGTAAAGTTTTTGTATCTATATCACATAATACAGTTTGAGAAAAATGTTAATTTTTTAGTATATTTTTCAACAAAAGTCGTTTTTGGGGGGGTCAAAGTAAATTTTATTGCGATCATTTTCAGGTGATTTTTAACAGCAAATCGCATAACTAATCCAAATTAAATTTACTACATGGCATCTCATAGGAATGAGAGATAAAAATAAAACATATAAGACAATCGAATTGTTTGCTAACACCACTATTTCACTATTTCTTATAAAACATTCCTGTTGGGAACAGTGAGACAAACAGATGTGGGTAATTATCAAAAAAAAATTTTGAATTGTAAATCAATCCACATAAATTGATTTTTTTTTTGAAACGATAGTTCTACAATTGATAAACGGACGGTAGGGGAAAGAAATGAAAATTTTTTGGTGAAGGAGGGGAAGAGCGGAAAGGAAGGGGGGGGGGGGGGGTATTGGTAGCTATGCTTGACAAGTAGTCATTTTAACTCCTACCTTTTGTCCAACTACTGTTTTGACTACTTGTCAAGCATAGCTACCAATATCTATCGAATACCAATACCTATCACCAAAAATTTTTTAAAATTTTTGGAAAAAAGTGTCTCACTGTAGACGTCTCTCCCCTACACTGAAGTCGCTTTTTACGCGGTTTTTTATACGCGGTTTTTTTTACGCGACTATTTTTACGCGGGTTTCGGAATTTACGCGGATGTGCTCAAAACGTCTATTTTTTCACGTAGTGTTGAAATCCGCAAAGTTTTATTTACGCGAAATTTTGGTTTTTTTTACGCGGTTTTCGGAATTTACGCGGTTTTCGGAATTTACGCGGTTTTTTTTACGCGGTTTTGATTTACGCGGGACGTATCCTGCGCGTAAAAAGCGACTTGAGTGTACATCGAAACATTTAGGTTAGAGACCATATTTGCACTAGGCGCATAGTATGCAATTTGAGTGCTAAATGCATGGCATCGCAGATGATTAGATGCCTACCAACACGTTCCGGAAAGGTTGTAACATTAAATTTGGGTGCATGAAACTGTTGTTGCTGTCACTCAATTTCTCCAGATATTCCGGAGGAAAAGTTACTTTAACGATTTTACGTTACGTTCTTATCACAACGGCTGCTCCATCTGCCATCAGTGTTTGAAGCTGCGAATTCTATGTTATGTACACTTTTATAATGTCTCCGGGATATTTTGATCAAGCGAAAGATAAAATTCACATTCATTTGTTTGCTTAAAAGCAACAACATCAAATGAAACGCCGCTGCGAACGAACGAAAACAAACGTTCCCGTTGCAAATTTTGAATATCGTTTCTTCCTAGCGTTGCGTTTTCGCAATGCAAAACTTAAAACCTGTCTTAAAATTACAAAAAATATCAAAATTATGAAACAAAGTTTTTTTGGCAAGCAACTGATTCTTACTAACACTGATTAAAATAGGTCAGGCGTTAATAGGGGTAAAATCGAATTTTATGAGCATATTCCCTTAACTGTCTGAAAAATAGCAAAATCTGTTGTTTTGTCACAGCTGTAATTATCTTACATGTAACATCTGACCTTTGAGCAAAAACAGGTCGATTAGATTTTTTCAATCTTTCTTTGTTTCTCAGGGTTTAACTGGGCCTTCTCTAGAATCGAGTGAAAGTGCGTTGCGTTTTCGCAACGCTGGGAGGAAATGGGTTAAGAGTGTATGACAATATCTCAATATCTCCATATTACAGAGCACCGCCCAATAGAATTCAATACTTCATCGCCAAGCGAAGAAGGTACAAAAGATGGTGGTGCTCAACACCTGCGTACGTCAATGTCAATGTTAGTCTTTAAATTATTTTAAATTTTTAGACAAATCTACATAAAGTTCAAACAGTCACGTGCATGTGGTGTGGTATGAAACCGTATCGAATGATACGCTTCCGATTCCAAAACAGCTGTTTCGCAAAAAAGGCACGTTTCTTATGCTTTTCATTGAAGCGGATGTGCAAATAAATGTTAGCTAGTACATCAGATTGGTATTCTATGCTTCTTTTGCTCCGAAGCTATACCAAGAAAAATTCTGCTTCGACTGAAAAGGCAAGGAAGACACTACTGGCGTGATGTTCCAAAAGTTCAGCGGATTTTACCTTCACCGAAGAATGTCCAACCTTATCGCCGGACCTTAAGCTACAACTGGTAGACTGCACGAAGGATTTATAGATTGATTGTCTTAAACACATTTGATTCGAATTTGGAATGTACTCTGACGATGGTATACTGGAGTCTCAACAAGTTTTTGTGAAAAGTACGTTAGACATAACACAAACCTGTGACAAATAGATGCACTCCAAATATAAGCAATAAAATGCACTGCAATTTTACAGTAAAAGCTGAATCCGCCCCTGAACATTGTCCAGTGCGGCAGCGGACCTAATTTAAATCTTTCCCCTTTTACACCCGTCTTAAGTCCATCACCTACAAGATTTCTAAATTTTATTTTATGCTTTGTATATTTTATATACCAGGCGGGTTGCTCATGTATTCCTTTTCACTCACACCCACTGTCCGGTGACCTCCCGTTCTACCAATTTTTTTTGCACAAACACACAGACGCACAGCTTCACAATTTTTTCCACCTACAAACCAAATTCACTCCCTTCAAGTCAATGGAACGCGTGCAGCATCCCTTATTTTATACAAACAAAATACTTTCGTTTTTTAAGCATCCTCTGCTTAAAAATATATAAAATGCTTTTACTGATGTTTTTTTATGTATTTTAACATCTCATTCCATTAGATCCATCAGAATTCTAAAATCATCTGAACAACTTACGTATGCTACATTGCCGGAGAAAGTTCGAATAGTCATTGCACGTTGTGCTTCTCCGACCTCTGGCTCATTACAGCAAGGGAGAGCTAGCTTGTTAGATCCATTCGTCCTGCTATGGACATGCTCGTATAACCCCTTCCCAATGTCACATGAATCGTTTCAAATTTTCCTCCCCTTTTACTTTTGCAGGTTTTTCGAACGCCGATCCAATGAAACCCCACATCCGTTCTCACTACCGCTTGGAACTCGATTTACACGCATTCCTTTTTTCTTTTCACAGAACTTCGTGCGACGGTGGTTAAAGACGGCAGGAAGGAATACATAACAAGTCGCTCTACTTACGTTCGACAGTACTTCTACTGACCGGACCGGACCGGACCAGACTGAAGACGGAATGCTTTGGAAGAAAACTATATGCAGTACCTAGCACCTTGTTCGTCCCCGACGTCATTACAGAAAAGGATCCACCGACGCAGAGTTATAGCTGAAACTTTTGGTCAAGTAATTTATTATCCTAGAATTCAATTTATATCAATTTAGAGAATATTTCTGATTCATATTTTAAAATTCAATAGATGGCAGTTTCTGTTTCGAAAAATTGATTAATGATTCCGATAAAGTGGTTGCAAAAAGACATACCATTTCCATTTGTAAGCAATGTAGGGAATGCTGCTTAGTAAAAGTAAACGATTCTCAATGCGTTGCCAAAAAGCATCACGTCTACCACTGGCCAGATACAATGGGCGCATTTCCATTAAGCGTTTTCAGTTACACCAAAGAAGTTCTTTACCAGATCCTGACCAAAAATTAAGCATTGGAATTTCGCCCACTCCACGACGAAGTTAGTTGAGGCCGAAATTCTTTTCGTCCGATACCGCAAATAGAGTTTGTTTTCCACTTCGGGCATAACTCAACCGACATGAAATAGGACGCACTGCATCTAAGTGGTTGCAAATTAAGCTCTTATTTCATGGGTTCACCAGAAGTGGAAGCAGATGTGCCACGGGATACCTAAGTGATATACTATTCCATTAAATTTTACGATTGTTTTCTCATCTTAGAGCAAAGCGTTGTCGAAGTGAAATGATCGTAAGTTGCATAAACTGTTTGCTGTCGTCCTTGCCCACCTGTATTAAAAGCTTTATTCGTCTTATGTTTAAACTAATGAAAAATCAGTTAATAAGATTTTCGATAAAGAAAATATTTCTCATAAAATGTATTTCGTGTTTACTCTCTTATAAAAGGTAACATAAATCATTCAATAGTTAAAGTTTTGTTTCTGTTTTGTGAAGAGAAAATGGATTTTCAGCAATAGATTCTGTTAATTAATTTATACGACGTTCGTTTGGAAAAGATATCTTCTGACATACATGGGGAACCCTTGAGTTGCATTCGTTTATGAATTATACTTTCCTGATAATACGAAAGATCCAAATAATCGCATTAATATTATCGGTAAAATTATAATAAACCTGGGTCAAATTTCGATAACGGAAAAAAGAAAAAAAAAAGAGCAGGGCGAAATATTCAGATTCAATTCTTCATTGAATGTAATAGTGGCTTTGAAAATACGTGCACGGGGGTTCATAAGTACAACACCTGCAACGATTGAGACATGGAGATTTCTTTTAAAAATCACTTGTATGCATCATAAAGGTTGAAATAGTAATGAATGACCAACCCACAGATTATTGTATTAAATGTGATTATGCGTAGCTTGACATGTTTCAATAATCTTACTTTAACTCACTAGTGGCCTTTAAAAGCGCCATTAACATTAAAGCCAAAGCACGTTAATCGCAAATATGACGTGCCATTCGAGTGTCCTTCTCTTTTGACATGAATGGCAACAGGCACGTAGTTAGCCGTGTTGATTCACTCTCTTTTGCTTCGAGAAGGTTCCTAATAGGGGGTCAGTCCCGGCGTAGTGGTTAGCATTCACGCCTCTCACGCCGAGGACCCGGGTTAAAATCCCATCCCCGCAGAAGTCACGAATGACGCAAGCTGGTTAAAGTGACTATAATCAAAAATTAAAAAAAAAAGGTTCCTAATTCACCATAGAAAAAATTCTTACTTCCAAAACCCTCCACATGCCAAGTTTTAATTCCATTTGCTTGATTAGTTCTTGAGTTATGAGGAAATTTGTGTTTCATTTGTATAGGAGCCCCCCCCCCCCTGTTAAAAGCCGGATGGGTCTCAGTACACCAGACAAAACATTCCTGCCTTCTAAAACCCCCACATGGCAAATTTGGTTCCATTTGCTTGATTAGTTCGCGAGTTATGAAGCAATTTGTATTTCATTTGTATGGAAGCCCCCCTACGAAAGATCCCCTTCCAACAATTTTTTGGTCATTTTATCTATCCTACGACATATAAATTGTTCAGTTTCGGTCAGTAGTTTAGTAGTTATTAGCTTTTGAAATCTTTCATTCAAACGTTACACCTATATTTTCGTTTTCACCAGTGGTTTTCGTGCTACCCAGTCCCAGTATAGTAAACAAAGACGTAGTCTTACGTCAAAAACACGACTTAATCTACCTAGCGGTGAAAGGAACTTTTGTTATCCCATCATTATATGACATTTGACGTAAAAATCGACACGTTGTTGGATCCTAATTCAACTGTTTATTTACGTTTTATTAGTTATCAACAGTGTTCAGAGAAAATTTGTATTTTAATATACTGAATAAGTTCCTAGAACATTTGAAAGCAATAAAAAGGTGTGTGCAAAGTTATTGAGCATAATTGAGTGCTTTCTTTAACCCTAATGAGGGCGACAGGGTACCCGTGTAATGTACAACTTATAACTTATAAAGTTGAAGGTTTGGACAAGAACTAAAAAATAGTGCACATGAACTTCCGAATAGAACCTCCATTCTAGTTACTTTAAGCGTTCACTGTCTATTCCGTGGTATCTTCGGTTCTCTGTTGTGTTAATCCTCCGTGGGTTGGGTTGTTTTTCGTTTGTATGCGACGGAGTTTTGGTATTAACCCGTCGTATGCTGTGTTGAAATTTCCACACTCACGCTGCAGGATGACCGTTCTATCTTCACCGAGCACTTCAATGTGAAATACCTCTGCTGTCAGTCTGGTCTTCTGGTCGTCGTTTCTTGCAACTATTCGGGTGTTGTCAAATTTGAAGAGGTGGCCATCATGGACAGTGTGTCGTGCTAGTCCAGTTCTAGCATCCTTCTTCTTTTTTTTTAACGGGTAGGGAAATCTGCTATCAGACACCTGAGAAGACAACTCAGGAAGTGGAGTTTGATATCCCGACCCCCCTACTGGGGCGTGAGGATCCAGACCCACTAAAACCCTACTCGAGTCTCCAGCCTCAATCCCCCCTGGAACCACCTTATCGGTATTACTTCAGGGAGGGGCTATATATTGTGCTTAACGCACACTCTTAGATAACTACTGGACTATGGTAGTTAGGCTATTTATTCGCCGTTGATAGCTCAAGTACGATCTGGGTAGCAGCCGCATTGACCGCACCCCAGACGTCCGAGCTAGAACACATCCTTTGGACTATGTTATCCGGAGTAGTGTCCTGTCCGCTAACTGCCATCATGTTGCTTCTCATGCCCGCGGAACGGGGGCATATGAAGAAAGCATGTACTGCAGTTTCCTCATCGTCCGCGCATTCCGGACACTCGGGGGACTCCGCATGCCCAAACTTGTGCAGTCTAAAACAACCATGCCCTGACAGAATCTGTGTCAGGTGGAAGTTGACTTCGCCATGGCGCCTGTTGACCCATCCGGCTAGTTCCGGGATAAGTCGATGTGTCCACAGGCCTTTTGTGGAATCACACCATGCCCGCTGCCATGTGATCATCGAGGCCGATCTTGTGGTACTCCGTATGCCTTTAGTTCCACGTTGGTTGAAGCACTGTACGTCCTCGCTGATGATGATACCAATAGCCATCAGACCCGCTAAGACGCAGATTGCGTCATGTGAAACTGTGCGATACGCACTCGCCACGCTTAAGCACATGAGACGATAGGTGCTTTCCAGCTTGGCTAGATAGCTTTTGGTACCTAACGCCGATGACCACACCGGCCCGCCATACCTGAGTATGGACTGGACCACGTTGGCTAAAAGCCTTCGCTTGCTGCCATATACCGCAGAGCTATTAGACATCATACGAGACAATGCCGAAATAGCTGTGGAAGCCTTCTTGCAGGCATAGTCGACGTGGCTCCCGAACTTGAGCTTGTCGTCGACCATGACTCCAAGGAGTTTTAAGGACCGCGTTGACGAAATAGTGCAGTCCCCGACGCTGATATTTGCTTGCTGCACCGACTTGCGGTTGTTCACCACGATAACCTCCGTTTTATGATGCGCTAGGTCCAGTTTCCTGGATCGCATCCAATCTTCAACAATGCTTATAGAGTGGGCAGCCGTCAACTCAACCTCTCTGATAGATTCACCATAGACTTTCAAGGTGATATCGTCCGCAAAGCCGACAATCACACCCCCTACCGGGAACTTTAGCTTCAACACCTCGTCATACATGACGTTCCACAACACCGGGCCCAGTATGGAACCTTGCGGAACCCCTGAGGTGATTGGAACGCATTTCTGACCCTCCTCCGTCTTGTAGCATAGCACACGATTCTCGAAATAATTTTCCAGAATTCTGTACAGCGACACCGGCACTTGGACGCTCCGAAGCGAGCTGGCTATGGAGTCCCAGCTAGCGCTATTAAACGCATTTCTCACGTCGAGCGTGACAACTGCGCAATAACGAATGCCTGTCCTCTTGGGCTGGATTGCCA
The DNA here is from genome assembly GCF_943734655.1 of Sabethes cyaneus. Lineage (NCBI taxonomy): Eukaryota > Metazoa > Arthropoda > Insecta > Diptera > Culicidae > Sabethes > Sabethes cyaneus. Next base: position 103,257,492 of record NC_071355.1, read on the forward strand.
CCTCAGCTGTCTTAGTGACAGACAAGATGGCATCCACCGTAGATTTGCCTTTTCGGAAGCCGAATTGGTTCCTTGACAGACCGTTTGTACCCTCCGTGTACTGTACGAGTCTGTTAAGGATAACCCTCACCAGCACCTTGCCGGCAGTATCGAGTAGACAGATCGGCCAACGATGACGAGAGGACACCTGGAGGTTTTCCCGGCTTCGGCAATAGGACCAGGTTCTGTCGCTTCCATCTGTCCGGGAAGTGGCCATCTTCCAGGCATCTATTCATTACTGCCCCGAATAACTCGGGAGCCTCTAGAATAGCCGCTTTAATGGCCATATTCGGGATACCGTCTGGCCCCGGTGCCTTGCACACCTTTAGGGATTTAGCGATATCGATGAGTTCCTCGTTCGTAACCGTCACTTCATCCCCGACCTCCAAACCGCCGTCGCCCACGTTACTTTGGATGTTCGGCTGGGAGGCCGACCATCCTACGCTATGGTCTGAGATACTGGAACGTCGGCCGTGGGACGACTCAGCGGCCTGGGGCCAGGGCCTTGGCTCGTGGCGCGGAAAGAGGCCCTCGATGATCCGCTCCAGCATCTCTGGTGATTGCTCAGCGGGCGCCATCACGCCCTTGGTCTTTGCCATTACGACCCTGTAGGCATCACCCCACGGGTTCGCATTGGCACTAGCACGTAACCTTTCAAAGCAGTCTCGTTTACTAGCTTTTATCCCACTCTTAAGCGCTGCGCGTGCAGCAACAAGTGCTACTCGACATTCAACCCTGCCTTCGTCCGAACGAGCTCTTTGCATAATTCTCCTCGCACGAAAGCAGGCTCCGCGGAGTTCCGCAATTTCATCTGTGCACCAGTAAGCCGGTGACCTGCCATACCTAGGTCGACTTTTCCTAGGCATGGTATCGTCACACGATCGCGACAGTACCTCAACCAAATGATCAGCGTTCGGATCGGGCATACCGCGATCACCGCACTCTCCGGATCGCTTCCACAAATACTTCGGGATCGAAGTATGATGTCTTCCATCCACGGGTGGTTGGAGTGTTGGCTCTACTCGCCACCTGCCGCCTCGTTATCTGACCGACACCATAGCGGACCGCCTGATGGTCACTGTGAGTGTAGCCATTGTCTACCCTCCAGTCTCCTATCAGACCAGGACTGCCGAATGTTACGTCGATGATAGATTCCGCACCGTTCCTACTGAAGGTACTTGTGGTGCCGACGTTGGCCAAATCTACGTTGAGCTTTGCCAGATCCTCAAGCAGAATCCGACCCCTATGGTTCGTGCGACGACTTCCCCACTCTACCGCCCAAGCGTTAAAGTCTCCCGCCACAACCACCGTTTCCGGCAGGGACGCGATATGGGTCCGAGATGATGGCAACGTCCGTTGCCGACTCGGAAACTGCTTGGTGTAACAGCTGCTGAGCCGTGCTGCAGTGGTTCAGGTTGAGTTGTGTCACTTGCACTATGATCGTGGCTTGATCGCCGGCACACCAGCCGGGCACCTTGGACCTCCCGTTACGTGCTTTGCGTCCCTTTTACCGGTACAGATCAAGCACTGGGGAGGCTCCGCGCAGTCCCTTGCTTTATGGCCAGCATTGCCACATCTCCTGCACAATTGGCTCCTATCTGGCCCTTTGCAGTTCCAGGTCTTATGCCCGTGCTCGAAGCATCGGAAGTAAGCCTCCGATTGCTTCAGCACGCTTAGTGGGCATACCGACCACCCCACTTTTAGCCTGGCAGCTTTCAGGGCTTCGTTTCCGTCCGCCAGCGGAAGTCGTATGGTGGCTACCTGTGTCCCGACAGGACCCTTACGCAGGCGAACCGCCTCGGTTGCCACCACCACTCCACTTTGCTCTTTGAGGGCCTGTACGACCTCACACACATCGGTGATCTCATCCAGGTTCTTAAGCTGGAGAGTCATTTCTGGTGTGAGAGCACGTACCTGCACTCCCTCCCCGAGCACTCCTTCCGCTATCGACTTGTATGCGGAACTCTTCTTGGTGGCGTCCTTCTTCAACTCAAGGATCATTTCGCCCGTGCGTGAGCGGCGGATGCTCCGCACGTCCGCGCCCAGGTCCTTGAGTAGGGCATCTCCTCTCATGGCCTTCAGAACCTCCGAGTATTTCGACCCGTCGGTTTTCAGGATAAGAGCGTTGCCCTTCTTCGCTCGCTTCCCTGTCGGTTTAGGTGAAGCTTTCTTTTTGGTGGAGCTTCCTGTTTTCTTCCGCTTGGCCGTGACCTCGATCCACGGGCCACCCGTCTTGGTGTTTCCCGCTGCTTGGACAGTTGGCTCCACCAACTCGCTAGCCTGAGGGCTTTTACCGATCAGGCGTTTTTTTGGTCCACCAGGGGTGCCATCCCCCGGGGACTGTCTCAGACGCTTAGCAGATGCCTTACCGCTGTTGGTAGCGCTCTCCGTGGCTTCCAGGGCCACGTTGCGACACGCCGTCAACGAGCAGACATCCGTTTGTACCGACTTCGACGCCTTCACGGTCTTCACCTCTCTTACATGCGCCACGAGGTCGTTGTGCACTTTGGTCGCAGCACACAAGGTTCTCCGAAGCATGAGCAAGCTCTGCTTCAAGTCCTTGGAGAAATTGCCGCGACCTGACGTGAACTCGATGATTAAATCGAGCTGCTGTGACGCGGCTACCACTTTGGGTAGTTCCTCTCTATTCTTTCCCATCGCCTTGATTAGCGATGGGCCGTTCATCGCTGTGTCTGGCGTGGCAGGCGTACCGCTGCCCTTGCCACCCACACTAGCACTTCGGGTTGCATCCTTCTCCACCCTTGCTGGATACCTCCCCTCGCGAACGGGTTTTCCACCGTATCTGCACTTGCTGTAAATTTGTTTAAAAGACTCATTCTGATTCTAAAGGGTCCCCCTTCAAGCCGCTATCCAAACCCATTTGAAGTAGTCGCTTTAATGATCCCATGGCGATCTATGGAACAGGAAGAACCATGCGAGGGTTGGGGCAGCGCCTTATGGGCAACTGCACCTCAGAGCCAGATCGGCGTAAATCAGGAAAAAGCATCTGAACCTACTCCCGCCCGGTGGTCGCCGGTCGATAGATTTGGAACGTACTTGAAGGCCTGCCAGGTTTTACGGGACGGAGACACATGCACCGTTTGCCACCTCGCCGTTTCAAGTCGCTATTACGTGACTTTACTAGGGGAGCTCGTCGCAAATGCCAGCCCTAAGTCGTGTTGTATATCGTGTCCGAATCATGTCCAATAACATAGCCGCCAGTTTACCGAAGTTGAAACCTTACTGGCATCGGCCCCAATGGGTCCCAACGGACCGTTCAGACACCTGGTAGACCAGAAGTTTAAGGTCTAGGTGTCCCTCTCTCCCTGACTGTTTACAACCACGGGTCCAACCAGAGGGGAGTTTCTGGTTTTTCCCGGGACTTGGTTGTATTACCAGCTGGCACCACGAGGAGGTAGGGATAAGAGTTGCTATAACTGAAAGTGGTCAGGTTACACTGTTATAGCCATTCACCAGCCAGCATCCTTCTTCTTAGTGTCGTTCTTGTGTTCCGCTATCTTCACCTCCAACTTCCTCCCTGTCTGCCCGATGTATATTTTGCCGTCGTAAGTACCACACGGTACGGAGTATATGACGGTTGTCTGCTTCCCTGGTGCGACAGGATCCTTCAGCTTACTATACACGTTCTGTTTAACTTGCGTAATATTTTGCCAAGTTTTTCACTGAGTCCCGGTATGTACGTGCTGGATGCATATTTGATCTGAAGCTTTTCGACAGTACTCAGGCTGTTGTAATATTTGTGGGTTCGTTGCTTAGTAAGCCGGTTGATGAACCATTGTGGATAATTATTCGATTCCAGCATACTTTTAGCTGTGCGTATTGCCTGACGACGGTCGTTGAAATCGGTTGTGCGGTTCCTCAGAAAACCGTGTCAAGCAATTTTCAAGTTTTTACTTGTAGCTTTTAAATGAAACATCGTACCACGAAACAACTTAATAGTGAGTTACTGGGCAATAATGCCGAAGAGAAGAGAATCGAGGGGAATCTCTTACTGTTCGTCATCTTCAGCAGCATAGTGCCGGCCGGAGGGTTCGCACTGTTTCAACCAGTCGTCTCCATTCAACTCGATCTTGGGCCACTCGTCACCAATTTCCCAGTCATCTCAGATGTAGCAAATCATTTTCGACTGGTCAAGCCGTCTTACATGTTGAGCCCCCTGTTTTTGGTGCCGGTGTGGGTATGTTGAAGAGAACTGTTTTCGTCGCACTGCCGTCCGGCATCCTTACGGCGCGTCCGGCCCACCGTAGTCTACTGACTTTCGTCAGTTGTACGATGAGAATCTCCCCAACCATTACCTGTCGCCAGCAAGGGGCTGATATGACGTTATATTTTCGTTGCTCACATAAAAATGGCGGCCAACGCGAAAACATTCCACAAAACGAAATAAACTACGGTTTTGGTATAAGTTGTAATAGGAAGTGTCATACCCCTGGTAGCTTCCGCCACTTTCCGCTTTTAGTTGGTACTCTGCCAAGTATCGTCCGCAGCACCTTCCGCTCGAACATGGCAAGGGCGCGTATGTCCTCCATTAGCAGCGTCACGGGTTCAATTCCACAAAGAACTACCGAGGTATAATAATAATTCTTGGTCGTAGCATTTCGCGAAAGTAGGCCGATTTCCCGCTGGATCTCTTTACTACTGTTGTTGTCCGCGGTCACCAACGATCCCAGATACACATATTCATCTACTACTTCTAGTTAGTTGCCGTCAACGGTTAACATCCGTGGAAGGCACGCGTCTTTTCCTTTGAGCCCAATCCTCCGAAACTCTGCTTTCAGTCTGACGTAGATTTCCCTTATCGTCCCGCATTAATCCAGAAAAAATTGGTCATTTAAATCTACTAGTATATAACATTATATTTCTCTACCTTTGTTATTGTATAGTAATGGGTTTGGCTTAGAAAGGTATAGGACATAAGCTGATTTGTATGATTGTAATCGATTGATAATTAGCGTGAATGATGCGTGAAAAGCGCGCGCAGGTGTTTCGAATTCAAATTTCAAGCTATTAAACACGCATTAAAATCTTTCAAACGCCAGTGATGAGCATTTCCCAATGGAAACAATATTTACAAATCTCGAAGTGTCCTATTTTTCCAGAATAATTTTATTTAAATAATCTAATCTATCCAGAATAATATTAATCTAAAATAATTTACTTGAATTTGAGGTAGCTGATTGGAAAACACGGTTAAGCATATGTATGTGCCCGGTAAATTCTTTACGTGACATTTTTATTCACTATCAATTAATCACACTGGAGAGTTTGTTCAATTTTCCCAACTCGCATATTTTCCGTTAATTATTTTTGCATTAAGAAGTACTTGATAAATTATTAAGGCATAGCTACGGAAATCCACTTTTGCTTGCTTTACTGGATGCTCAAGAATTTTTGTTCCATTTTTTGCATGTATATTCACTTTGCCCAGGCCATATTAATTATTCGGCAAGCGGAAAAAGGCTCTCGTCCAGCTTGAGTCACCGCCTATGGAAGGGCACTGTATATGAAGAATGGCTAAGCTCTAAGTCAAGAGGATGGACTAATTTTTAAACTAATTTACATCCCCAGCTTTGTTTACAGGACAAAAGTGAAAGCGTGGGTATGTTATTAATTTTCACTTTGTACGAGAAGGGTGGGTAAAAAAACAGAGTGGTGGTTTTCAATTTTGCTCTTTGACTATCGACTTCATAAATATACATTACAAATTAATGTATACGCAAAAATACTGCGAAAGCTATGAAAATTGACCCTGTGGCGTATATTTCGAACACATAATTACAGGGGGGTGGTGTCAAGCGAAAATTTCGTACCTAGCATCGAAATCATCATCCCCATAAAAAATTCCTCCTATTTAGTATTTGCAGTAGTATTTCAAAAACAACAATCCCAGTTCTTCCAATGTTCGTTCTTCATAAAAACACAAATACTCAATAGTAAAAAGCATTCAGTCTAGACTTGTTTTGTTTGAAGGTCATTGATAATTGTCGTAATGAATTTTTATTGTAACTAATTAAAACGAGCTTCAAGTTTCACAAGCGATTTAGTTTTATATGTAAGTCAAATTTTTTCTTCGCTGTTATTTCAATTTCTAACCAATTAAAAAACGCCTTAATTGAAAGTAAAAAATTTATAAAAATCTTGCAAAAATTTCTTGGTCACTCTAATTTGGAAAAAATGGTAACCCTAAGAGCCAAATTTTTGGTGCATGTTAGTAACGCATCGAATATATGGAGTTTGATAAGCACACCATAGCCCTGCATAATTAACTTAATATTTTAATGCACCTTTCGGGATTCTTTCGTGTATTACACTACTTACCTGTGCTTTATTCAAAAGCACACTGAAAGATACATTATTATATATATATATATATATATATATATATATATATATATATATATATATATATATATATATATATATATATATATATATATAAGATACGAAGCCATAAGATCAATTATTCTTATTTATAAGTATTTGATTTTCGATAGACTATGCGTGAAATCAGTCAAGCTGTCTAATTTAATTAGAGGATAACATATGAAGCTGCAATTATCAAAAAATGTATGGAATAAATAAATGATGTATATGCGAGGCACTGATCTACACTAGCCGCGGTTTATTTATCTTTCGATTGAAAATAATCATTCAAATAAAAACATTGTTATAGCCAATAAAATAAATAAAAAAGAGTGCACAAAATAAACGATAAACCTAGATACAACGAAATCAACAGATGGAAAATGCTATGGAAGTTATTCTCTAATTCACTCACTTATGGCTTGGTTCATTAAAGGTTAAATTTGATTTAACCGGAGATTTGGTCGTTTCTTCTCTACTCAATGAAAAGGTCCTTACGTAACTAACACTTCGAAGTGGCTGATTACGAAGTGTGATGAAGGTATGTTTAGTTTCCATAAAAAATGCTAAGAAAACGTAGGTAGCATAGATTTTACCCAGCTCAGCACAGAAGCCGAGCAAAACCGAAAAAGGTTACTCGTGTTTTATTTGATTATACCATCGATGACCGAAATCAAATTTAGCACTTGTTAGTGCTTGCAGAACAAATTTATCTAAAATTCTTTTGTTATCAGGTATCTTTTGTTTGATAAGAAGTGTAAATATATGATGCAGGTGTTGTCAACAAAAAATGCAAAAAGGAAAATAACACTGACATCTGCGCCAATGTACACCTCCTATTTTTATATGATTGTTGTTACTCGATAATTTCAAAACTATCTTAATCAATTCTATCTTTTTAGTACCGAATAAAAATTTCGTTGGTTGTACTAACACTCAGAAAGCTAATTGACTTCGTATTAATGGCTCCAGAAAGAGAGTACAAAATAATATAAAATTAAAATTCAGTTGAACCGCATTTGACAGTCTCTACATTTTACATCTCAATCAAAAAGTAAAATTCACAGTTAGCAGTCAAAATACAAACTTTTATACAGGCACTTATATAATTACTCTCATCCGAAGCAATCTATTTGACAGAAATGGTTTTAGTACGTAATATCAAAATAATAACGGAATAAGTTGAAATTTGCCATGACATGCATTAAGCCAGAACATTGAATATTAGCTGTACATTTCGAAAACTTATGCGCGCACCAAGAATAGCACGATGAGTGATAGGGAGCTGAAGCACCCTGTATAGAAGTACTGCACCACAGAAAAGAACGAGTCGTATTTCCGTTACATGCGATAGGCCGGATATTTAAAAATTGAATAACAGGGAGGAAATTTTGTCAATATCCTAAAAACTCCACTGAACATTCAAAGAAAAAAAACATTCCACTGTAGTACAATCAATTGTAACCATAACGTTAACGAGAGACCTTTTGTGGGTTTGTAAAAGACAGATACACTATTTAAATAATAATCAAGCATAACCATAGAATATCAACCGTGTGTTGCAGGTCCAATATTGACCCAGACCGATGAAAGTTGCAAATGATGGCTGGATGAGTAAATATGCTCCGACTGCACGATATGGCTTATTGTACAACTTTATCAAGTCCCTGTGGGCTTACCCGACGCTGGCCACATCCGAATGCGTGTCCTGATGAAAGAAGAAGGAATGCTAATCCAATACCACCAATAAACACCAAGAAATCCTCTGCATCTTCACAAGCATTTCGGGAGGTCCAATTGCATTTTCATTTAAATGTCCCATTATTTATTTATTTATTATTATTAAATCAACGGGCTCGAGATAGCCCCAATGATTGTCGATAGTTACATAAAAATACAGTCAAGTGAGTAAAATACAAATACAAAAACAGTTAAAATATAAGTCTACATCACTCGCGGTTTATTGCTCCCGAAAAAAAGCTTGCAAATCTTCTGCCAAGTATTCGACGCGACAGATGAAAATCGAATAATGATGACACTTGATTAAAAACTCGCTGCAAGCCAACGATAGCGCCATTCATAGAGTAATTAGTGCGACGAACTGGTAGTCTCAGCATGGCGCTATTACGCAGTGCTCGTGGTTGCATATTTATGTTAATCTGCTCCATAAGCACAGGGCTGTCTATTCTACCCTGCAGGCAATCCGCAATAAACAACGCTCTAGAGGCAGCTCTACGAACATAGAGAGGTTCCAAGTCAATCAGTTGACAGCGGCTTACATAACTAGGTAGACAGAACGGGTATCTCCATGGCGACCTTCGCAAAGCGAATCGAAGAAATCGGCGCTGAACTGATTCAATTCTCTCTGTACTGTTGTTGTAGTTAGGATTCCAAACGGGCGAACAGTATTCCAGGATTGACCGCACCAGCGAACAATTTAAGCTCAAATTCAAATCGAATTGAATTCCAATTTAATTCTAATTTCAACGAAGGCTGACTCATTGGTTAAGTTGGGGACAATGAGCGGTAAAGAAATTTTTGAAAGATCTATCGCTTTTAATGAATTTTATGTTTCCTTACGTCAGAAAACATTAATTAACTCTTGGGACAATGGGGAACTAGGGACATTGTTACATTCCATTATTCCCAAACTATCAACTAAATCATGATTCAAAACTTTTGATATGAATAGTGATTTTATCTGTGTGATGTCAGGAAGTATGTCAAACCAATACTGGTTCACATTTCACATCGTATAGGTCTCTCAGAAGATAATCATTATACAGTGGACCCCCGTTCGTTTGAACGATTCCTAATGCAAACTAACGGGGTTGGAATTTGAACAACCAGCAACCCTAAATATGCTGAAACTTGTATAAACTGACCGCCCTGCTCTTTGTTATTGTTTTGGTGGTTTGATTTAGTCTCTATTAGTTGGTAGTTGCAAGCAGCGAATATTTTATTCCCCAATCGGATTTCTATCGTAATCGTAGGGAAACGAAATGTGAAACTGATTAAACTAGGATTAAACACGCTAGATCAGTACAAACAAATCGTGTTTATGTGCATTGTCTGCGAAGGCAAATGATGCCATATGTTGAGTATGACATTTGAATCATTTTTAATTTGCACATCGTGCAAACCAGCGGGGTACAAATTAAAAAGTGTTCAGATTAAAAACGGTCAAACGAACGGGGGTCTACGGTACTTGTGGTGAAGGTTATCATGATCAGGGCTTGAAAAGGGATCGCAAGTTGAATGTGACTGCCGTGAATGCGAACTTTCCGCATTCAAACTCCGCTTTTTGAACGATTATTTGACTGTTTTTCTTATCCAGTCAATCTGCCGCTTGCGCTGCTGCCGTCTTACAATTCATGCGGCATCTCAGCAAAAGCAAACAGTCAATCTCCCGTTTTGCTTTGCGCTTTGAGAATATAAACTGCAAACTGACTGGAAGCATACGGTGACGTATTTTTTCGTTTCTCTTTTTGTCTCCTAATCGGCTGCTCACAGTAATAGTTTGTCACCCGGACGTCGGTCCGACGCAAGCAAAATATTCGTTTGTATTGGACGGAGTCCGACCGACTTCTTCCATGCACATGTAGTGGTTGTTTTTTTGTAGTATTGAATCATACGATTGTGCGGTTGCTTTTCGTTAGCGTGGTGATTGCCAGTCATTTGACTGTTTTGCAGTCATTCGCTGCTCCAAACGGTAAAGGCAACTTGATCGAAACGAAAATGTCAAAAAGCGTTAGAACGCGTTCATTCTGTTGCGTGCATTCGGCGTTTGACTGAGCAAACTGCCAGTTGTGTTATGCATAGCGTTCGTATTCCACCTCTAAACGGACGGTGTGAACTTGAATGCGCGTTGGTGTGACTGCGGTAGAAAAAAGGATCGGTCGAAGCCCTGATCATGATATTAAGTACTTTCTGTTATCTTTTTAGAAAAGGGCCATAAGACTACCCACATATGTGACTAGGACTTGAAGTATGAAAATAATTACAAGATGCCGTATTGAAAACCTGCATATCTATAAACCTGCAAGAGTTTTTTTTGACAGTGGTGTTTTCTATATAAAATTCTTGTGTTATTTGTGTGATCGAATTGAAACAGGAAATGATTTGCATTCGTACAACACTAGAAACTCTAAAGATGCAAGAACCCCAAATTTTTTGGTTGGAAGTTCACAGAACTTTCTGTTGTACAAAGGAATAATTTTTTTTCAATTCGATGCCCAGACAAATAAAACGAGCAGCAACAATGACGGAATTCAAAGGACTTTGCATTTCACACATAAAATCTACTTTATAGACACAATTTGATGATTTTGCCTTTCTACTATATGAAAATATAGTCTAAAGGTATAGGAATCACTCGGAAAACCGAATGTCAAGTACCATTCGACTCAGTTTCGAAAACTGAACATTTTCTGTGTTATATAAGTTTGTGAGTGTGTGTGTTTTCTCGGAGATGGCTGGACCGATTTTAATGATCTTAGTATCAAATGAAATGTCTAGTTTCCTCATAGGATGCTATTGCATTTCATATTATTCGGACTTTTAATTAAAAAGTTATATATAAAAATACGAAAAATGCGAGGCTTCGTTTTCTCATACGTCATATGGAAGGGAAGCCTTTCAAACTCTTAATTTCCAAATTTCATGACGATTGGGCTTTTGGTTTGAAAGTTACAAAATGAAATGAAAAAAAAAGTATTTAAAACAAGTTTTTGTAACATATAAGCATTCATTGAAAGATAAACATCCTGCAATTTATTATTATTTGAAAATTACTGTTGAAATCTATCAATCGAAACCAAGTTACTGAAAATCGGACAATTCATTCAAAAGTTATTTAAACTTGAACACTTAAGCACCGTATATTAAACCGGTAAAGTGTGTAAAATCAAAATATATTAATCAAAGGTCGAATGTATTAACTGTATGTTTTACGTATGTGTATGTATGGATGCATGCGTGTATATATATGTATGCATGTATGTATGTAAATGGGTATGTGTACGATTTGCAATTTAAAATTTGCATAGAAATACAAGACAAGAAAAGTGAGAAACATTTCAATTGTCTTCTTCTTTACATGCTGTTACTCGCAATCGAACAAGCAAAGCAAAAAGCGAAGATAAGTATTTGATTTAACCATATAAATTTAGTGGTGTGTAGGATTGAAAATGCTAATGAGTTGATTTTTCCATATTAATTTATACCAATTTCAAACAAATTTTACGCATCAGTGGATGCTTTTTCAATCAATAGATGCTAGAGCTTAGAAATTTTTTATTAAAAATAGGAAGAAAATGTATCATGTTTTAATGAATAAATAAAATAGGAACCACTCATACCATCGAAAATAACAATCGCCGGAAATCATATCCATCATATTTTCCATCCTCAAGCATGTTTATCACGCCGCTTTTGCACTATTTCTCTGAGCTCATCGTTTCCTAAACCCTCTAACGAGCAACATCATATATACGATACGATCAAGCTAACGACTATTTTTTCATGGAAGTACATTCAAAAGAAGCTCAAGTATGATTTTCATGCAAAAATAATTAATCCTTCAACTAAGAAAATGTCCAATTTTTCTTTTTCGTTTTTCATATCTAATTCTCTATTCAATTATTTTTTCAAATTCAGAGATATTTCAAAATTGAAGTCAAGCAAACTCATAGTAGCATTTTGTTTATTTGTTTATTTACTTCTTTATTCTCAACCGACTCATTGTCTTATTGAGGCGAATGGGAAAAACCAATTTGAGTTGATAGCATTATAACCATTCTCAAATTGGCATAAAAATCCATCATCTTGGTGAATTACAGGTCGGAAAAAGTCTCTAGTTCGGAGATATTGGCGCGGAGCACAGTGGGACGGCTTCAAAAATAGGCGGACATCAGCTTTTGCGGCGGAACTATTGAGTTTTCCGCATTAGTGTCTTCGCAAAAGTTTCTTGGTTTTTAATGTATTTTTTTGTTAGATAAAACAAAATTACATTAAGGGGGTGGGTCAATAAGTAGAGAAATTAACTTTTTTATTTTAGGTCCAAAATAAACAGTGTCTAAGCAAAAGTGGTAGAGGACATTATTTAAAGAGTATTTGGTGAAGGAAAAAAGTTTCTATCCCTTAAGGGAAAAAAGATATTGAGCTACACAATAACAAACCCCCTTAATATCAGTTTTCCTAATTTTTCTTGCTTATTTCCGTTTCTACGTAGTTTTGATGTTCCGCAAAGTTTAAGATATAGTAAAAATACATCTTTTTACTGAAGAGAGTGTAGCTCTAACCTTATGGGATTTTGAGCTGATACAGTTTTCATATAATTTTCTAGTCAATTTTTAGGTGATTTATTTCAAAAAGGCGCAAGTATGCGCAGCCAACCTCAGCGACTTTAAGTGTTGTGATGTAGTGGCTTTCATTTCATCTATATGTCACGGTGGAACACGGTGGAACATTTGAGCAAACTGCGACTAAAAATATCGCGTTTTACGCCTGGAAAATTACATAAAATAACATAATAGCCCAATACAAATGGTATAAACCCATTATTATTATTACTTACGGAGTCCATTGCTTTGGTTTTTTTAGTGGTTCAGGCTTGCAAAGCCCGCAACCAACCCCACAGTATCGCCGGAGGGCCAACGTAGCTCGAAGGAGCCCTCCTCCCCTGTCAGCATACGACCTTGGTTTCCACCGGGGTTGGTTACCCGATCTCCACCCGAGGTTGCTCGTATCCCGGCTGGTACCACGAGGAGGTTGGGGTAGGAGTTGCTAGGTAAGAGGCTGTGAACCACTGTGGGGTCTATTTTATGCCCAGTGCACAAGGCACCGATGGTACGCATTACCAAGCCATTTACCAGCCAATCCTATACGTCTATATTTCAATCCTATACGTCATTATATATCCATCCCATCGCCTTTCGTTACTCACGCCAAATTCAATGCATGGGTATGCTAAAATTGAACAGCATTTACTCGAATAATGGTTGGTAAATGGTTGGATAATGCGTAAAGCAGACCCCACAGTGGTCCTTAGCTTCTTATCCAGCAACTCCTACCCCTACCTCCTCGTGATACCAGCCAGAATACGAGCAACCTTAGCGGAGATCGGGTAACCAACCTCGGTGGAAACTAAGGTCGTATACCAACAGGGAAGGAGGCACAGTGTGACTCGACACTGTACGATGGCAGCCCCATCAGGAGGCTCAGTAGCGTAGGCCTTGGTACGGCTATCTACTAAAACTCTAAAAGCTAAAAAGAATCAAGGAAATCTTACTCGGAACATTCGGCATGGACTAAGGCGACGAAATAAGGACATGGAATGGAAACTTGGTACCTGGAACTGCAGATCGCTAAATTTCGTTGGTGGCGACAGGGTGCTGCTCGATCAGTTAGAACCCCGAAAGTTTGGCATCGTGGCACTGCAGGCGATCTGTCGCAAAGGAGAAAAGGTGTGGAGAATCCGTGGCGGCAAAGCTCAATTTTTCCAGAGCGGTGGAGCGACCAACGAGCTGGGAATGGGCTTCCTAGTGTTGGGCAAAATACTGTCGCATAATGGACTGGAAAGCGATCAATGAAAGGATGTGCGTGTTGAGGAGAAAAGTCCGTTTCTTCAACTACACCATAATAAACGTGCATTGTCTACACGAAGGTAGACCTGACGACGAGAAGGAAGCGTTCTATGCGCAGCTAGAGGTAACGTACGACAGCTGCTCAAGACGGGACATCAAGATCGTCATCGGGGATATGAACGCCCAGGTCGGCAGGGAAGCAATGTATAGACCGGTGATCGGGACCCATAGCATGCATACCGACACGAACGATAACGGCCAGCGATGCATCAACTTTGCAGCTTCCCGAGGCTTGGTGGTCAGAAGCACCTTCTTTCCCCACAAAGATATCCACAAAGCCACCTGGAGATCACCTGACTAACGAACTTCGAACCAAATCGGCCATATTCTCATCGAAGGCCGGTTTTTCTCGAACTTCACTAACGTACGCTCTCTACGGGGTGCGAATATCGACTCGGACCATTACTGGAGTACTGGATGAAGCTCTGCCTTCATCTGTGAAGCTAGATGCTTCGACCCTCGAAAAGGGATAGAGTATGATACGCTCGGCCGTCAACGAGACCGCAACCGCGGTGCTAGGAGTGGAAACCTCGAGTGCACGAAATGATTGATTTGACGGGAAATGCCCACAAGCGATAGAGAAGAAAAAGAGTTTGGAAAAATTATCTAAGCATATACACGATAGAGAATTTGGCCAAGTATCGACGAACGCGGAATGATTTGACCACGATCCTGAGGAGGAAGAAGCACCAGAAGGAGGACAGAGATCGTGAGGAGCTGGAACAACTATTTAATTAATGACACGCGCAAGTTTTACGAGAAAGTGAACCAAACTCGTAAGGACTACACACCTAAACCTGACACGTGTAGGGACGAGGGAGGGGATCTAATCACAAACGAGCGCGAGGTGGTCGACAGGTGGAAGCAGTATTTCGATGATCACCTCAACGGCGATGTAGCTGCAGGAGACGCAATGGAAGTTAACCTCGGAGTGCCTACAAAGGACAACAGCGTGTCGGCTCCCGATCTCAAAGAGATCCGGCGAGAAATTTGTCAGCTGAAGAATAACAGAGCCGCCGGAAAGGACCGATTCCTGGCAGAGCTCTTCAAAAATGGCCAAGAACCGCTAGCAGCGGCACTTCATTGGATAATTTCTAGGATCTGGTAGGATGAAACACTACCGGAGGAGTGGATGGAAGGTGTAGTCTGTCCCATCTACAACCGGCGACCGGCTAGATTGCTGTAATTACCGTGGCATCACGTTGGTCAAAGCCGCCTACAAGGTACTCTCCCAGATTTTGTTGCGTCGTCTATCCCCAATAGCAAGAGAATTCGTGGGGCAGTATCAGGCGGGCTTTATGGAAGCCCGTGCTACTACGGATCAAGTTTTTACTCTCCGACAAATCCTCCAAAAATGTCGAGAATACAACGTGCCCACGCATCATATTTTCGTGGATTTCAGGGCAGCATGCGAGCAGTTGAACGAGAACAGCTAAGGCAGATAATGCACAAGTACGCTTTTCCGGACAAACTGACGTGGCTGATCAAAGCTACTCTGCAGCGAGTGATGTGCTACGTGCGCGTTTCGGGGACTCTCTCGAGCCCTTTCGAATCGCGCAGAGGGTTGCGGCCTGTATGTTTTATTACGTTGTTTGAATCACCGTGCGATTATAATTCAGGGGTTTATTGATTTTTCTCGGTGATGGAATTACTCGATTGTACTTTTCTGCATTATGCGTTTCAGCCTACTTTGTTTATTTCAGCCATCTTCCAACCCCTATCGGAAGTAGAATTACAAATTTAAAAAAAATAGTCACTACGAGCAAAATATTTCAAGGTTTAGCAGTATTCTTTATGAAAAACATTTGAAATTTGAAATTAATTTGAAAAGTTACAGTCATAATTTTCACTTACGAAAAGAACGTCTTCACACTGTGAACGTCTCGTACTAATTGCGTAGTTTTGTTAGTATTTTGCCGGGTTGAGTCCCCGCGGGTTGTGTTGTATTTAGTCTGCATATTGCGCTGTTTCGGTATCAGTCCGTCATATGCTATGTTGAAATTGCCGCACTCACGCTGTAAGTTGACTGTTTTTTCGTCGCCAAGGACTTTGATATGGAATACTTCCGCCGTCAGTCTGGTCTCCTGGTCGTCAATACGTGCGATTATTCGGGTGTCGTCAAATCGAAACAGGTGTCCTTCTTGGATGAAGTGCTGCGATAGTCCAGTTCTGGCATCCTTCTTTTTGGTGTCATTCTTGTGCTCCGCTAGCCTCACTTCCAATTTCCTTCCCGTTTGTCCAATATACACTTTCCCGTCGTCGGCGCCGCACGGGACGGAGTACATCACATTTGTCTGTTTCCCTGGTGCGATCGGATCTTCTAGTTTGCTGTAGATGTTCTGCTTGATTTTGTTTTTTTGGTTTGCAGGCGAGCTGGACGTCATGTTTTCTCAGTATTTTACTAAGCTAAATTTTGAATCTTAGCGGAGAATTACCTTTGTTTATAATGGGACTTTCCTTAAGGTGCGCGTCAAGAAGCAAGTGCATGGGAATTCCAATGTTGCCATATCTATATAACATTTTTCGCACTGTTGCCGTTGTGACATGCCTAACCATATGATGCAGTTGCGGCCACGGGCAGTCAAACTTAACTGAATATACTAAAGGTAAGAATCGTGATTCAACTGCATTAATGGCTTAATATTTTTCTGATGGTAATGACCGCTATTTACAATCGTCGTTTTTTCTCAACGCACTACCCATGTTAAAACTAACCCTAGTTGGCATACGTCAGCGCAAAGCATCAACGTATTCAAAGTGTATTAACATTCTGTTTGCTCTTCAATGAGTAGCGCAATGAGCGGTTGTTCATACAACCGCGTTCAGCAAGAAAGAGAGAAGTCAAAATGAAACGGAGAAGAATAAATCGCGTCGAAGACTGAGCACAGTTTGAATTTTTATCTTCTCTTCTCCTCTGAGGAGGAATCATCCCTGGCCTCAAGCATATTTTTTGCTGTTTTTATTGCTTCTAGGCGGTTTTGTCCATCGGACAGTTTGATGGCACGATCTATAAGTGCGATCACTGTGTTTGATTTGTATGCGAAGGGAGACTCTGATGTAAAATCTAAGTACCTCCCGTCTATATGTTTGGGCATCCAACATATTTCTAGATTACAATTTTTTCTAGTTGTTTTAGTTTTTTTTTTGTTGTTTTAGTCTAGAAATTTTAGTTTTTTGTCTACCTATTTTATTTTTTGGGGTAACGCAAAGCTTATTGTGGTACTCATTAAAAACATGCAAGATATTCGCGACTTGATTGGTATTGGCAATACAGAAACAATCATCTACATACCTGCGGTAATACTTTAGGGATGTTTGCTCTGATTTAGGTACGTCTATGCGGTTGTTTTCGAGCTGTTCCATTACCAAGTCCGCGATTGCAGGTGACAAAGGTGATCCCATAGGAGTCCCTTACACACATACATGCATACATACAGACATACATACATACATACACATATATTGAATACAAATCGACCCTTGATTAGTTTCGTTTCATAGATCTCAACAGGAATTTTAAAATAAAAATATAAATATACATATACTTTTAAACTAAAAGTCCGATCAATGTAAAATCGGTGCAACCATCTCCGAGAAAAATTGGCTCAATCACGCACATACTAGTTTAATCTAACTTTGTGTTGTATTTACTGGCGGGACGACGACACTATGCATGCTTTCCCTTACCGTCCCTTCATCAATTGTAGTACCATCGCTTCAAAAAAAAATATTAATATATGCCTGACGGCATTTCAAGGTCATAACTAAAATCACGAAGTTTGGTCGCTTTTCACAGGAACGGGGCCTTCCTTCGAAACCCCGCGCTGAGAACCGCGGCTAACACGCTGGCAGACGAACAGCGTTCATATGCAGTACCTTGTAAGTCGCAACTCGCAAGGGCCTGCATAGTGTCGTCGTCCCACCAGTAAACACAAAATTAGATTAAACTTCTCGGTCGGTGGTTTCTACAGTAGGTAGATATTAATAAGGAGGGTTGTGCAGTCTCCATTTGTCCAGCGCCTCTGTGGTTCATAGGTACACGGGTACCAGCGAGCCACATGCCATAGTAGAACCATCGCTTCAAAAAAATATAATTTATTTTTCTAAAATCAAGTATATTGAATTTTTTCTGTATATACAATAGAAATACCTTTCCAATGATGTATAACACTCATAATTTCAACATTCTGATGAAGTTTTAGGGATCGAAAACAAAATTGGTCTCAACCTGCTGCTATCTCCCCTACTTGTGTATTTTTAGGCGCTATGTGTATCGCGTTACATTTGACTGATAGAGGCCAAGCAGTGCTGGATTTTACAAGAACGTATCATGGAACCAAGAAACAAAGAGTTATTTCTGCAGAAACGTGGTCATACCGTGCACAAAACCTCTTTTTCCGCACCAATTACGTATTATGCACTGTACCCTTGTAACATTTTATGTTGTGTGTATTAGATTTGAATTTTCATTTTCATCCACATGTTGTACAGCAGGACCTGTTTACAGCTAGCTAAAGAACCACCACCCACTAAACCGTGCCCAGCGACATTCCGCACATCCCTTTTGAACCCAGCATCATCTTATACTTGCTTGCCGTTCGACCGGACTTTTGCGTTTATACTGCTGATGCTGATGGTTTTCGCTGGTTAATGTCCGTGCGTGTGTGTATAATGTAGGTAGTGGTTTTAGGGGTGAGATGACTACGCTTTCCTTTTATTAAACATTTTCAAAGCATACATTTTTTATTACTTCATGCTTTGCTACAACCCACTTCGCATCTCGCCCGCATTTTACAGTAATTTTTTATGCTGCCGCTACCGTCGTTTCATCCTACCTCAGAAAAAGCTGACCACAAGATTTGAAGTTCACAGCATTGCTATTTACTGAAGAAGGATAGAGGAAAGCGCACATATGCGTTTGCTAAATGTGGATGCCGCTCTCCCATTTCCAAGTGAAATTAATTAAAATGCTTACCATCGCAAAAAAATAAATCGATTGATGTTACCATTTTTGAGAACTTTGGAAGACACATCATATTATATTTATCATTGCTATTTACTGCTGTAAATAATTGGAAAATATTGAACCTTTGGCCAATCCCTCTCAATGGTATATAATTACTCATTGATTTTTGTTAATTTATTTATGCTTTAATTCCTTTTTAGTTTTCCGGTAAAAACTTAACAATTTCTAAACAAATTTTTTAAGAAATTTGCTAGAATTACAATATCTTTGATCAGAAGAAATTACAGCAAAACATCAATTTGATGTCAACCTATCAACGTGCCTTGTAAATAAAGTTGCCGCGTACATTTTCATGTGCATTCCGCATTACCAGCACATCCAACAACAAATTTATGTGAATTGTTCATTATTCAACTTTTATCCAGCAAACCTGCAAGGACTGAACTCACAAGATATGTGCTGGAGTTTTAAATTTTTCTAGGATCTTTTTCTTCTGTTGATGCAGGTTTAAATAGATCAGTCTATCGTGTCCGAACATAGAGGACTGCTTTCAAGTTGAGCTAAATTGTACACAAAATGCTATCTACTTTCCAAATTAATCCTCCATCGCAAATTTTGTTACTTTGTATTTTTTTGCTTATACTATTGTTTTTCTCTACATTAAAGTGAAAATAGATGTAATAAACCCAGTATTTTTAGAATTTTATCTTAAATCCTAAAGTGTCCGAGCATAGACGACTTCCCACTATTTAAAATACTCTTCCTATCAAATATCCTTTTTCGATTAGAATGGGCAAAAAAAAGAAAAATGCAAACGGTGTACCTTTTGAAATTTGCTTGAAACATGTTGATGTTTCAAACAAATTGTTGACTGTGGTCATGTGGTCATCAGTTAGTTTACTGTAGTTACGAGCTATGCTACGCGCCAGCTGGACCAGTGGAGACACTAAGCACCCGGAAGTGGTTACCATAAAGGAATATTTCAACATTAGTAATATATCACGTGCCGCACGTCACTAAAAAGGATTTTTCACTAAAGCTCGCATGCATATATTGCACCGTTTATGAGTTTATTATTATAAACGAAACCTTCAATGGTCTCGATCTAGATCTTACTTCAAAAAAATATTCACCAGTTCTTTCAGATCGATAATTTTCAGCGATTTTTCAAATTATTTTATTGTCCTGATGGATATGATATTAATATAAAATGGCTGATGTCTCCACTAGAAGGAAATAATCAAACTTACAAATGCCAATTGAAACCTGTTCCATATCTCGCATCATTGTTTCTTAGGATGGTGAGCCAGGTTTATTACTTAAAAGAGCACACACCAATCTAATGCCAAAAACACCATGGAAGGAGCGTAAATAAAAGTTGGAAAAGGGTTTAAATTTCAATCTTTCGGGACAATAGCTCCATTTATATAACGTGTGTGTTTCTGTGTATTAACGAAAACCTCTCGGATAACGTCTAGGCCTACTCTTGCGATATTGGTAAACAAATTATGTTGTGGACTTTGTTAGCAAACTACTTTTGTTGTTTCAAATACTCGTCACGGGCGAGAGAGCTGTATGAAACACACAGGCTTAAAATTGTATCGACATCGAAAGGAGAATAATCCCACAGCTAGTTCTACTCATTCCCCCACCCAACGATGTATATCGTTTCAATGCATTGAAGGGGTACAATAGATACTTAAGGTTTAATTTAGGAAACTTATATTAAATTACTGCCAAATTTGGGACACTAGGGGACGAGCCAGGTTGATGTACATGGAAAGAAAGCTTCGGTTTAATAAAGTTCAAACAAATACCTAATATCTCATTCATGATTGAATTTAAATACGTTAGTCTATTTTTGCAGGTAAGTTAAGGTGCGTATAAACTGGGCAATTTATTTGTAACATATGGTATGCAACATGTGTAATACGACATGTTGTTAGTTGTTGCTGAATGTTGCTTCTGTTGTCACCTGAGCATTTGTGACATATTGCCATAGTTACTTGGATACATCGGGTAACAGTATGAAAAACGTTGCATGCTACAAGTTGCTAATCTAAGCGGCCCTTAAGGGGTTATATACAGTTAGAATTTTCGAAAAATCGATTTTCTGTTTATATCATGGTCGTAGTGTACATATGTTTAAGTATGCACACCGAAGATTTCATACCAATCCGGCAAATATTAACGAAGTTATACGCATAGGGGAGAGTTGTCAGCAGTGAGACAACAGGGACAGTTAGACAACGTGAATAACTTCGCCATAAAGCATTCAAAATCCATGATATTTTCATGGAAAGTGAAGTTAATGAACCTATATTACATTATGTAGCTTGGGAAAAATTTGTTGATTTTTCAATATATTCCGGAGTGATTCGCGATAAGGGCGCAACTAACAAAGTGTAAACAATGAGGAATATCACTGTGTTAATTTGCCAGTACATTTTCAAATCCTAATTTAAATAAAAGTTACAAAAATCAAGGTTAAAGACATAAATTGGTGTAGAATAAATCAATCTTATAATTTCACAACAATACTGCATAAAATTGGTGCATTCAAGCTCAAAATTTAAGTTTGATAGTTGAACCCCTTGGAATGAGCCTCGAAGCATTTTGACTATGAGATTCGCCCAGCCCTGTTTCGCCTTGTTTTGATTTTTTTATTTAGTTTCGCCTGTTTACAATGCGCCTGTGTTTTGAAAACAACGCAGTTTCGCTCTTTACTATCGCCTGTTTACAAAACGATTTGCAAATAAGCCTGTCACTTCATACCAATGCAAGGGGCTAAACCGCAAATTGACTTTTGTTTTGATTAAACACTTCTATCGCCCATCACTAAAAACTTGTTTTAAATAATTCTAACGCTTAAAACAGAAGCCTAAAGCGATAGCCGGCATTGAGCGAGTGCGAACCAGATCGGCTAAGCCAGCTGCCCGAACGATACGCCGAATTGGATAGGGTTGTTAAACGACCTTGTAGGAGAAACAAGAGAACCTGTACTAACTAACCAGCCGAAGAAGGGGAAACTGCCGCCGCCAATGGTGATATCCGTTTGTTGTTTGATTTTTTTCGCCACCTATGGGATGCCAGGATGAATGCAAAGATGCCGCTAAGTGATAGACTATATTTTAGCCGAGATACTCAAAGCTGACCCATCTTTATTAGTACAGATGATGCATCAGCTTTTCAGCAATATATGGCAAACCGTAACTTTTCCGGTTGATTGGATGCCGGGCATATTTGTCAAAGTCCCTCAAAAAGAGACCTGACTGTATGTGGTAACTGGCGGGGCATCACGTTGCTCTGTATCACTCTCAAAGTACTCTGTAAGGTAATCCTCTACTGGATCCAGGAGAAGATCGATACTTCTATCCGGCGCACTGTGGGATGAAACCCAAATCTAGGCGGACAATAGTAATTACGCTAAAACCGTTAGTCCTAGGTATACAGAATGTTCGACGTAAATTTGTTATTTTAACTTCCGCATTTTTTGGCGTATATGACATTAGGGTGACCATCATAGTAAGCGAGTGCAAAATATAAAAATGTTTATGGCTTAAGTTAGCTGAATAGAATGTTCAGCAAAGTTGAAGAACATTAAATTTTAAGTAACTTTGCTAATGAAATGAAAGTTCTATCTCTTATGGTTGATGGGCTGGAGCTATTTAAAGTTTTTTGGTCTGGGTGGACCTAAAAAATCCGTTTTTTCTTTATACTTTCGTGTTTATTTCTCGAGATAACAACTATTGATTTAGTGAGTATGATGCTACCTTACTCAGATTTGTTAATAGCAAACATTAGAGGTATTCCAGTTTTCAAGAAACTTAAATCGCCCCGAGAAGTTATACCTTTATTAATTATGCTTGATTAAGATAAATACAATCATTTTAACTTATTTTCGCTTTTTTAATCCATTCTATTTACGTAAAAATTGTGATTTTGGTAAGTAAAACGGTAATTTTTATTGCAATATTTTATACAGTCTAGCAAAAAAGGGCCGACCTGGACCGATGTGATCTGAATTAATTTCGGAGGCCAATATATTACTAAACGTTTATACAAAATTTGATTTGCTGCTTTTGAGCAGTTTTTACGTTATTGACATTTGAAAAAAAACCATATTTTTTTATAAAAAATGCCTGTAGCTTGAGAACCGAATGAGATAGCGACTTGATTCCTTCAAACAAAATGTGCGTTTTCCATGCGTGTGAAAGTACTCAGAAGGCATGATTTGTGAGAAATAAACACGAAAGAATATATAAAGAAAAAACGGATTTTTTAGGTCCACCCAGACCAAAAAACTTTAAATAGCTCCAGCCCATCAACCATAAGAGATGGAACTTTTATTTCTTTAGCAAAGTTACTTGAAATTTATTGTTCTTTGACTTTGCTGAACATTCTATGCAGCTAACTTAAGCCATAAAAAAGTTTATATTTTGCACTCGCTTACTATGATGGTCACCCTTATGTCATATACACCAAAAAATGCGGAAGTTAAAATAACAAATTTACTCCGAACATACTATATACCTAAGACTAACGGTTTTAGCGTAATTACTTTTGTCCAGCTAGATTTGGGTTTCATCCCACGGTGCGGCGGCAGCAAGCTGGATTCCGTGCTGGTGCTGCTGCTGGTGTTTATTGACTTCGAAAAAGCGTTTGACCACGAAAATATCTGGTCGTTTCGTTATAGTTGAGATATTAATTACAGCAATTGACAGTATTGGACAGCATGGAAAGAAGGGCATTGCCTTGGAGTCCTCTACCGATGGTGCTAAATGATCTCGACCTAGCCGACGACATTATCTTGCTCGCATAATACCGAAACGCTATGCAAGCAAGTTAGTTGACCTCTGCAAGAGCTCTTAGGCAGCAGGTCTCAAAGTCAGAGTAGCAAAAGCTAAACCTACACGCAGAAAAAAAAATTGTAAATGCAAAAAAATTCTGTATAAATTCAACAAAAAATATTGTTGACTGAAGGCTAACCCAGATATTTTTTTGATTCTAACTGTTTGACTTTTTAGTTCAACAATAAGGTTTGTTATTTCAAATAATTGCTAGTTTCTATCAAAGAAAAAATTGTAGAATCAAAAATAAGTACATTTGGGTTTATAAACGATCTAGTAGAAGCAAAAGAAGTACGAATTCAGTTTAAACAATATTTTTTTGATTCAAAAATATGATACAAGTTGAACTCAACAACAGGGGATTGTTGTTTCAAACTATCATCATTTTTCTGCGTGTATGTTAGTGAACACTGACAATTCCACCAATTTCACATCAGCGGGGCAACAAGTTGAGTAGGTCGACGCCTTTCAATATCTTAGTAGCCAGACAACGCCCGATGGTGGTACCAAGACTGATAGCGACACAGATCAGGAAGCCCAGGGGTGCCCTTGTAGGTCTGCGAAACATTTGGTGCTCAAACCAGATCACTCTAAATACGTAAATCCGAAGTTTCAACTCAAACAGACTAGACAATGCAAAACTGCCTGCGATATATCATTTGTACCTGGTGGCCTGACAACTGTATATCGAATATGCAATCAATGACGATGTAATCAATGACCTCGTGAACGTAGATGGAAGTGGATCGGACATTCCTTGAGGCAGACCCGGCGTTTAGGCCAGCAAACCCGTGCGGTGGAACGGAGCCTCCCGCTTGGTGATGACTGGAGAAAAATATTAAAAATTCTAGTGGACAATCGTTGGCTGGATGCAACACAATTATGAATGACTTTTATTGTTTCCTTTTCTTTTTAATTTAAATGTAGAGTGTAAAGTGTTAAGAAAAAATAGATGAAATTAGGCCTCGTTGCAAAGTTTTCCAAAGTGTTGTTACATAATGTGCCTTCACGTCTTCGGTATTGTATTAGGATGTAAAAAGCAAAGAAAAACCTAGGTGTTACATTCCGTTATCGAAACGTGACCTTCTGTTTTTATACGACAGACTTCGCTGTTAGAGTGCAGGACCAGTTGCTACGATCGATATTGACTCTAACAGCCTCTCCCAGTCGAGATTCGAACATACGACGACTGGCTTATTAGGCCAGCGTCATGCCTCAAAGCCAACTGGGAAGGGGATGTATTGTCCGTGAAAGATAAACATCGTTTTTAAGTCGAACTTGTCGCTTCTGCAACTAAAACAAGATTGATTTATTCAGAATTTATTCCTTAACGAAGAGGCAAGGATTAGCTAATACAATGAATCAATACAATTTAAGTGGGAGGAGTCTGAGCACTAGATCTAATATTGTCCAATGATATGCCATGATACGAAAGGCGAACAGCTGATCAAAACGAAAATCGTAAAAATGGTTTATCGCATACGAACGCACTATATCGACCATTGCACGATCGATTGCATCATATCCCGAGCAGGAGCGAAGAGCAAACTAATATAAAAATAATATCAAACTGTGTTATAATGGTACATTTTGTTATTGAATAGATATGGAGATACATTGATAACACATTTTGCTATTGAGTAGATATTTAAAACAGTGGTTGTAAGATGAGTTTAATAACTGATTTAGTTATCATATCTTATTTTGGCCTTAGAAATGACATTCGATATATTTCATACAATTTTTTTTATTGATTAAAGAGATTTTAGATTATAAATATTTTATAAAATGATTTTTTAATATCTCATATGCTACTGCATTTGTTATTCACCTTAATAATACTAAAACATGTTATTCTAAATTCTGAATACAGTCATGTTATTGCTTTGTTATTGAAATAACACAAGTAGTTATTCTTTTGGCCTTAAAGGAGCAAAATTTTGATATTATTTTTTGTTATTTTACCAACTATGTCAGCCAAACCAAGACCAAATTTTGATATGAGTTATTCGATTTCGAATAACACATTTTGATATTATTTTGCTCTTCGCTCCTGCTCGGGATGCTCGTCACGTCACAGTGAACAATGACGTCACCGTCTTTGCTTGGAAAATGGAAACAATGCGCAATAACGCTGACGTTGCACAGTGCACTTATCGTGGGATTCCATCAAAATGCTTAGTAATTATAATGCATATTTCAAGTATGGAAACTTTTATGGTTTTGAAATGTGGGAAAGGAATTTAGGTAATGCAGCCCGACCTGTAGTACTAAGTAAGTATCTTGTACGCAAAAATAAGATTACAGTTAGCGAAATGCATGTCGAGAGAAGGACATCTATAGTTAGCTCAAGAGTAGTTTTTTGAACCCGACCATCTCGAAGTCAAGTTAATGGCCATATTCGGATCGAGCAGTTGATTTAAGCGGAAATGAGCAGTCATTAATTTTTCGTCGGAAAGCCCAATTCGAAAGCAGCTTTTGGGCCCAAAACAGGGGTTCCGTTTTAAGAAATGTATTCACTGCACTCTTCTTGCCATTGAATTAATTTTTATATAGCAGCACGATAGATTATTTGGAAATCACTATTGATAGATCAAATGCCTCAAAAAATCACTATTGATGATCAAATGCCATTAGATTTTTGATTTACAAAATTTCTACAGACCATAACGATGGCGTTACATCGTTTGTCTAACATAATAGATTCTAACATAATTAATTCCTACTCAGCTTATTTGTTTTTCCCAAAACTAGATTAATTTTATGAAAGTAAAAATTCAGTATTCATTTTTGCTTCTATTGATAATTTAAGGTTAACCAAATTTTCAATGCCTTTCCTGCAGAAATTGCATGAAAACATCTAAACATATTAGTGTAAATAGCTCGGAATACCAATGAATGATGTAATTTCAATGAATGCTCTTAGCAGTGGTGCACGAACAAAACATTTCATGCTAATTAAAAATCTAGAAGAAACTTTCTCCTAGAAACGATCAAAAACATATACTGGCAGAACTAATTAGATTTTTTACAACACTTTTCATTTCTTTTTCTTACATGCGCTTCGCTTCGCGCGAATAAGATCGTTCACTGTCTGCAATGTATTTAACGATTTTTTTTTCGTTTTTTTTTTAACCTCCGGCAAGTTTGGCCATATCTTGAGCGAAAGGTTCTCTCCCCTTTCGTAATCGACCTTTGCATGTAACGGACCAACGCAGGTTTTTCCAAGTACATAAAATACAGGCGGGACATTTAAGAAACTCACAAAAAACACGCTGAAGAAAATAGGAAGATGAGGCTTTTTCTATTCTCGCCGTTGGCTGTGAGAGATATGATTTACCAACTAAATCTAATAAATAAGTACTCATCACCCTTTCGCAGTACAGAGCAAGCTGCGAAAACAAGAAAGGGTACTGAAAAAAGTTTGTAACATAACAAGCGTTAGAAGTTTTTGTTTCTTTGCAGCATATATTTTCCATAAAAATAAACTCAACATAATTATACGTAGGTTTTCATCGTCATTTTAGCGATAGTAACTTATTCGATAAATAGGCATAGAAATTATATACAACAAATATAAAAATATTGTTAAACAAATACAATCAATATTTACTTGTTAAATTTTAAATATCATAACTTTTACGCAAAAGTGAAGGAATTTGAATTAATACTGTAACGGTTTTTCACAATTGTGATTGATTTTACATATAGCGATTTGTCTAAAATTAAACTAAAATGAACACATAGAAAGAAAAACTATCTTCGCATCGGAAATATAACCGAAAGTTTTCGAAAACTGGCCACTATAATCAAGCTTATTGAACTTGATTGATTCAGCTGGGCTTACCGTTCACACATGGACGCGCTAATTCGTCACCGCAGAACTATTACGGTCGAAAATCCAACGACGGAACTTGGGATGAATTAATCAGGCTCTCTACACTGATAGCTAACTTTTCCACATCACATACGATAATACACAAACAAATAAACGTTTTGATTAAGATCTTTAAACAACGGAATTTGTAATGAACCCTTTGCTTTTCCCATCGTCATCATTTTTCATCCCTATGCTTCTCACATCGCCGTATCTGGTTGTTACGTCCTGCGATGCTGCTTTTGCTTGTTAGACCGGGACAAACAGGAGTTAAGCGGACGACGCTACCGACAACAGGCTGGCGATCCTAAGTCTCCTTCCACGCTGTGTTGTCCAACCGGGCCGTTGTTATTACACATTCGAAACAAAGAAGGTCAGCGACGACGATGCCAGCTCTAACAGAGTCACGCTCTGGAAAGGAGGAGGAGGTGGAGAGGAAGCGCTTGAAAAGCACAGAGACCGCTGCTATGCCCGGCATACTAAGAACGATGTGGGCGACTGTCCTGTTGTGGGTGGGGGTGGAAATCTTCTGAAATCATCTACGGAAACAGCGTCAGCAGAGTGTATCGGGAAAACAGTGAGCGGGTTGGAGTGAAAGGATGTATTGCGTGTTCGCACAAAGATAGGCACACGCACACTTGTATTTATATTTTAGAAATTATACATTCAACGTGATTTGAATTTGAGAATCTTTTTCTGTCTTTAGATTTTTCTCGGGCGACTGTCCACCTCCAACACAAATTTTCATTGCGTGCACTTACACACTTGTCCAAGCGATGTAAAAAAGTTAACGCACACTGAAAGGGTTGAAAAGGATGAGTAAGTGGAAAATGAAGAAAATTTAGCAGATGGGAAAAAAATCAGGTGGAAGGAGAAATTGTTTTTTAACGTTTTCCCCGTGGCTCTTTTAGTATTCTGTAAAGGGTGAATTTTTAATTTGATTCTTTTTAACTTTCCTAATGACGATAAATCTAATGACGTTGTTATATAATTTATATAGAAATAATGCTCGTGAACATGTAATGCTCGACTCCATTATAATATTGTTTTTTTTTTCAATCTTGAAATAGGTGAACATAATGTTCATTGAAAAAATAAAGACGAAGTTTGTAATTGGTATATAATAGCAAATTCAGTAGCCAGGACTTTTTAATCATTATCGCTATGGCAACAGTCGAACCTTTCAGCTGAAACTAATTGAAACTGACCAATGGAAAGTCAGTCAATTGAAATTTAGTTGTAATATTCGTGGGAAAAGCTATATAATCTCGCCCGAATGAGTCCTAGTTTTCAGAGTTCCAACCAGCTCATTTAAAATGTCGTTTAAATTATGTACGTTGTTTTCTTTCGAATTAACATATCCGGAGTGATTCGCAATTACGGCGCAACTAGCAAAATGTAAACAAATCGTTTTATTGCACCATTAGCCTTAAAAAGACTGATAATATCCACGGCAAGAATCCTTTCTTCGGTTTTAATCGATAGAATTATTTAAAACAAGTTTTTAGTGATGGGCGATAAGTGTTTAATCAAAACAAAAGACAATTTGCAGTTTAGCCCCTTGCATTGTTATGAAGTGACAGGCTTCTTTGCAAATCGTTTTGTAAACAGGCGATAGTAAAGAGCGAAACTGCGTTGTTTTCAAAACATAGGCGCATATAAACAGGCAAAACTAAATAAAAAATCGAAACAGGGCTGGGTGAATCTCATTGTCAAAATGCTTTGAGGCTTATTTCAAGGGGTTCAACTAGAAGACTTCGATTTTGAGCTTGAATGCACAGATTTAATGCAGTATTGCTGTGAAATTACAAGATTGCTATATTCTACACCAATTTATGCTTTTAGACTCGATTTTTGTCACTTTTATTTAAATTACGACTTGAAAATGTACTTGCAAATTATATTATATACATTGACCAAACTCGTGTTTTTAGTCTTTGACCTTGAAATGCGGTCAGGCATTAATATTTTTGAAACGGTTGTTCTACAATTAATGGAGGAACGGTAGGGGGGGGGGGAAAGTAATGAAGTGTAATAGTGTCGTCGTCCTGACAGTAAAAATAAGTTAGATTAAAACTTCTCGGTCGGTGGTTTCTACAGTAGACGGAGGAAGAGGCACGATTTGTGTCTAAAAATAACCCAACCAGATACGTCGCTACTTTGATAAGGGGGGTTTTGCAGTCTCCTTTTGTCCAGCACCTTTGCGGTTCTAAGGTACACGGGTACCAGCGAGCCACATGCCTTGACGGGTGTTATGGGTTCAAATCCGGTTATAATCTTAGATTATAAATTAGTTTTAAGATACAATTAGTCTGTACTGCCTTGTGCCGAAGACTGTAGAACAATAAATAAATTATAGCTTGGTTCGACCCATGCACCTTCCAGCATTGGACAAAAAGTAGGAGTCATAACGACAACTTGTCAAACGTAGCTACCAATATCCCCCCATCCCTCACCTTGCCGCTCTTTCCTCACCACTTCAAAAAAAATTCATTACTTTCCCCTACCGTCCCTCCATCAATTGCAGAACCACCGCTTCAAAAATATTAATATATGCATTAATACCTAAATTGAAACCAAACTTCTGAACCAAACAGTCACTATTTAATCTTTAATTAAACTTTTAGTCTTTAATTAACTTAACGGGAAACTAGGCAGTCACTAACTTTTCGTCGAAGAGCCCAATTTGGGAAGCAATTTTTGAGTCCAAAAGTGGGGTTCTGTTTATAGAAATGCATTCTTTGCATTCTTCTTGGCGATCTGAACACTGCGAATATTTTTCATGAACAAATTTTTTGTTTTAAACAAAAAAGCTGCTTTTGAAATTTTCAGAGTCGATGTCCACTAATTTTACCTTAACCAGTTGCTAGAATGCTGCCCGTGTGTTCTAAAGCAAAGTCTAGCAACTAGCTCGACCGATTTTGGTAAAGTTTCACATACGATATTTTTACGATGTGCGAGAGGTATTAGCATAAATTCGGGCGTATCCTATCATTCAAACGATTGTTACGTGAACATTTTAAATATCACGTTTTAATTGGATTTTCAAATCACTGCCCAGGTAACCTATAACCGTTAAAATGCGAATTAAATCAAGCTTTAATTAGCAGTGTACTTAGTTGCTGTTTATTAACTTTCTTAGCGCATAGCTGTTGCAAATTGGCATCTAAAATTCTATTCAATCTCTTCTTGTCAATAATCAGCTATAAATAAGCATTATCCGAATTTTGAAAGGTTTAATACTAAAATAGCTTAAAATAGCTTTGTTTACTGCAAATTTAGTCTATTTGATCAACTTTTCCAAGAATAAGAACGATTCCACGAACAGAATCCATAAATTTAAGACAAAAAAAGACTTCCGGCATTAACGCCACCCAGGGACGTGCCGTTCACTTTGACTCAATTTACGTTCACTTGACAGTCCCGTCTCAGCCAAGCAAAATTTGACAAAATTTTTTATGGGACATTTGTAGTAATTTGTAATTCGTTTTTATCTACAATTTTGCTGAATAAAATTTTGCTGTAAATTTTGTAGTTACGGTGCTACAAAGCTAGTAGCTCATTAGTAGCCAAGTGAACGTTTACTTACTTCACGCTACTAAAGAGCTACTAGCATTGTTGCACCGTAAATACAAAGAATAAGCCTCCCAGCCCTGCAACTGCAACTGTCCTGCACTCTGACAGCTGGCTGCGAAGTCTGTGGTATAAAAACAGAAGGTCAAGTTTCGATAACGGAATGCAGCAGCTAGGCATTGTTTTGCTTTGCTTTTTGTTTGTGCCATCCTTAATGCCACCTAGTGTGTAAACCTCGTTAAATGTCATACCAAACTTGAACATGTAGTATTTCCGAATATTTTTGTAGTAGAACCGTTCTAAGTGACTATTTTTACAACAACCTTAAAGATGATCCGCCACTCCAAATCACAATACGTTCATTAAATTACTTTAAAACGTTAAACCACCGAAAATCTGTTTAGTTTTAGCTGAAATATGGCATTTTGAATTTTGCGGTTAAGTTGACCCCTGAGGTACAGACAACGTACTTGTTTTAATTTAATACAGACAAAAGATTTATCAACTGCCTGTGTATATCTATTAAATGCCGGCCGGGTGGTGAGCAGTTTCGATTGACAAGTAAAGCGAGTGTGTATAACAAAAATTAGACTGATAAATGTGTTTATATGTTAATACCACCCTTTTGGTTGGACCGTTCGTGTTTAATACCATACAAACACGTCTATTGTGTTGGTCGCTAGCTTCGTACCACTTTGCTAGAAAGTAAAACGTAAATTTACAGTAGAAATCGCACTTTTCGCCAGAACGGGTAACATACTCATTTCTAAAGAAGACACAACTACATGATTCCCCGTTTACTCCGGTGCTATTCTCACTCCACCGAATGCAGCAATTACGGACCATCCTTGTCTCTACTCGAGCTAGATAATATATGATACAAGACATTTTCCATCTGGACATGTACGGCTCTGTACCTTGCATTCGCTTTCCAGCGAGCGCATGTGGGCGCCTAGTGGGTTAAATGAACGGATGAGAAAGGCCTATTACTGCGTACGTTGTTGGTGTCGAAGGATCTATAAAATACCGAATGTATTTCGTGGTGTAAGGGAAATTAAAGCAAGTAAATAAAGCCAGGTTAGAATTGTTTTACCTAACGGCTCATTTTTAAATCACACTCTTGTTTTTAATTGTTGCTGAAAAAATTCTATTACATAAAATAATCGAAACTTTGACGGATGTTTGTTCATATAATTACTAAAAATTATACACAAATTCGTAAAAATGTTCGTATGTTGAAATCAAAATTGAGCACCCGTACAATGTACTCCCAGTTGGCCTCGAGGTATGACACTGGCCTAATAAGCCAGTCGTCGAATGTTCGAATCACGGCTGGGAGAGGCTGTTGGAATCAATAGGATCATAGCAACTGACCCTTCAATTGCCCTGTATTCTAACAGCTGGCTGCGAAGTCTTTCGTATAAAAACAGAAGGTCAAGTTTCGATAACGGAATGTAGCACCTAGGCTTTGCTTTGCTTTGCTTTTTTACAATCTACGATGCATAGTGTCTGATACATCCCAGGTAAGCAATAAGCACTAAAAATAGCATGCAATTGGCTGTATATGTGCTTTGCCAGCAGTCGCTGTAATGCTAATAAGCATTTTAGTCACCTAAAATGCTGCTTAGCAACTACTTTTGGCATAATATACGGCTACTTTATGGCTAACTCTCGCAAAGTGCTGCCATCATTGCCAATATTTTACAAATATTGGTAGCAATTATTGGTAACGTTAGCATTTACACGGCATTTGCAATGCAGATTTAATGCTAATATCTTTTGAACAAAAATAAAAAGTTGTACCTCTCCAATTGAGTGTACTTCATTCTCCGCCTAATTAATCAACGAGTACGAGGAAGTTCATATATCTTTGTCTGGTCATGCGCCCTTTAACGTTTATATCTATTCTTGCCCTCTTTTTCGCGAATCGGGATTCGGACCTGGCTCCTATTACCGACACTGTAGAATTGTTGCTGCGTTTATCCGTTGATCTGTGAATGATACGAGGAAACGAAAGATGTTTGTCCCATTCAAGCTACGCATTTGTTGATTTCATTTCGCATGCAATGTTATTAATAACAGGTGCGGTATTGCGAAATTGCTACTTGCAGTCTCCCAAAAATTCCGATTGAGTTGTGGCAGTAAAAAAGATTTGAAAACCTGTTTGTCAAACATGCAATAAACAAACGCAAAAATATTTCTCAGTACCGCCATCCGGGGTGAGATTGTGCCACGGGGGTGAGATTGGGCCAAAAACCAAAAATGTTTATTTGTGAAAATTTATTATATCCATTGGCGGAACTAGCACTCATTTCTAGGGGGGGCTATAGCCCCCGGAATTTTTTTCAGCCGTTTTATTTCGTCGGCATATTAAAATTTAATGCACATTAATGCCTGGAATCTTATAACAGTCATACTAATAAACTTTACTCTGAAGTTTTTCGTACCTATAGTTATCTAACTATTGGTTTTTCAAAAATTAAAAAACTTAGTCAACTTTTCTAGGGGGGGCTAAATCTTTTCTAGGGAGGGCTTAGCCCCCCCCCCCTAGTTCCGCCAATGATTATATCTATAAAAACTGGTGACCTAAATTCAAAATGATGATGAACATAACATATTTATTCATAACTTTGAATGGAACACAGAGCAAACTATTTAGCCGAAACAGGGTTTCAAAGTTCGCGATTAAAAATACTCGGATATAACGCTTGTAAAAAAATGTCCCCCATAAACCAACCCAAACAAGAAATCGCATCAACTTGCTATTTTGAAGGTATATAAACTAATCATTTACAATGTATTGAAAGGTTATTATGCGTTGGATAAGTTTTGATTACGAAAATAATATTTTTCGAAACTTTGTACTTTTCGAGCTTCACGAGGGTGAGATTGTGCCAAACCATAATGATCGATCCAATTTGTGGATTTCACATACACAACAAAAATACGTCAGTATACACCAGTACGCTCACATTCTTTACTATTGGGCACAATATTTTGACAGATTAGATTGCATCATCCATTTTGGAGCATAGGTCTGCTAAATAATTAAAACTAATTTTTACTTTTTCTCTTGGAAATTTCTGATGTATATATATATATTGATTTTATGTGCAACGTAAAAACACTAAATAACGCGATTACTAGACACAACACTTATGGTTCTTACAAAAAACATAAATACCTTATCCGCTAACCGGTTTCGGGTATGATGCTACCCATCATCAGAGCGGTGGTCGACTGGATACAAAGTAGTAATCTGCTGTTTACTACAGTTTCAACTTCGTCAGTTGAAAGAGCGGTGAGGTGATGAGAGCGTCATCCTCATTCATCAGGGGACGGTCCTCCGTACAGATGTACATCGACTCCCACGCAGTCAAATGAGAAGACTTTCTCACGTTTTTGAGCAGCTTTGCGTTTCCCCAATTGATATTGTGTTTGGAGCAGATTGAGTGCATGGCTACACTAGAGTCGTTGGGTCGTTCATTCTCCACTGCCTTTCTATGTTCTTTTAGGCGAATTTTGAATTTCCTCCGCGTTTGCCCGATGTACACCGCTGGGCAATCCTGGCACGGAATTTCATAAAGGTACTTAAGCGGCATGGTTTCCATGTGGTCCACAAAAGCGGCAATGCCTTACAGGACCTTTTGAATAATCAAAAGGACAAGGTTCCGCCCGACGAACGCTCAGGAATTTAAGGTATTTATGTTTTTTTGTAAGAACCATAAGTGTTGTGTCTAGTAATCGCGAAATTTCTGATGATTTGAATAAACACTTAAATATAAGACGAATATATTATACCGTGTATAAACTGGCAGTTTTAAGGACGAGGGAGGGGGGTGGGATGGGCTACATGTTCTGCGGCCGCGGGTTCTCGAACGAAGTAATGGTTACTTTTGTTAAATGATCAAATAGGTATGCCCTCTTAGGATACACCCCTTCATATATCTCTCCCTTGTAAACCCAAGAAACGCTACTGGCCATATAAAGGCTGTGCATTGATTACGAACTCAGTTTTCGTTATTTCAGACCTCCCCGGGTTATTTTCGTTCATACTATTTGTATGATGCGTTTTTTTTGGCCGACCCCCTGCCCCTGATAGTCCACTTAGTTCATGGGCGGCCCCATATAAACTACTTTATACTGATATTTATATGTATTGTTTATAAATATGCTAACGTTCACTGTTTAGGTTTTTAGCTTAACTTTAAGTTTTTGGCACAATGTCACCCCCTAGAAGGGGTGAGATTGTGCCAAAGTTCATACACTTCCAGTAAAATTAGGTTTCATTGTAACTAAACCATCTCTACGGTAGTTGTTAATTGAATAATTTAATACATATTGACAGGTTTGAAATCAACTTAGTTCCTTAATTGTGTGTATACTGAGCTAAAGAACAAAAACATATGCTTTTTTGGCACAATCTCGCCCCGGATGACGGTATTAATATTTTTGAAAACGATGGGCTTTACAATTGATGGAGGGACGGTAGGGGAAAGTAATGAAAATTTTTTGGGAAAGAGTGGAAAGGAAGAGGGGGGGTAATAGGTAGCTACGCTTAACAAGTTATCGTTGTGACTCCTATCTTCTGTCCAATGCTGGAAGGTGCATGGGAGACCCTTTTTTTAGAAGGGGATTGGACTACTTTGTCCATTAGACCCTTGGGAGACCCTTAGCTAAGCTATTATTTTAATATAGCTTGGTTCGACCCATGCACCTTCCAGCATTGGACAAAAGATAGGAGTCACAACGACAACTTGTTAAGCGTAGCTACCTATTACCCCCCCCCCTTCCTTTTCACTCTTTCCCCTCCTTTCCCAAAAAATTTTCATCACTTTCCCCTACCGTCCCTCCATCAATTGTAAAAACCATCGTTTTCAAAAATATTAATATTAATGCCTGACCGCATTTCAAGGTTAAAGACTTAAACACGAGTTTGGTCAATTCTCAGTATTGTTATTCGCAAACATATATCAAGAAAATATCTGCAACAACGTCAACGCACGCGGATACAATAACTTTGATGACGTATAATGTACATCGTAATAATCGGATATCAAAATTCACATTGCCGTACCTGTTCCTATTCATATTGGTTGAAGTGTCAAACACAGTCCAGTGTCTTCGCGCAGCACTTTGATAGTTCATTTTGTGTAGTTCTGCGCTTGATTCCGCTTGTAGTTAACCGTATGTAGTGGTAATTGTTTGTCGATTGGTAAGTTCTTTTTCTTGTATCCTTTATTACAATAACGACAGCAGAATTTTACGCAGGCGGTATGAAAAAACGAGTCGTTGCAAAAAAGGACTTTGCAGCAAGAAAATAACAGGGTAATCGAGAAAGTATGCTGTGATGTAGCTACGCAAACTTCCCAGGAAAAGTCGATGCTTCCCAATGATTCGATGGAAGCAAAAGTCTACAAATGTTTGACTCTACTTGCATATGTGAATGCAAAGTTAGATGCTATATGGGGAACAACGGATTTTCCAAGAGTAAGCACACAGTGCAACCTGTTATTATCAACAGTATCATCTTGAAACCAGTTAAAGATGTTCACGAGATCACGAGTTTTGGAGGGCAATTGCAAGAATGGAGAATTTGGGCATTCAATCATTTCTTCGATTGGCCAACTTCATGGACGTCAACGGTACACAGGAAGATGTGGCACTGTTTGCCTTCAAATCATGAAACTTCTTCGACCGCCAGTTTCTCCTTCGATGCTCGTGGACTGGAACAGTACATGACGAAAGTCTGTTGATCAAGAACAAGAGCAGCAGTTCAGGATGCACAAATGGACAAATTTTGGGTGTTGAATACCTTGCCGATGAATAACCCTTAAGAATTTCTAATGTTAACTCAAATATATTTTTGAAAAAAATCCAGAAGTGTTCTTTTTTGTTACGCAATAAAATAAATAGCAGCAATCGATTCTAATATTTATTTGTACATTTGTTACATTGTACAAACAAGAAGAAAAAATCCTACCGAAGATTGACAAAAACTTCGTTCAACATGTCTAATTATCGATAACTTCAATGCTAAAAATCGATCGTTAAGCAATATTCGATGAAATATTTCAATGTGACAAATATTTTAAACAATTGTACATCAGGATACTATTCAATTTTATTTTGGAACGAATCCACAAACAATTGTGAACAACCACCTACAACTGTTTTGGTTCTAACGGGATCACATAACTGTTTCCTTTTCTTAGTCTTACGACACAGTTTCGATCTTAGTATTACTGATTACAAGGAAAATTGTACCATCCAAAGTTCGCAATCGCTCATAACAGTGCTATTTTAGCTCAAATCATTTCGGTCTCTTCGGCGCACTTATTGATTTAATGTAAATTTAATGTAAGCTAAAATAGCGCTTTTATGAGCGATTGCGCACTTTGGATGGTACAATTTTCCTTGTAATCAGCAATAAAATTTCGGAGAAAAAACTCGCTGCTGAATGATTTGTAGGTCAACCGATTAAAATACAAGTTTTTCCAACGGTCATCTATTGTAAATTGTAGTGACCCCAGAGGTACAAAATGAACTTTTAATTGCATGGGAGTGACCCATTGCAACCATCTTGCAACTGGTTTTTCGCTAGCAGCAAATCATTTAGGGATTACCTATGAACAATTTAATTTAGGTTTCGCTTGACTGGTGGAAAATTGTTTAACATTGTTAAAACTGTCCGGTTTATGCGCATTTGGAACATAGCAGCCCGGATGTCGGACACTTCTCTAAAAGGTCATAGCTGTGTGTTCTCCCTGTTTCAATCCTTCAATAATTGTATACGTCGTTATAGGTCTACCCTTGTCAGGAACTGGTCATTTGAATTATTCACAGTCAGCTCGTCAGACATAAATCTTCGGTAGGTAACCGTCGAATTTTCCTCAACATTCAACTGATCCATTATGACCGCTTCTATAATGCAATATTCTGTCTCGAGAGCTTCTTTTTATCACGGAGGAACAAGTTTTATTCCGTGTAACTTCTACATATGCAACAAACTATGCAACAAACTATCCAATGGTCATCTTGGCTGCCTTGTGTCTACACTTTATATCATTCCAAAGCAAAGGTGTACGCGTAATCGGATCATAACAATTAAAAATGCGAGCGTCTTCAACTGACCAGTAGGGATCGAAAAGCAACCGACATGAATTAAAATGAGACGACCCTTCAGTATGAGCGAATCAAATGCAACCCTTCTCGAAGGAAAAACAAGACATAGGTCAATGGGATGTTCCTTCGACCTGACCTTTTAAATTTAGACCTCAGACATGTGCGAACTGACCGGTACCCGTTTGCACTTTAATATGTTGACCCTTCCTGGATAATGTTGTAAGTACATCATAATACATTTTGATTCCATTTTATTATACCTTCTCGAATCTGTATAACGTAAATATTTCTATTTCCGTTTCTAACTGTACAACTCACAATCAGTAATGAAGAAAATACTTAGAATTCGAAAATTAAATATACTCTTTACACATATATTGCTGTATACAGTGGACTCTCGGAAAAGTTAATCGGTTGGGTCGATTAACTTTTCCGAAATATTAACTTTTCCGAGTAGTCCTAAAAATCATTGAAAATTATAAATACAAAAGCGAGGGATGTATTTTAGTTTTTTACTGTTCCTTTTTTTGCATTTAAAATTCAATCTGAGTTTGCGCTTTTCCAATATGTTATCAAAAATCCTGAAGAAACTATGTGCCCGTATTGAATTATTATTGCAGCTGTCCGGTACAAAAGTTTAATTTAATCCCAGTTATGATACGACTCTGTATGTAACTGTGGAAAGGCGACAATAAACCGAAAAATGAGAAATAAAGATAAAAGGTAAACACACGTGTGTGAAGAAACGCTTGAACAACCAATAAATTCAAACTCTCAGAAAAGTTAAAGCAAAACTTAACTTTTTAGAGCATTGCATAAAAGCTGATATACGCTTAACTTTTCTGAACAATTAACTTTTCAAAGAGTTATCTTTTCCTTTTTGTTTTTGTTGACAATAAATAATCGTTTTCAAGCTTCAATTAGAATGAATTTTTATGGCCAAAAAGCATGGTAACTAATAAATTTGAAACGAGGTTCTTTTTCAGCTCAGACGACGCAATCACGTCTTTTTAATCCTGAAACAAAACTGCGATACATTTGTTGCCGGAAATGATATCAAAATTACACGATTCATCATCCAAAAGATGCACAACGAAATGATGCTCTAAATATACTGGTGTTAGTAGAAGATGCTTCCGTGATGCATCCTTAAGCAGATTATTTATATGAATGACGCTCAATTCATGCTTGATGCTCATGTGATGCTGTGAAACAGGCCGATGATCATTTTCTTTCAGTTGTTCGATTCCAGTCGACAGCTGGTATGTGGTTGTGAGAAAAAACGAAAAAACTTAACGAAAAAACAATGAGCTAGAACGTGATTTTACGTCATTTTGTTATTTGATAGAAGTTCAGGCTTGTGGCAAGGCTAACATTTTTTTTTATCAAAAAGGAGATAAGAATATAAAGCTATTCACATCAACTTTATTTACCCTTTAACCCTTTATAAGGCAGTGGCAACTATATTGCCACCAACAAATATTTTTTATTTTGCTTCTATAATTATATTGATGTCATTATAGACACAAAACAAATATTTTTCGCTGGTGGCAAAATAATTGCCACGGCCTTATAAAGGGTTAACCCTCTAATGGGTAAGGCCATCTGTAGATGGCCTTCACTTTTGGAGCGTCTTAGCCGCCTGCAAAATTAACAATATGAAAAATCTAGATAGAATTAACAAAATGTCGCTTGTGGGCGAATGTCGCAAATTTAAACAAAACAAGTGAGTGTTATTTTTTGCTGGGCCAGCATACGAAAATCAACTCTCACTCGGTTTGTTTACGCTTATGACATTCGCCCTTTTGTTAGTTCTATCTTCAAATGTGTGCAGAACAGATTTCTTGACTTCTTGATTTCTTTGTTATTAGTATCACAACATTCTGACCATGCGTTCAATAGTTATCATCTTTCACAAACAAGAATTCAGAAAAATAGCAAAAAAATTATTGCGCGGAACTCTCTCTCTCTCTCTCTCTCTCTCTCTCTCTCTCTCTCTCTCTCTCTCTCTCTCTCTCTCTCTCTGCTCTTTTTGTCAATATTTTTTGTTTTGTTTATGCTTGCCTTGTTTTGCTTAAAATAACGTTGAAACTAGAAGCATTTCGAGAGCGCGTTGTACACTTCTACAAAAAAGTATACGGTTCAACATTTATAATGCGAATATGTTGCGGCTTCGACTGTTTACCATATCCTAAGATATGCAACAACTATTCGCAAGCAAGGTAACGGAAGACCAGCCAAAATTATGGACGCAGTAGGACATCGTTCTCTTTCTAGTTTCTTCAACAACAAGCTCTCTGGTTTGGCTATCAATTAAGATGCAGCAGACGAATGTTTGAAGAAAATTTTGATCCCGTTTCTACAAAAACATCATGCCGATGGACAATACGCGTTTTGGCCGGATAGAACATCATCGCATTACGTCACAAAATACAATCGTTCCTAATACCCATTTGATCTTATTTTTACCCAATAACCACGAAAATCTGTCACAGTGCACCCAATCAAAGATTTCTTCGGGATTTTGAGTTCCTTGATGTACAAAAATAACTAGAGAACCACGAATTGCAAAAAGTTGATTGGTAGAATCAAGAGATGCATTCGCAAAGTTGATATAACGGCCGTACAACGCTTCTGTTTCGACGTCAAACGAAAGCTTCGCAGAACAGCCGATTACGGACCGTTTTCAAATGTACACTAAGTTTTTTTCAACAATGGATAATGTATCTTTAATTTCGGTAGATCAGATCTTCTTCATGTATCTTTGTCTTTTTTTCACAGCTTGAGAAAAAATTTTTAGTTGTCATCCGTTATTTAAATACAGGTGATTCTGAAATAGCACATTTTCATATGAAACCAATTGCATCAAACGGGGATTTTTTTCTAGTTTTTCTAAAATATTTCAAAATTTGCAGTAGCCAGTGGACACCAGGGATATTCCGAGTTGTCCAGGGGTATGTCAAAAACTGACTTTTTTCATCGCTTGTATGTTTCTTTTGTCATGGAAATTTAATGATACATATTCATATTTTATCCGAAAACTAGTTTTCATTTCCAATCTATTGGTGAAAACAGAACGGAGATTCATCGAGAAACAACCAAGATATAGCCATTTCAGTTAAATCAGTTCTGGAAATGTTGCCAGTAACGTCCTACCTTTATGACCATTTTAAAACGTGCCGAAACCATGCCAATATGGATTTCAAACTTCAAGAATTCACGAGGGTTGAAAATCGTAAAGTTTGACAACCATTTTGATATGGTCGTAAAATAGCCAGAGCAATAGATGCTACTGCACTGATTTCACGGAAATGTCCGTAACAAGGTTGTTTCTCGACGAATTTCCGTAGTCTTTTCACTAAGCGACTGAAAATAAAGTCTAGTTTTCTGATAAAATAGGAATATCATTAAATTTTCATGACAGAAAAAGATACAAGCGATGAAAAAATCAGTTTTTGACATACTCCAGGACAACTCGGAATATCTCTGGTGTCCACTGGCTACTACGAATTTTATATTTTAAAATAAATTAGAAAAATTTCCAGGATCCATCTTGTTATATGAGGAAACTTTACGGTATCAATTTTAAGACTGTTGGTACCTATATTACTAATGCTCTTCAGTTACCAAAATGGCGTCCAAGCAAGAGGAGTTACGTATCAAAAAGTTTTCTCGCGCATCGAAACAATCCAAATTGCTTCCACATCAAATTAGTGAAATTGCCGGGACCGTGGGAAAATCATATACAGCGACAACAGAAATAGTGCCTAGCGGTTTCAGGCGGAACCCTAACTGCTCCATCCAAGATGGCGTAAATAAATATCATGTATCGAGCTAAAAACGGGCCGAACTGTTAAAGGACGACGATCCTTACGAAGTCGGATTGCGTGTTGTGATGTACGACAATGCTTACCGTCAAAGCAGACTTCCTGGGTATGGAATGACCCTCTGGGTTAAAACCATATAAAAAACTTTCTGGGCAGTGCTGTATAATATAGCAACCGAAAGGGGAAAGGTAGCAGACATTTTCAAGCATATGGTACTTCCGAAGTTCGCTAAGAAGTATCAGGTTTGTCAGACTATCTGCATCCGATACCGTCAGCTCAAGAAATCTAAATATAGGGGGAAGTCCTATGTGCTCGGACACTGAAACACGGACAGATAAAACTCAAAAAATATCGACTTTATTACGTCTAAAAAAAGATGCTAGAACACTTTAAAATTCTTGCACAAATCTTATGAGTCCAGTCTTCGCAGGTTTGCTGTAAAAACGTTGAATAAAGTTCTATTCTTAAAAAATGTATGTTGAGAGTGCTGGTAATGCGGAATGCTTGCGAAAATGTACGTGGCAACTCCATTTACATGGTCCGTTGAAAGCTTGACATAAAACTGATATTTTGCAGCAATTTTTTCTGATTTTTTTTACCTTTTGCCTTTTTACCTTTGTTATACTATAACAAAGGTTTAGGAATTGGTCGAAAAACATGAAATTGATCCGAGGCCCGGAGGGCCGAGCCATATATACCAATCGACAGGGTTCGACGAACTGAGCAATGTCTGTGTGTGTGTGTGTGTGTGTGTGTGTGTGTGTGTGTGTGTGTGTGTGTGTGTGTGTGTGTGTGTGTGTGTGTGTGTGTGTGTGTGTGTGTGTGTGTGT
This sequence comes from Sabethes cyaneus, assembly GCF_943734655.1. Lineage (NCBI taxonomy): Eukaryota > Metazoa > Arthropoda > Insecta > Diptera > Culicidae > Sabethes > Sabethes cyaneus. The sequence continues at coordinate 103,300,609 of NC_071355.1, forward strand.
GTGTGTGTGTGTGTGTGTGTGTGTGTGTGTGTGTGTGTGTGTGTGTGTGTGTGTGTGTGTGTGTGTGTGTGTGTGTGTGTGTGTGTGTGTGTGTGTGTGTGTGTGTGTGTGTGTGTGTGTGTGTGTGTGTGTGTGTGTGTGTGTGTGTGTGTGTGTGTGTGTGTGTGTGTGTGTGTGTGTGTGTGTGTGTGTGTGTGTGTGTGTGTGTGTGTGTGTGTGTGTGTGTGTGTGTGTGTGTGTGTGTGTGTGTGTGTGTGTGTGTGTGTGTGTGTGTGTGTGTGTGTGTGTGTGTGTGTGTGTGTGTGTGTGTGTGTGTGTGTGTGTGTGTGTGTGTGTGTGTGTGTGTGTGTGTGTGTGTGTGTATGTGTGTATGTATGTGCGGGGCGCAACTTTTCTATCGCCTGTTTCTCGGAGATGGCTGAACCGATTTGTTCGCTATTACTTTTGTTTGAAAGGTATTATTGCCTAGTATATCACTATTGAATTGCTTCGAGGTCCGACATTTCGTTTAAAAGTTATAAATAAAAAAGTGAAAACTACGTGACACGATTTTCTCCGGAACCAAATGATCGATTTCAATGATTTTGATATCGAATGAAAGCTCTTGTTAACACTAAATTTTTTGGGTAAATTTTATTGAAAACAAACAAGTAGTTTAAAAGTTATGCTTAAAAAACCTGTTTTGACAAGGTAATAATTATCGCCTGTTTCTTAGAGATGACTAAACCGATTTAGGCGTTATTAGTCTCATTTGAAAGGTAACATAACCTAATAGATCACTATTGATTTGTTTTTTGATTGGACGTTTAATTTGAAAGTTATGAGCAATTGAATACAACATATTAAAATTTACAATAATTTATAACGATTTCATCTAAGATGATTTATCTAATTTGAATTATTTTGGCATCAAATTAGAGATTTTAATGCTGGAAATATATCTGCAAAATTTCAGAAGAATCGGTTTTGTCGATCAAAAGATATTAATCCTCCAACACTCGCGCCAACTTTTGTAATACGGTTACTCGCGCGCACAATGACCCAAAGCCAAAAAGACATGCGCACTAGAATTTTGACTGGGAAAACATGGTTTTAGGTTTATGGAACCTTCGGAAGAGTTTCTTGAAATTGAAAGCTCTATCGTCTGGTAGAATTTAAATTTTGATTAATCCCCCTAAAAGTGAAATATAAAAATTATTTTTCTTCAGTTTCAATATAAGACATTGATATGTTCTGCAAAGTTTTAGAGCATCTAATTACAAAAAATTTTGTTGAATACAGTAACCTTCTATTTATTCAGCGAAGATAGCAAAATCTTTTTTATTGTATATGAATTTGTAAAATCAGTTTTTCTATTTTAGCTCTTTTTGTAATTGTTGTATGACTTTTTCATGTATTACAAAGTTGTATAAATAATAAAAATACACAACTTTGCTGAACATAGTATACCTCTATGTTTGCTTGTTTAGGAACTGTAGAACTTTGATTATAAAAAATACCCAAATTTTGACCCCGAATTACTAGCCTACCAGCAGACGGATACATTTTAAACATTTTACATTTCCTGATAGTTTTGCTGCATGCAGACACCATTTTTCCATATGAAGAAATGAGAGAAAATTCCAGTTGGGGTCAATTGCGGTACACCTCACATGCTGACTGCTTCGTTTCTGTGATGTCAGTTTATGCTGATCTATTTTCCCAACAGTTTAAAATAATAATGCATTGAATAATTATGACATTTTGCTCATAATACGAAATAATACGAAGAATATACGTTAGTTAAACAGCGATTTGTAACTTTATAACAATATGGCATTCAAAAACCTACACGTGTTGTACAAAATGCGTGAGTAATTGAAGGTTAATAAAATTAGTAACAACCAACTTACCCTTACTCAGTAATTTCATGAAAAAAGGATCTATCAAAATTTATAAGTGCTGCTATTTTGTTCAAATTTTGTAAACTTATTCAATTTCCAAAAATTTTATGAAAACCAACGCACTACGCAACGTTAAACAATAGATGAATTATGTACGGAAGACTTGTCGATTTCGATCTCAAAGAGCAAGTAAGACCGTATAACAAAGGTTCCTTTCACCACTAGGTGGATTAAATCGGGTTTTTATCTAATTTCGTTTCACATAGGAATCAATCACAGACAGTCTGTGAATCAATGATATAGCAATTCTAGACTAATTAAGTATATTTCGGGACCAACTTTTCAAAAGGGCCAATCTGCAAAATGTAAACAACCCGAGTGAGGGTTTCTTTCCCTATGCTAGTCCAGCAAAAGACAACCCTCACTAAACTTCAAAACCAGCTATTTTTATTGATCCATTGGAAAAAATTCTGAAATTAGACATAAATTCTGTCCTTTTTCGAAGGCAGCTGTTAGAATCACCCCATCGACATCTCTATATCGAGCTGCAGTGAACGTCAGCGACTGTATGTCCTGGGCTCAAAATGTGACAGCGGGCCCAAATCAGACTGCTGGCAGTTGAGTGAAACGCAGTGCTGACATGCTATCTCATTTTCGCACACACGAGATGTTGGCGGCGAAAACATGGTTGCCTGCCGATGGGGTGGTTAGAATACAGAACCACAGACTAACAGACGTAACACTGAAACCTCATTCCATCGCCAATAAAAACGATCGTTTCAAATATTCACTTAAGCCAAGACTCAAACAACAGTCGCTGCGCGAGAACGCCGCTCGTTTGCGCTGGCGCTGTTGTCAGATAATATACAAGTAAATTTATAGCATTACTAAATTTATAGCAAGCAGCTTTGCGTAGCGCGAAGACTGCACCAGGTCATGCTAGTGTTTTTTCCAAGTTTTAGGGGTGTCATTGAAACGACGTTTTGTTAGGAAATTTGTTCGAATTGTTACGTCTGTTAGTCTGTGCTTATAGCATCTCCCGATCGACACTTGGCTTGTTAGATCAGCGTTGTACCTCAAGGCCAACTGGAAGTTAAAAACTATTTCTGAAATAACCTTATTTGAACTAACCGCATTATTGTCTATATACAGTGGACCCCCGTTCGTTTGAACGATTCCTCATGCAAACTAACGGGGTTAGCTTTTAATTTGAACAACTGGTAACCCTAAATATGCTGGAGCTTGTGTGAACTGGCCGCCCTGTTCTTTGTTATTGTTTTGGTGGTTTGATTCAGTTGGCAGTTGCAAGCAGCGAATATTTCATTCTCCGATCAGATTTCTACCATAATCGTTGGGAAAACGCATTGTGAAACAGATTGAACACGCTAGATCAGTACAAACAAATCGTGTTTATGTGCATTGTCTGCATAAGCAAATGATGTCATGTTGAGAATGACATTTGAACCATTTTTAATTTGCACGTCGTGCAAACCAGCGGGGTTCAAATTAAAAAGTGTTCAGATTAAAAACGGTCAAACGAACGGGGGTCCACGGTACAAGTTTATTTAACACTGGTATTTAGATAAAGTGAAAAAGGAATATTATATTTAGCAACAAAAGTACACTAAAACTTATTTGTATTGTTAGAGTTTGTCACCGTAAAATGATATCACTTTAGTTGATTTTGACGTAGGACTACGTCTTACGGCAAATTTTGAGATAGGGTGTCATTCCAAAAAATCGAAAAATGCGAGCGTCACGAAAAATGAATGGTTTTGAGCGCTAATAGCTCAGCGGTTTTCCGATCGATTTTCAATATTCTTACACCAATCGATCGGAAAATCTTCTAAGAATTGACCCAAATGAAGAAAAGTATGGATTCTTGATGTTGAACTATTGAAAAATTGAAAATAACGAACCTATGTTTTACCAGAATTCTCGCTTCGTGATTGGTTGGAAGATTCTTTACGATGATCTAAACCTATACCAATTTGATATCTGTGCTTGGGAAGTAAGCCAAAACAAGTGACAGTTTCTTCATTTCAACAAGATTTCTTAACATCGCGGTTCAACCTAGACCATTTTGATGTCCTTGCTTGGGAAGTACGCCAGAGAGAGTAACAAAGCCCCCTCGTGCCAACAGACTTCTTACGAACGCGATTAAACCTAGTCCAATTTGATGTCAGTGTTAGGGAAGTTTGCCAGAAAAAATGACACAAGCTCGTTGTCCCAACAGATCGCAAATTCTTTACTGCGAGACGATTAAACCTCGCCAAACTTGATATCTGTGTTGAAAAAATGTGCTACAGCTGTAGTGTTCGGTTATAATACGACTCTGTATAAATACGCATGCTTGCCGTTTCATTAGAAGTGTAGTGGAAAAATGTGCTGTTGGTAAAATAGGATTGAATTGGTAAAATCCCTTCAACGTGGGAAACCATGGATAATAAAAACAATCTTTAATTTCAGTAAGGTAACAGGAAAGCAATAGTTTGTGTTCTTGATTTTGTTAAATTGTTTTCAAATGCACAATCTTTTGAGAATTGAACGTATGCAATGTTACTACTTTGATAAATGTTACATACAACGCATGTAGCATGTATATATGTTGCATATAGCATGTATACATGAAGAATCGAATGATTACAAGCATGAATACATGCCACTATTACTACAAAAAGACTTACGTAGTCCTGCGTCACCTATATATGCGGTCGTGTCTTATACACAACCCCTCTGATTTTTTCGGTGAAAATTATTTTCATATATCTAAAGCTATTTTCCATGCTTCAATGTCATGACCAGGGCCCGACAACGTCACCTTCAATTGCATAGCGTCACTCAACAATGAAGCAGTGAAGCTTCAGTTTCAACAGAAGCAGCACTGCTTCAGTTTCAAACTGGCTTCAGTCAGCGTCAGCGAAACGTGTTTCACTTCATCATGACTATCGGGTTCAACTTTTCATTTGTACTTTTCTATCAAGGATTCAGAAGAAGGCCAGCAACTTTGAATGCAAATAAATTGAATTTGAGTAACATTTCCTACGCATATTAAAGTTAACTGTCATAAGTGTATCCTACAGTGAATGTTTATGTGTCAAATCGCTCCTATATTTTTCGATGTTTTGTACAAGTAATTGCTTTTAAGCTGTTTTGTAATTTATCTACAGTGCCCACTAATATCGTTTCGAACCGCATCATTGTTGTGAAATCCATAATTAGTGCTAAGTGATAAGTGATTTTACCCGTTCTGTTTGCTTAGAAGTGCAATCAGCTTTTGTTTACACCCAGCGCCATCGTGTGATTTTGATTAACCGTCTCTGGAACGTCAAGCGTCAACAGAAAAGATCGATTCAGATTTGCCGTCACAGACCGTCATTGCTACACCCAAAAAGTCGATTCACGTTTTCCGTCACCGTAACGCCAATCAGAAATAGTATTTGGTTTAGCATCCTCAACCATGGAAAACTGGCATCGAGCTTGTAGTTTGTCGTGGGTATTGCGGCAGCATGTTTCATATGTCGTGTTCTGGTGTTACACGTGCCCTGATGGGTTATTTCACCTCACACCGAAATAATCTTTATTGGATGTGTGACAAATGCGCGGAGCTGTTTGAAAACTCCCATTTCCGATCCTTATCAAGGCAAGTGGATGAGAAATCTCCTATGACAGCCTTGACGGATGCAATCAACAGTCTCCGAACGGAAATAACAACAATGTCGTCGAAGACCATTCCGTCAATTCTGACCCCAAAACTCAATCGATGGCCGATAGTTGGGGAATCAACTCGAGCCGCTAAACGACCACGAGGATTTGATAGTTCAGAACAGAAATCAACTGAATGTCAAGCCGGGTCAAAGCAGCTTAGTCAGAACGTGATATCGGTACCTGTCAGTGATAAACCAGTTAATAAGTTCTGGCTCTATCTGTCACGTATTAGACCAGACGTAACCAACGATGCGATATCTTCAATGGTGAAAGCAAATTTGGTTTGCAACCAAGGTTGCCAACAGGTTTTCCCGAAAATCTGGAGAACACGAATAAAAGTGTCTGGCAAAAATCTGGTGGTTAATTAGTCCGATGGGGAGGCGTTTTCCTCAAAAAATCTCGCTCGTTTTGCTCACCGTAGATGCAAAATTTCGTCCAAAATTAGAAGTGATGACCTTTTTGCAAGACAGTGGATCGGAAATCTGGCAAAAATCTGGCACATTGCCAAATATCTGGAAGATTTCGAGCTTTGTCTGTTTGTCTGGCGCGCAGTCAAAAATCTGGCAAAATCCAGATTTATCTGGCATACTGGCAACCGTGCTTGCAACTCATCTTTAAGAGGTCGTCATCACGTCATTCGTTCGTATCCTGCCATCAAAGACATCCCGGCCCTGTTTTCGAGGAAAGGGAAGGGGTTCTCCGGATTCCACCCGCAGGCGAGTATTTGAATTATTCATCCCTCATCCTGCCTGAAGTACTTTCGAATTGCAGTATAACGTGCCCTGTGGTTACCACCGCTGACGATCAATCCGGTTCACCTCAAAATATTCGCATGCTCATCAATCAGCCTTCCCCGGGATGCACCTGCGAAAGCCGTAAGGAAAACCCCTACCTACCCGAAACAGTCGTGCCATTCTTCGATTGCAGGCATTCTCATTATTTAATCGGTTCCTGCCAACAATGTCATCCCGGGCCTGTTTTCGTGGAAAGGGACGGGGTTTTCCGAATTTCACCCGCAGGCAAGTATTCGATTTGTTCATCCCTTCTCCCGCCTGAAAATCCTCTGGATTCCAGCAGTGCGCATCCTGAGACCGAAATCCATCCTGAAATAATCAACGAAAATACTGCTGCTCTTACCTCTAATGCGTCTACCATAACAACCGAACGTTTTTTGACGATCTACTACCAAAATGTTAGGGGGTTACGAACTAAAACGAACGAGCTTCGGTTGATGCTTTCCAGCTGCGACTATGACATTCTGGTACTGACGGAAACATGGCTTCGCCCGGACATCATGAATAGTGAAATATCTTCAGATTACAGTATATTCAGGTGCGATAGAAACGACTGTACAAGTGAACTGTCGAGAGGTGGCGGAGTACTAATAGCTGTCAAAGAAGGTCATCATTGTAGTTCAATTTCAGTGGACGATTGCAATCAGCTAGAACAAGCTATCATTCGTATTGAACTAGCGCACCGTTCAATCTATGTCGTTGGCATTTACCTCAGACCGCTATCTAGTCCTGCAATTTACAACGCTCATGCTAGAGCCATCCAAGACGTATGTGACAAACTGTCGGCTTGTGATATTCTTGTAGCTTTAGGTGACTACAACTTCCCCAACCTTCGCTGGCACTTTGACGACGATATCAACGGATACTTACCAACGAATGTGTCAACAGAGCAAGAAGTAGTGCTGATAGAATCGGTTTCCGCAGCAGGTCTTGTGCAGATCAATGCGCTGAGTAACATCAACGGCAGAATTCTTGATTTAGCATATGTTAACGTTCCGGACTACGTCGAACTTTTCGACCCACCTCTCTCACTGTTAAAGATCGACGAGCATCACAAACCGTTTGTTTTACGACTCGACGCACAGTTCACGGTGCCAAATTATAGTAATAACGCCGAGATAGATGACGTTGTCCTCGACTTTAGAAGATGTGATCTCAGCTTGTTAAGCAATAATATTTCGACAATCGACTGGACGCAACGATTGAGTTGTTCTTCCGTAGATGAGACCGTAAATGCCTTCTACGACGCGTTGTATGACATATTCGATGGGGTTGTACCACGCCGCAGAATTAGCACGTCCTCCGTTAGCCGCAAGCCTTGGTGGACTCCTCAGCTCCGAAATTTACGCAATAAGGTTCGAAAAGCCCGAAACCGATTCTTTAGCACCAGATCTGTAGAAAACAGTAATCGTCTACGAATCATCGAAAGTGACTACAATGATTTGCTTACAGTGTCCTATGCAGCGTACGTGGACAGGGTGCAATCAAACCTGAAATCGAATCCGTCGTCATTTTGGGCTTTCATAAGGACCCACAGATCGTCAAAACGCACACCGAGTAACGTGGAGTACAAAGGACGTGTTTCCAGTTCAGCCAAAGAAGCTGCCAACCTGTTTGCTAACTTCTTTAAAAGTGTGTTCCGCGCCAGTTTGCCCGCATCCAAGCCGGAAAGATTTCGTCTGATACCATCATACGATGTGGATATCCCGAACTTTCGTTTCTCGGATAGGGATGTACTTGAAGTGCTGAACGATTTAGATGTATCAAAAGGTCCTGGGGTGGATGGATTGACGCCGTTTATCATCAAGAACTGTGCGCAAGAACTGGCTGCCCCGATATCTCTGATTTTCAATCGTTCTCTTGCTGACTGCACGTTCCCGTCCATTTGGAAGATTGCTAAAATGGTCCCAATCCACAAATCAGGAAGCATTCAACTCGTTGATAACTATCGATACTTTGTTGCCTTGCTAAAGTCTTCGAAACAGTCGTCCATCGTTTCCTGAGCAATGCTGCAAAACCTTTGATCAGCGAGTTTCAGCATGGTTTCGTTGAACGTCGTTCTACAACTACAAACCTTATGGCTTATACCAACACGTTGTTCCCTGCAGTTGAATCCCGTCGCCAAGTAGATTCAATTTACGTCGATTTTTCGAAGGCTTTCGACCTTGTTCCGCATACGTTCGTAATCGACAAACTTGCCCATCTTGGCTTCCCGAGTTGGATAGTTGAGTGGCTGGAATCATACCTCACCGGACGAAAAGCTTTTGTACAGGTTGACCATGAAACCTCAACAACATTCAACGTCACCTCAGGAGTTCCTCAAGGGAGTGTACTGGGTCCGCTTATTTTTATTCTGTACGTAAACGACCTCACATATCGGATATCATCCGGGAAATCACTCTTCGCTGACGATCTCAAAATCTTTCGGGTGATATCATCCGCCCAAGATTGCACCGCCTTGCAAAGCGACATCGATCAACTCTTGTTGTGGTGTGACGAAAACGGAATGGCTGTAAACATCAAGAAATGTAAGGTAATATCTTTTACTCGCTGCCTAACTACTACTGAGTTCCCATACAAGATTGGCTCGGCCGTCCTCGAGCGGGTGAATTCTATACGTGACTTAGGTGTGATTTTAGATAACAAACTGCGATTCAATGAGCATGTAGCATTAACTGCTGCTAAAGCCTTTTCGGTTCTGGGTGCTGTTCGCCGCCATACAGCATTTATTACAGACGTATATGCTCTTAAGTCGCTGTATTGCTCATTGGTACGGAGTATACTTGAGTATGCAGCGCCAGTATGGGCACCTTATCACGTCTCGCACGCCCTGAAATTAGAACGAGTCCAAAAACATTTTATACGGTTTGCCCTTCGTCAACTCCCCTGGACTAACGCTACAGAGTTGCCTCCAAATACCTCGCGCTGTTTACTGGTTGGCTTGGAAACACTCTCCGCTAGGCGCCTAAGATTGCAACGAGTGTTTATCTTTGACGTTCTCACAAACCGTAGCGACTGTCCATCATTACTTGCAAGCATAAATATAAATGCTCCAGCACGCATTCTCCGAACTCATGATGCACTTCTGTTGCCACACAATAGGACAAACTATGGGTACAGTAACCCATTCAGTGCCTACATTCGTGCTTTTAACGTTGTCTACGATCAGTTTGACTTTCATATTAGTAAGAACGATTTTTTAAATAGAATTAAGAATTTAACTTAAGCAACAGTCTGTACGAGTATTTTCGAAGACAAAGAAACAATAAATAAATAACCTAGTCAATGTCGACAAATCGTGTCTGACTTTCTGCCGTCGTCAATTGAAACAGCCACCAACTTCAACTGAAGCTTGCTTGAAACGTGCTGTTCAACAAATGAAGCAAGTCACTCCATGAATGAAGCGAAGGTAAGAGAAAGTCAGTTTCAATTATTTGTTTCGACGACGCCAGGCCCTGGTCATGACCGCATAATGTAAAAAATGTCTGAATTTGTATAATTCGAAATACTGCAGTCCCCCGAATAAGACGGTGGGTGGTTCTATACGCCCACGGCGATTTCTTATTTGCCCATTAACCATTGAAGTTGCTTTTTGGTACATTGTTAGTATCTGCTATAATCTAGTCAACTGCCAAAAATATACTTTATTAGTTAATATTGAACAGCTGAGATATCGCGTTGGGCGTAGGGCACCACCAATCGCCTTATTCGAGAAATTCTTGTAATCAGAATATTGACCATGTAGGGTACGGGAGAATATTTTCGGCCTGTTTCTAAATTCAGCCTATGTTCCCTTTCTTTCGCTATTATTTATACTTTACCGACAGATAAATTCAACATGTTACAACTATTTTATCATAAATGTTAGTAAATTTGTTTTGTATTAAATGTGCATTAGAACCACTCCACTTAAACTAGGTCTAGCCCGAGAAAACAGATGCAATCGTTTAATGGGCTGACCCCCCGTGCCCTACTAGTTAATTTAACACTCGCCTCGGTTCTATATTCCGATCGGGACCGTTCCGATCAGAAATGTCCCGAACGACGTGTGTTATATAGCAAACGTTGTATTCCGATCGAAGCGCAATTTCTGATCGGATCTGGCTCCGATCGGTATGTAGAATAGAAACGACTATAATAAGCACCGGAAGTAAGTCTATACCGTTTCTAATTGTTTAATATATAAAAGTATTCGTTTTGGAAACTTAAGAACGGAATAGGACAAACCAAGATCATGGATGGGCCGTACCACGATCAACATAGGCCGAACCAAGGTCATAATTTGATTATCATTAAAATTAAATAATAAATCAACTGGTCTTCTACAAGGTTTCGGTTTCGGGTTCTAGAAATATAATCGCCTTTAATCAATCTTTCCATGCATTCTAAATTTTTTTCGAAAAACATTGTGATTTTGTAGATGACGCGAATTAGTCCATGAGTACCATGTGAAACAATCAGAATGGACCGAGCTACGATCAATCTCCCTACCTTGAGCAGCACGTGTTAATAACACTACTTACGAATAAAAAAGTTGAATTACGATAATAACAGCTTCTATTTCGTTTCTCTTTATTTTTCCAACCAGCAATCAGCAGCGCATTGAACTGATCACGCCTACCTTACTTTATATTACCTTTCTGTTTACTCTAAATTATTCGCAGCATCCAAATCTTTTAAACAATGTTCTATGAAATATATTATTTGAAATGAGATTATGGCCCTCAAATGCCTGTATGCCTGTAATCCATATCACCTAAATTTCAAATTCGCATGCAAGCAATTGATGGTAATGAATCAATGAAAAATTTCAAACAGAAATAATCTGTCATCCATTCCGCTAATCGAATGCTTACAAAATTCTGCACACACAAGTTCCCATCTTTCTTAAGCAGCATTTTTTCTTCTTTCGTGCCATATTATGCAAGTTGATACCGACATTGTACGCAACTTCAGGCACTTTCAGGGCAACGACACCTACATTGCATTACAGAATCCAAATAACAATAAGTGCCATCTAGCAACTAAACCTGTAAAGAATATGAAATTATTCGAGCAGTAATTTTCAATCGTTCACGCCACCTCTCATTGTTTCTTGCATTCGATTTGTTCGTTTTCTACCGCTAGATGACAAAGAGAAGCGAATTCGATTATTTAACTAACTTGTTGATAAAGTAGTATTTTCTAGCAATGAAGCGAGCTTAGAAGCAGATGAACTGAACTGCAGTTACAGCCGTAGCTAGAGTTCCGTTTAAATATTACGTAACGCTAAAACGCTATTTTTACGAACCGCTCACCCTACAGAGAGTACAGAGACTAAAGATTACAGAGGCGCCGAGACACTCAAAATCCGCTAAATTTTGAAACAAAACGAAGAGTACCAGAATAAAGGTAATTCTCCGCTTTCGTTCAAAATTTAGCGGGTTTTGAGTGTCTCGGCGCCTCTATAATCTATATAGAGTGACTATATACAGAGTGGATGTCATCCCATAAGTATGCAATGCGTATTTTCCAAGTATTTTCTTTCTCTTTCCTGCATACGCGTTGGATTGGTCGTCTGCTCGATTGGAATGACACTGACAGATAATTATCATTCCAATTTTGACATTGTCGCCACTCTATATATAGTCACTCTAAATCTATAGTCTCTGTAGCTCACCCTAAAGAAACTGACTAAAGAAATGACAAAGTAACTCATTTTCGGTTCGTCAAAACTACAGAGACTATAGCAAGCAAACGGCAACAAATATCATCGTATCATCACGAAATCGATCCGTGCTCCCTATCGAAAACACCAGGCATATTGGTAGAGTACAGTTCATAAAATCGCCCAAATGTTGAACTCGAAAAAATATTGTTAGAACTTTTTCCAGCAAATAGCAACTTTGATCAGAGTCAAGCACAACAATCATCGTTGAGCAAATTAGATTTAACCCTCAATTGATCAACCGGGTACACCTGTATCACCCTGTACACTTTTTATATTTCATACACAGATTTCGGCATGTTCTTTTTGAAATAATAGGCCATATGAATAAAAGGTATAGTGCAAATGCTCCCATACGATTTAAACGGGAAAATCCAAAAGCAAAGTAAACTGTTTTATTAGGGGGGCTCCGTAGCCGCATAGTTACCGAGTCTGCTTTGACAAGCGAGTGGTCGTGGGTTCGAATCTTAGTCATTGGTGGAACTAGGGGGGGGCTAGGCGGGGCTAAGCCCTCCCTAGAAAAGATTTAGCCCCCCCTAGAAAAATTGACTAAGTTTTTTAATTTTTGAAAAACCAATAGTTAGATAACTATAGGTACGGAAAACTTCATAGTAAAGTTTATTTGCATGACTGTTATAAGATTCCAGGCATTAATGTGCATTAAATTTTAATATGCCGACGAAATAAAACGGTTGAAAAAAATTCCGAGGACTATAGCCCCCCCTAGGAATGAGCGCTAGTTCCGCCAATGATCTTAGTAGAATCAAGCCATTCGATGTCAAGTGACTTTAGCATGGGTTTATTCTCAGGCCCCTCCACATACCCATGCTGAATTCTATATATTTACTCACTGAAGCCTCCTGACAGCGTAAATGTCCCTCCTATAGTTAAGTGTACTGGTCAGAGGTACGAATGAGTCCTCGCCAGGGACGGCTATAATATGGGCTACCCAGGTAACCAATAAGCATTTCCAATGCAATTTAAAAGCAAGCCGATAAGCATTTAAGTTGCCTTAAATGCTACTTAAATGCTATTTTGGCAAAATATGCGGCTACTTTACTGCTAGCCCTCTTATAGTGCTGACAATGCTTATTTGCAGCTAGTTACCAACAAGAAGAATTTAAATAGAATTGTGGATGCCAATTTACAACAGTTATGCAGTCAAAAAGCTGATAAACAACAACCTGCAGTATAAAACGCCAGGGATGCTAATAAACGACTGATTTACTGCTTATCTTAATGCTTATTGGTTACCTGGGTAGTGCTGGCAGCGAAGAATAAGTGGGTAAAGTAGATCAAGCTTTGAAGGAAGGGTAAACCCCAATACACACAAGCACGCATAAATTTAATAAGCATATCGCTCACTCAATAGCGATTATAGCAAAAAGAAATGCAGTGCAGGTCATACAGCAAACACCCGGGCGATATCGCAGTAATGAGTCCACACATGAAAAAAAAACTGTTTTATTCATACGGCCTAATGTCTAAGAGCTCCTGTTCCTCGTTTTTTAGAGGAATTTGAATAAATGCAATCATTTATTTAGAAATATATTGAAACAAAATTTGAGTTTTGGACCGTCAAAGTATAATACCCCGATTTTGATCAATTGATTTAGTTCAAACCTTGTGTATTTATTCCCTTTCCCTAATTTTCTTATCATAATTTTTTATTTTGCGCTTAGGGTACCACTAAAAAAGAGCTATTACAACATGAAAACACTAAAATTCAATGATTTTAAAAGTAAGCAAAAATTTGGGTTTCAACCAAATATTTTTCACAGAAAGCTCATTTAGGCTGCTTTTTCTTAAAAGCTCATCATCATATCTTTCATTTGCTATCAAAATTATTAAAATCGGTCGAGTGAACCAAAGTTATGAATGTTTTAAAAAAGTTTTAAACCACCCTAAATCAGAAGGGGGATCTCTAAGCGTCAAATAAAAAATATGGGTCATAAATTTTCAAAAAAGAAACAAACATGCAAAATTTGAGCAAAATCGGAGCACTTTTTGTCATGGAATTAAATTCGAGTTAAACGTCTCAAAAGCGGCTTGTCCAGCAGTGTTCTCCTCAAGCTACTTGATGGAATGGGATTTTTGTGTTTTTCTGACCAGCCGCAGACACCTTTAACAATATTCACTTTTACTTTTATCATTTTAAGAACCCGCATTCTAAGTCGATGTAAACAAACCACTGATAGACGTCAAAAAGCAAGGTTATGTTCGCCCGTGCAAAACACTATAATCGCTATTGAGTGAGCGATAGGTACGCTTATTAATAATTTTATGTGTGTAATGGAGTTTACTGTTCCCTTAAAGCTTGCACTACTGTATCCACCACTCATTTCTCCCTGCCAGTACTATCTCTAGTCCCAGACAAGGACTCGTTGCGTTCCGCTGACCAGTGCGCTTAACTATAAACGTGAAAAGTTTTTGCTCTGTTAAGTGGCTAATATAGAATTCAGCATGAAGGAAGGATAATGAGGGGCCTGAAAATAAACTCATCCTGAAGTCACTTGACATCCAATGACCTGATTCTACTAAGATTCGAACCCACGAGCACTCGTGGATCAATTAGAATGATGGTACCAAACTCCAAAACCACAACATATGAGGGGGCAAAGAGTATCACCTAAGCTCAAACTGTACTAGATTTAAAAAAAAACAGTATTTCAACCACACTGTGGTATGTGCATAACATTTTAGGATATTTTCTAAGCAATGGTGTTGAGCATTAGAAAATGTTTTTTTTTCTATTTTACAAGAACTCTGAAAAATACCTTTTTTACTGGTAGTGGAAAAACACGACCGGGGCAAAGTATGTAAGAAGTAAGAAGTAAGAAGTAAGTAAGAAATCACTCATCAAATTTAAGCTTTTAGATCTCAACAAAAAGCAACATTTTTTTTCCTTGTTGGGGACCTTGGACCACTGCGACCAGTTCTTTGATCTATTGTGGTTAATAATTGAACAAAAATTAGAATTTTGTCTATTTATTGCACACTATCCGCAAAGGTCGCTAAGCAAGGCGCTACTTTACCGTTCTTACTTGATCCAACTATTTAGATGTCTGATTAAAACAATACCAATAATTATCGATTTCTCTGGAGACTAAATCCGCAAACCCCTAATGATATTACCGGCGTGTAACAATTTTCGTGAATAGGAAAAAAAATTTCATATTCTTAATTCACAGTCGATTAGCGGAACAATGTGTGCGGAAGTTAGTTATGAGAAATTCTTGAGAAGTGAAAATTTAATTGTTATGTATGCACTCTACTCGTGTGTACTCGTTGACTTGTCATCGTTCAGTTAGAAGTAAGATAATAACCGCGCGTCACGCGTCATGCGAGTTTCTAAATTTCGCGATTCTTTTAATTAATAAAAGTTATGTTTATTAGTAAACGTTCCGTATAGTATTTTTTTATCGACTAATCACCCACATACCCGACAATTCTGGTGTCAGAAGTGGGATTAGTCGAAAAACTTCTCTCGCTACAGAAGTAAGGTTAGAATCGCACCGAAGCGCATTCTTCTCGCGATCAAAAATGGCTACCGCAAATCCCGAGTTTATGGAGGCTCTGTCCGCAATGATTGCACAAGCCCTCCGAGCATCGAATGGAAGTGCCGTCGCCGCACACGCTCAACAGGTTTCGGTAGGAGACGCTGCTGCTCCATCGCCGAAAGCTCCTCCGTTCACAGTACAGGAGTACCGGTCATCAGAAGGAACGACTGTCGCTGATTATTTCATTTGATGACTGTTTCGAATGGGCGATAAAACTGAGTGGCATCCCGGAAGCCCAACACGCAAATTTTGCCCGTGCCACATGGGGGCCGAATTGAATAACGCCCTGAAGTTTCTCATCTCTCCCCGCGATCCAGCAGAGGTTCCCTACGCGGATCTACGCACGACCCTTGTCAACCACTTCGACCGGATACGGAATAAGTTCGTCGAGAGCGTCAAATTCAGGAACATCGTTCAGCAAAAGGGCGAAACCATCGCACAGTTTGCCCTCTGGCTGAAGCAGGGTGCTGCCTACTGCGAATACGACCAGTTTCTAGACAGAATTCTCATTGAACAATTCCTGCATGGGATCGAAGCAAGAGACGTATGCGACGAGATCATCGCAAAAAACCCGGATACTTTCAACGCTGCGTACACCATCGCACACTCCTTGGAAGCGACCCGGAACACGACCCGAGAGATCAATACTGGCACACCACCGCCAGCGTACCCCGAAGCTACCAACAAACTTGGCTACGAGAAGCCGAGAACAAGGAAGTCGCCTCAATCTCGTCAACGATTGCCACTCTTCCAACAACGAACGCAAGCTCACCCGAACATTACTGGTGAATCACGTCCCTGCAACGGCTGTGGCGGACAGCATCTGAGAAGTCAATGTCGGTTCCACAACGTCTGGTGCAACGCCTGCGGCAAGAAATGTCACATAGCCAAAGTCTGCCGATCCGATAAATCTCAGAATTCTACTGATCTGGTGGAGTCCCAAGAAACGCCGACTTCCGAAGCGGACTTCGTGCAGTCCTTTCATCAAGTGCTCAACGTCTCATTCACCGGAAAGAAACTCATCGATGTCGAAATCGATGGCCGCCGCCTGCAAATGGAGCTGGACACCTGAGCACCGTGTGGAATAATAGGAGAAACACAGCTTCGAACCATCAAGCCGAAGTTTTCGCTGCTACCAACGAATCGGCAATTCTCCAGTTACACTGGACATCGCATCCAATGCCTTGGTCGTCTCCCTGTGCAAGTATCCATCGGATCTACATCGCGCAGACTAAACTTATACGTCGTGGCTGGAAAATCCGATTCTCTCTTCGGGCGCGAATGGATTGTTCATTTTGCTAAACAGATCAATTTGAACCAAATGTTCTCTGCAGATCAGTCCGTCAACTCACTCACGAGCACCGAACTTACTTCGGATCAAGCAGCTCACTTGTCGCAGCTTTTGGACAACTTCGACAGTATCTTTAGCGACATTCCTGGAAAGCTCGAAGGACCACCTGCGAAAGTGCACCTGAAACCAGGGACATCCCCAGTTTTCGCGAGGGCTAGAGACGTGCCTCTTGCGCTGCGTGACCGGTATGCAGCCGAGATAGATAAGAAGCTAGCCTCCGGATTCTACGAAAAAGTGGACTACTCCGAGTGGGCATCGCCAACCCACATCGTCATGAAAAAGAACGGAAGTATTCGGATCACCGGTAACTATAAACCGACCGTCAATCCAAGAATGATTATCGACGAACATCCGATACCGAAAATCGAAACGATCTTCAACAAAATGAAAGGAGGAAGGAGCCGCCTTGTTTTGCCGCTTGGACGTAACGGACGCCTACACTCATCTCCCAGTCGACGATGAGTTCTGTCATGTGCTCACTCTCAACACTTCAACGCACGGGCTCATTAGTCCCTCAAGAGCCGTATATGGGGCTGCCAACATCCCGGCTTTTTGGCAGCAACGCATGGAATCCATTCTTCAAGGACTGGATCACGTTGTCAGCTTCTACGACGACGTCATCGTATTCGCTAAGAACTTCGACGAGCTCCTGCTAGCTCTTACCGCAACGATGGACAGGATGAAACAAAATGGTCTACGACTCAACCGTACGAAATGCATCTTCGCCACGTCATCGCTCGAATGCCTGGGTCATCGGATCGACCGCCACGGCTTGCACAAATCGGATAAGCACGATGAAGCTATACGTGACGCACCACGTCCGACTACCCCGGAGGAATTACAGCTATTCCTAGGTAAGGCAACCTACTATAGTGCGTTCATTCCCAATCTTTCTTCAAGGGCTAGAAGTTTACGCGACATGTTGCTAGCCGATCCATTCGAATGGACACCCGAAGCAGACAGGGCCTATCAAGACTTAAAACAGGTTCTGGTCTCACCTCAAGTGTTAATGCAATATGACCCTTCCCTACCGCTAATTCTTGCAACGGACGCAAGCAAAACTGGTCTTGGTGCCGTTGTCTCACACCGTTTGAGCAATGGCATGGAGCGACCGATAGCATACGCCAGTTGTACCATGTCCGCCACCGAACAACGGTACCCACAAATCGACAAAGAAGCTCTCGCCTTCGTTTGGGCGGTAAAGAAATTCTTTCACTACCTATACGCGCGTAAGTTCACGCTGATTACGGATTATAAGCCGCTTACGCAAATCTTCCATCCAGAAAAATCACTCCCTACGCTGTGTATTAGTCGAATGGCAAACTACGCCGATTACCTGGCTCACTTCAATTTCGACGCGGTCTACAAACCAACCAGTCAAAATACGAATGCCGACTACTGCTCCAGAATCCCAAGCCAAACGGTACAATCTGATGTCAATCGCTTGTCTCTCCACGAGGGAAGAAATAACGAAGACGAGTTTGAACAGTTTTCCTTACATCAGATTCAGCAACTGCCAGTGCGAGCGGAACACATTGCACGTGAGTCACGAAAGGACACGAACCTTGGAGGGATCATTCAAGAACTGGAATTGGGACGAAATTTAATGCAGCTGGGTTACAAGTCACCGGAAGCAAGATACACCCTAGTTGCTAACTGTCTACTCTTTGAGCACCGTGTTGTCATACCACCTACTCTTCGGCAAACGATCTTGAACGACCTTCACGTGGGACACATTGGAATCGTCAAAATGAAGGGATTGGCACGTTCTTTCGTATACTGGCCAGGGATAGACGCCGACATCGAAAACACGGCAAGATCCTGTACGGAATGTGCACAACATGCATCAGCACCACCGAAATTCAACACACATCATTGGGAGTACCCGAACGGTCCATGGGAGCGAATACAGGTCGACTACGCTGGTCCAGTGGCAGGTTCGATGCTGCTAATCGTCGTCGACGCATATAGCAAGTGGGTCGAAGTTAAAATCACCAACTCAACTACAACTGCTGCCACGATCAATCTTCTCGATGGATTATTTGCCGCCTACGGAGCACCAATAACAGTTGTATCGGACAACGGTCCTCAATTTACTGCCGAGGAATTCTAATCGTTTCTCCAGCGTAGCGTAGTGAAGTACCACAAGCTCTCTGCGCCCTACCATCCCGCAACAAACGGACAAGCCGAGCGCTACGTCCAGACTGTAAAAAATGCACTTAAGTCGATGGGATCAACCAGCAATACTCTGCAAACCGACACCAACGAATTCCTGCAGCAGTATCGAAAAGCTACACACTCCGAAACCGGAGAATCACCAGCAAAGTTATTTCTTGGTCGAAACATCCGAACCCGGTTGGATCTCGTCAGACCACAGGATGTCAGCACGAAGAAAGCGGAAAAACAACGAGCAACGTTTGACTCGTCATTTCGTTCCTTCACACCTGGACAACACGTCTACTACCTGTCGGGAAATCCTCGAATGGACAAGTGCATCCCAGGAATTGTATCTGCTCGCCTGGGAGATCTCCACTACGACATTGTTTACAAGGAAAACATCTAAAACGTCATGTTGATCAAATTCGACGTTTCCACGACAACGAGTGCAGCCAGAAGTGCACCCAGTCTCCAAGTGAATCAAGCTCGAATAGAACCCTACAATTTCCACCGAGTGGAACAGGTGAGGCATCTCGTCGTACACATTTTTATCGAGATATCGTGACGTCACCGCAATTCGACCGAGAATCAAGTTCATCGTCAGAATCCTCGTCTGAGGGATCCGACACACCAAATGGACGGTTCTTAACACCGAATAGCAGTCCGGGCCGGTCAATCGATGGCTCACCACCAGTATTGCGTCGTTCGGAAAGACAAAGTCGCCCACCTCGTCGGTATTCTCCATAGCTGAAATTTCTTTCGCAGAAGGGGGAGGAAATGTTATGTATGCACTCTACTCGATTCTAATCCACAGATTTTTCCGAGTGTGTACTCGTTGACTTGTCATCGTTCAGTTAGAAGTAAGATATTAAACCGCGCGTCACGCGTCATGCGAGTTTCTAAATTTCGCGATTCTTTTAATTAATAAAAGTTATGTTTATTAGTAAACGTTCCGTATAGTATTTTTTTATCGACTAATCACCCACATACCCGACATTAATTATAATGCAAAACAATACTTCTGCCTCTATTAAAGGAAGAGGAGAATGTGTATTTCATTTGTATGGAATGAGGGGGGAAGTATGGAAGAGGGGGGGCTCTTAAAAGATGGAGGGGTCATAGTTCCCTTCCTAAAGAGGTTAAGGGTCTGAAAAAAATCCTGCCTCCAAAAACACCCACATGCCAAATTTCCTTTTGCTCGATTAGTTCTCTAGTTATGCATAAATTTGTGTTTCATTTGTATGGCAGACCCCCCCCCCCCCAGTGGCGGAGGGGTCTTTTACCATCATGAGAACCTTCCACGGTTTCAAAAACCCCTACATGCAAATTTTCACGCCGATCAGTTCAGTAGTTTTCGATTCTATAAGGAACATACGGGCAGACAAACAGAAATTCATTTTCATAGGTATAGACTGGTATGGAAGCCCTAAAAAAAAGGAAAGGCAAATTACCCTATTTTGATCATTTTGCCGCTTAGTCTATTCAGTAGCTCATACGTTCTCTCCTCAGTTGTTATTATTTTATACTTAAGCAAGTCACATAGGCAATCTAGATTAAACTGTAGAAATTCAAAACGTATTCAAGGCAATATTTTTCTAACTTTACATTTAAGCTGTCTTAGGAACTTTCAGAATCGCAGTACCTAAAAAAATTAGATGACGTGACTGACGGTGAGAATCAGGTCTAAATGAAATCCATCCTGTTGGAACAGAGAACACCTGTCATTTTTTGTAAGTGGAAATAACAGAAATTCCAATATGTTTGTCTAAATGTCGTCTTTGCCTGAGAAGTAAAGCGTACGCATTGAGAATATACGGGAAAATTTCCCAATAAACATTTTCGTTACATAACGGTTTATCAAGCGCTTGTTACCCGGTTATTAGCTATACAACGGTTGAATAAGCTATTAATCAAAAAAAAATGTTTGTTGGGTTGACTTTGAATATTTTCGTTGATTTTCACTTTATCAATTAAAACACAACCCGTACAGAATTGACAATTATTCGTTCAAAAATTTTCATCATTTCGTGACGCTCGCCTTTTTAGATTTTTTGAAATTATACCTTAGCTTGCAGTGAAACGTAGTCCTACGCTAAAAAATTGATGGAATAAATGATAAGTTCCGTTATTGCGAATATAAAAAGATCTCTCAAGAACAAATAATTAGTAATTTGAATGTATATAAAATAGTATAATAACTAAAATAATATAACAATGTTTGTAGTAGAATTATTTTTGAAAAGTATAATTTTGGCAAAATCTTAATTACTGAAATGAAAAAACAGGCGGCACGACCCAAGAAACATTTATGCGCTGAATAAACTTTTTAGCAGCCATAATTATTCAGCCATAGCTGAATATGCATCGAATACAATTTATGTAAACAACTGTACAATACTTATTCAGCCGAAGTTGGAGAACTTATTCAACCTTTTTTATTCGAGGCGGAAAAAACACTTGTTCAGCCGTTAAATCGCCTCTGGGCGCCTTGTTTCCAGCTTTGCGCAAATTGGTTATTTAAAAACGCGCATAAGCCTCTATTAAGCTATATTACAGCTTCAAAGCAGCTATTAGCAAGCCCGAAGCTTGAATTAGATGTTTAAGAGCTGAAAAAAGGATTTTATTTCTAATACTAAACCATAGTTCAGCCACAGGTTGAATAAATTCTGCTAAAAACGTTTGATCAGCCTGGAATTGTTACTTGGGTAGCTGCTTTCAAAGCTACAATGGAGCTTAATAGAGGCTTTTGCGTGTTTTTAAACAACCAATTTGCGCAATGCTGTCAATTCTATTTTTAGAACGAGAAATAGTTTTGCAATGCTTTTTCAGTCGCTTAATCAACGTCTTATCAACCATTATACAGCCAAAAAATGATCTATTTTTAAATTTAAAAAAGGAATAGAACGCGTCATATTTATTTTGCTATGGCGTTGTATGCTATGTTTTAAATTTTGAATAACTTGAATTCGTATATGCAAGCTAATTAAAATTGCATGTCGTCATCTTTCGGGAATTGAACCGCCATCTTTTGATCCATAAGCACTCATCGTATGATCCGCCCCATCTGCATCTGCAGAACAGACAGTGAAAATATCTTTACACTTGAAGCAGTCGATAATGTCGATAACTGACATATTTTTGCTGCCAGTCGAATTGCGAAACTCTTTGATCTGACAGTATGTATGCTGTGAACCGAATGAAAGCTTGGTATTAGTTTGTAAAGCTACTATAACACCCTTAAACTGCTTTAAAGAAGTTTGAAAGCTGTGAGCCTAATGAAAGCGTCTACTGGTTTATAAAGCCACTTTAACACCTTTAAGCAACCGTAAAACGGTTCTATGTTTATGGCTGTTTAGAAGGACTTGTTTGGCAGAAAAATCCGCTATTAAGCTTGTTTATCACCTTTGGAGGAAAGCGGGTTTGGAAATTTAAAGTAGCTTAAACATCGTTTGTTCAAACACCATTTGAGTGCTTACTTTATGCAGCTTGGATCGCCTTAAACCAACTCGTAAACAGCAATTGCTCTTGCTATTTACGGGTTGGTTTAAGGCGATCCAGTGTACAAGATTTTTCAAAAACAGACACTGATGAAGCCTGCATGTCGTAGGCGAAATACGAATAAATATAAATAGCAGAATTTAATTGGAAAGTTTTTAATTTCAGAAAACGGTTCAATTCCCGAAAGATGACGACTTGCATTTTTAATTAGCTTGCATATACGAATTCAAGTTATTCAAAATTTAAAATATAGCTTACGACGTCAAAGCAAAATAAATTTGACGCGTTCCATTTTTGAAATTTAAAAATAGATTATTTTTTGGCTGCATAAAGGTTGATGAGACGTTGATTAAGCGACTGAAAAAGCATTGCAAAACTATTTCTCGTTCTAAAAATAAAATTGACAGCATTGCGCAAATTGGTTATTTAAAAACACGCAAAAGCTTCTATTAAGCTCCATTGCAGCTTTGAAAGCAGCTACCCAAGTAACAATTCCAGGCTGATCAAACGTTTTTTAGCTGAATTTATTCAATCTGTGACTGAACTATGGTTTAGTATTAGAAATAAAAACCTTTTTTCAGCTCTTAAACATTTAAGTCAAGCTTCGGGCTTGCTAATAGCTGCTTTGAAGCTGTAATGTAGCTTAATAGAGGCTTATGCGCGTTTTTAAATAACCAATTTGCGCAAAGCTGGAAACAAGACGCACAGAGGCGATATAAAGGCTGAACAAGTGTTATTTTCCGCCTCGAATAAAATAGGTTGAATAAGTTCTCCAATTTCGGCTGAATAAGTTTGTACAGTTGTTTACATAAATTTTATTCGATGCATATTTAGCTATGGCTGAATAATAATGGCTGCTAAAATATTTAATCAGCGCATAAATGTTTCGTGGGAGGGCTGTTTATTAAGATGGCAAATCGTTTATTCAGCTAGTATAGCACAATTATTGAGAATATTGACGGGTTGTGGAGAGGTTGAAGATGCGCCTAATCTGCTTGTGACACTATTATGTGAAGCAGCTGATTTACAGCGCAATCGTTGGCTGCTTAAATACTTATAGAATACAGAGGCCTTTGTTTAAATTTATTCAGCGTCTACAACCTGTATTCAGAGTTAAATCAGCTGTGACCAAATCAGTAGCATTTTAATTCAGCTTCGATGTTTGTTGGGGAGAACAAATTAAGTAGGGTACTTGATCCAATAGTTGTGGTAGTACCAATAGTTGCGCTACTATTCATTATTAATGCATATTTTCGTCACCGTAGCATTTTAGATAAAACAATTACATTCATTATATAAAACAGGTTTTTAGAAGTATTGGTAGTTAGACTACACCATTTAAAATTAAAGCATTATTTGCTAAAATGCCAATTTTCCAAAATCCAACGCGCAGTTGGAGCGCACAACTATAGGCGCTCATCTATAGTTTTGCTACGATGTTTTTTCACTTAGCAACCTAGCAATGTATATTGAATACCACAACTAAAGGAACATCAAACTTAACCAAGGAAACATTAGCGCAAATGTTGATACAATATAATTGAATCGGAAAATTCATTTTTTCTTTATAAAGCTTCTCATACAACGAAAGCAATTGTCTTGCCTTGTGACAAATACCTTGTATTTGATAAATTTATATCCCACAAGCATTAATTGAAGCATATACCTCAATAAACAAGCAAAATGAAGTTATATTGTGCTTAGTAGCGCAACTAATGGATCATCTACCCTATGTGACAAAATTTTAAACTATTTCAAATTTTTTTATTGAATATTTAGGGGGAAGTCCCCCAGCGCCGGACAGCTCCCAATACCCATTTATGACTTTCATAGTTCAAATGGTGCACCTTAGTAACTAAAATGATAAAATCAATAAAAAGGACAAAACATTATGTATGATGTTATAGGTCAGAATCATTCATCTGTTTTCATAGATATTTGTTTGTTTTATCTACCGCTGATCGAATTGTTATGTTTCGGTTAAATTTTGGATCAGCATTACAGTATTATTCGGTCACATAAAATTTCGTTTTTCATGTATAAAATATCTTTCATTAAATATTTTTCAAGCTCCATAGTTGTACACAGTGATTCCTGCCACCCAGTACAGGACACTGAGCCGTCCCCCAATACCGGACAGCAAAATGTTTTGTTTGGTTCTGTCAAATTCTTGGATGAGATCAAGATTTGCAAAAAAGGGATTGAGAAAAAAAACATCACTTATAGCGAACCGGCTAGTATCTTAAATATGAAAAGAACAGGGAAACCAGTTGATAACCAATTTTTTGAAGAAAACTGAAGGGTTTCTCCGAGCAGGAGAAAATTACTGAAGAATACCTGATCCAGATATTTTTTTGGTGAATAACTGCATATCTGAATTTGGAATTGACGGGTTTGACATTAGAGGTAAAATAGCTAAAAATGCAAAGAGGCAAAGAGGCCTCTTTGCCTGTTTTGATATACTTACCTGCGATTAAAAAATGACATAAAACTAAAATAACAGTTAACAATATTACGCATGAAATAACCAATATTTTTTTTGCTTTTTTATTGAAAATTATTTTTAAAACATTATTGATGGTAGATTGAGCATATTTGCAAAATAATGAAAATTGAAAGATAGATATTTATCAAAAACAGCTGGTGCTGATAGAAAACTGATGTCATATCTGGAGTTCGAAGACTATTTTACGTGACAATCAAAAGAAATTGTGTCAAGGTACGACAAATTTCTTTTTTACTATTGACATGTTGACTTTAATCGTCTTCAAGAAGATATTGGAAAATACTGCATAGTAGAAAATGGTCAAACATGAAATAATTAAACTGAAATTACTCGAGTTAGAGAAAAAACCAGTTTTTTATTTTCACATATGCTTGAGATAAAACTCCAAGCTTTCAGAAACGGCCAAGTTTGATTTTTTTCGTTTGCCCCTTTTTGAGATATTCTATTCCAAAAAAGACTAAAAAAACACAGGAAAAACGTTAGAACTCGTTATACGTATGAGTTTTCAACATACAATGTTCTACAAAAATATGTCTTTTGATAAGATAACCAACTTTGTAAAAAATTATGATGCAATAAAACCACTGCATTTGAATAAATCAGCGAAAAAGTGATTTTTGAGAGGTCTTGTTGTAAAACACTCTGTAAGTTAGAAACGCCTAAAAATACGCCTACTATGTCTTTAGCAAAGTTACTTATATAATCTTTAGCTACAACTTTGTCGACAAAATTATCCTTCTATCTCTTTCTTATAAAAAGTTATTATCGATTATGTGTTTACAAGCCAAACTGGAACTAGTCGTTGATTTCGCATTATTTGTCTTTTAGAGTTGAACAACTTTGCTGAACATTGTGGGGAGCTATTATAAATCGCTTAGCCGCAAAAGTAAGTTTCCACTTAACTTTCGTTTCTGGACCACTGTGCATTGATTGATATTTAATGATCTAGAACTAGAAATTACTCACAGCACGAACCGACTTCCCGATTCATGAACGCCTTCAATGCATTGTAACATGTTATAACCATTGGCATGAGCTCGGATGTGATAAGACATAGACTCATTTTATACTTTAGAGGACAATTACGATAAATCGAATACTTTTAATTTTTAAGACAATTGCAATTTTGTGCGTGTTGAAATTTATTTATTTGTAAGCCTATGTTGTAGTATAGATTTAAGAATGGGTAAAGGGCTTAAGCCTATATTCGAAATACAAATCAAATCACTCTTTAAAACTAAACATACCGTGAAGCGTGAAGGGGTCATTTGACCCATTGCTTTTTTGGTTCATTTTCACGGCGTTATAACACAATTCTGTTTAGCTACTTTTATTAGAAAATATATTTAAAACATAATGCAAAGTTTGGTCCTCTACTATTTCTTTTTTTATCGAGAAAAATATTAACGCTAAACTATTGATAATCGCGGAATTTCCGGTCTTTTCGCGAAAAATATTCGTAGAGTGAAGTCGGTATGTTTAGTGTTAAAATCAATCCCTTTTATGTTTGCTACCTTTAAGCACAGACAAACAGACTTGGAAGAAAAATCAACAAAAAAACGAGTGTTATGTCTGTTTGTCTGTGCTTTAAGCTAAGGTGCTAGTGCTTTAGACTGAGAACTAGCTTTCGGCTATTAGATACCGGTATAACATAATGAAACAAGATCCAAGCATTTCAAAATAATTTTTCATGTAAATATTTCTTTTCGCTTCTTACAGCTTTCTTATGCCGTTTTCGTTTTTGTGGTGCAGCTACACCGTTTGGTGTTACACTTTTCGCTGGATAAACGAACGCTTACAGTTCAGCTGCAGTGATGTGGTATGGGTGTGTTTGTGTTTTCCTATCTGCACCAGCTACACTCTCTTTTTTTCTGGTGTAGCTGGTGCAGAAAAAGTGTAGCAATGGTGTAGCACCAAAATCGAAAACGAACAGTTTTGGTGCAAAAAAGCTACACCGGTGTAGCCTCAGTGTAGCTACACCGCAAAAACGAAAACGACATTAGAAAACTTAAGAGATATTCCCGCAAAAAGTAAAAGAAACTATTCTAGTGTATACTTTAATTTTTTAGAATTTTCAAT
This sequence comes from Sabethes cyaneus, assembly GCF_943734655.1. Taxonomy (NCBI): domain Eukaryota; kingdom Metazoa; phylum Arthropoda; class Insecta; order Diptera; family Culicidae; genus Sabethes; species Sabethes cyaneus. Next base: position 103,327,852 of record NC_071355.1, read on the forward strand.
TCAGTTCCAAAAGAAATAGAAATGTGCAAAAAACCCTAAAATTTCAAATGAATTTTAGAGCTTGAACGTTATAGAGAATACGAAAAGATAACTGCCGAGATTTAAATCGAGGTATGAGTTTTATGAAAATTAATATAAAATTCAAGTTCAGGGCGGGATCAAATTGACCATAATATAAAAATTCGGGTTCGGATCGGGTTTTGGTTTGGCCAAAAAAAAATTCGGCTCCGGGTCGGGTTCGGGCTTAGCGAAAAAAATAAATCCGGGTTCGGGTTTGACTAAAAATAGAATTTCGGGTTCGGGTCGGGTTCGGGTTTGACAGAAAATAAAAATTCGGGTTCGGGTCGGGTCCGGGTTTGACAGCAAAAAAATTTTCGGGCCCGGGTCGGGTTCGGGCTTGGAAAATATGAAACCCGACCATCTCTAGTATACACGAGACATCAATTGAAGTATTATACCTCAATGAGGCATTTACAAGCCATTCTTTGTAGTTTCATAGCTGATTAAGTAATTCATTTGGTATAGTACAAAAATGTAATATATAACTTATATATAATATATAACTTATTAATGGCATATTGAAGTGTCATATCTCATCGAGATATTCATAAGTTATTCTTCATGGGAATGTGGTAACAAATGAATATCAAATTTAGATATGATAGCTGAATTTGATATTCATTAGGTATGGATGGGATATTGGCTCCTGCTTGGGTCGATGTAGCGTGTAATAAACTATTGATGCTTTTATGCAAAGCAATTTTTCAAAGATATTTAGGCAACAAGTATGCAAGCAATAAGAGGTTTTAAATATTTTGACATGTAGTTTTCAGAACTGTAAACCCTGAATTGGTTTATTTTATGATTTCTATTAAGTGCCCGGTACTGGGAGACACAATTTTTAAGTAATAATTTTTATCGATTTCGCATTTGACTTCTAAAATGGTTCATTAGTGATGCAAATGCGTGTAACGTATTTTTATTGGAAAATAGTCTTCTAAATTACTTTTTCAGTTAATAAAAACAGAAGTAATGCTAAGTGCTGTCCAAATCCTTAGGTGTCCGGTACTGGGGGACGTCCCCCTACTACTTGATTTAACAGTGTCACTCATACACGTTCAAATACCATCGCTACCAAACGATTCACTAAAACTAAAAAAACGATTTATTGTTTTAGAATGGAAAATATAGAAATAAATTTAACCTTATTAAATCTGGAAATCGGTCATCAAGCAGCAAGTAGTCAGAAGGTGTTATTTTAATTTATTTATTTCGGTTTTGACGTAGTTTCAGCTGTTTCGCACTTATTACAATAGTGATAGGATTGCGAAATATTTTACGAGTATAGATTATTGTAATAATAAATTCATAAAAATTGAATTTTTATCATCCATTTTGTTTCAACACCCTTCATGTATTATCATAGTCGTAGCTCCTTGCTAACGTATATTCGCTAGTGTTCATTTTACTGTACCCAGTACAGTTATGTGTTCATTGAATAATGTTACAATTTAAAATATATTTATATAGTTGAGACGGCTTATTCGTTTTCACGGTCAATCGTTTTGCCGCTTTAATACACGCATTTTCACTTTCTCATTTTCAGCCTGATTTCGACTACTAGTTTCAGCAGTAAGATAGCCTATATATTTTTATTCTGTTATCCTCTAGAACTCCTCTGCAAGTATGGTTGATGTAAAGGAAGTGTTCGTGTTTTAGCGTTTGGCCAAGAATATATTTTGGATACTGGATGTCTATGCGGTTTTGTCTAACATTGCATTGTAAGCAACAATTGGCGATTGGCTCTCTTCTCTGCTTTTATTCGATTGTTTAGTTTTGGTTAGCATGTATATTTATCGATAATTTTATAAAGCACCAATTTTTCTGTATATTTTATTGTCCAATACGTGGACAGTACAAAACCTTTGATCCAAAAATTGCATTTGTATATATTTACGTAAAAACCTCGTCAAGAATGTTTATTGTTTCACATCTTAGTATTTCCTTTTTGAAAACAATGGCATTCGAATGGAGAAGTGTTCAAGCGGTAATATATACGAATATACTTATTTTAGAACTAGCAATTGTAAAGATTAAATCTGTTATTAATCCAAATGCGTAAAACAGTTGAACCATACAAGACAAATTGATCAGAGATGCGTTCAGCCTATCTAATATAGGACAAAGAAAACTTAGACTTACATATGAGATAGTTTTGCTTGCTTACAACATTGAATATCTATGTTTGCTCCTTTTGTATTCATAATCCCAGCCTATGGCACTTTTTTCAATAAATTTCTTTTTGAAAGCAATCAAACGACATATATTATGTAAAATGTATTAAAATTATATTTCTTAAACATATTAAATAAAGAACAAAAGATGTACACATGTAGTTAATATTTAGGTATAATCGCTTACTAGAAAACTTTTGAAATGAACAATTAAATAAACATGAATGAATTAGTTCTAATTATTTATATTTAATCGACTACATTGATCGAACTACCACTAATTGATTCATGCTGGTCAAGGTAAGCAAATGTTTGTTTATTTAATTCAAACTATATAAAACAGTATAGATTTAGTTTTAGCGCATAATAAATTGCGTTATATTTCTGAATATTTTTATTAATTAAATTGTTGTTTTATATTTCATCACAATCATGACTCTGCCAAAATGACTTTTGCCACACAGTAAATCTTTACATTGAACTCTTCCGCAAATCTTTGATAGCGTCATATAATGACAAACCGCAGTCTATTTCTTCTCTGTCAAGCCAGATTTTATCCGGTCAACATCAGTATGCTGATGCTGTGCTACCTTGTAACGATGGCCATTGTACGTCAAAACAACTGAAAACGCGTCGCATCCTCCAGCACCTGAGAAGAAATGTGGCACAAATGAACACAAAAATCATGACCATATGCTTCAAGTGTTTAAAATTCTTTTCCGAAAAACTGATTTTTCCTTTGTTTCTGTATCTATGTGATTTTATGAATTAATGCAAAAATACAAAATAATCAAATGAAATCAAAGAACCCAGCTTTCCAGCACAAACGTTCAGAAACGTTCTTCAGCACAAGGTATAGCAATTTCAAATTCAATCAAGGCATGATTCAACTTTCTTAGCAAAACAAAATATTGCTTTCTAAAATCTTGGATGTAAGAAACGCAATAATATACCAGTTTATTTTTCTTTAATTATTGTGAGAGTTGTATTGTATTTTTGTATTTTTTCTTGAATTCAACATCAATTATGGAAGCGGAATTTTTTTCCCTCTTCAAATTGCATCATGGAAAAAACGCTGTAGAAAATTACCTAATTGACGGATCCTTTTCAAACTTTCAGACAATAAAATATAACCCATTAGCAAGCTTTTGGCATATTTATTGCATTCAACTTCAATACAATAACCGTATCCTCGCACCTTACGCTTAAAACCACTCGTAAGGTTCTGTACAACATCTGGCTGCAGCTTCTTCTGTACGGGACCCCATTTTTCCTTAGTTTCGGTGCGTTGGGGGGGGGGGGGGTTATGTCCTTGGATACGAAAGTATCCCCGTTGGCTTCGTACCACTCCAGGACATCCTTTGACTAGTGGCATGAAGCTCGATCCGGCCAGAAGATCGCAGGGCCCTCGTTTTGCTTAAACAAAGGAAGCAGACGCTTCTGTAGACACTGGTAGATCTGCCGGTTTACAGTCCCGGTAGTCACGAACGCCACACTCTGTTTACCACATGAGCAGAACGCTTGATCATCCATCATGAGAGATTTGAGAATTTTCCAGGTGCTTGCGCAAAATAAATTCGCGACGTTGCTTTTCGGGTGGCGCTATGTTGTCCAATTTGCGAAAAACTGGCCGCGATAAAAATACAGTGTAAACAATACACTCTAAACTACTTCTACCCAAATTTTCAAGAGAAAATACCCAATGGGTAATTTTATACAGCGTTTCTTCTGTGATGCAATTTGATGTAGGACACCCTTTATTGTGCATATTAGCTAACTTAATCTGCAGTAGACAAAAACAAATGGAATAGGAAATCGTAGTAGTACTAGTGTGATGAAGCAAATTAATCGTCTCTCGCCCGCTCTGAGAGCCATACTGCCGCTACTCGCATAACAGTTCCATTTATATAGGAAACTCCATAGAAAATAGGACTGTTATGCGAGTAGTGACAGCATATTCTTCACCCATGACATCAATGTTGAATGCACGTTTGTGTATAACTCTGGTTTTGCATAAATTTTGCAACATTTATTTGGATGAAATAGAAGTTAATGATCGTTTGCCTTGCAACTGACCTCGACAACCGAACCCAGTCGTCCTAACATTTTTGGATCTCAGTTGGCAGGAACTGTTGGAGTCGGTAGTAGCCCCACAGTTATCCAGTAGTCCTACAGTTAACTGGCGAGTAAAAAACGGAAAATCAAGGTTCGAAAAAGATTTATTGTAGCACCTGGGCTTCGCTTTGCTAGAAATCAGAGTTTGGAGAATTCACAAATTGAATACATACATCGAGCATCTGTAAGGAACTTATTCATGAGTATTGAAAAGAACGAATGGTTCAAGTCGTAACATAAGAATGAGCAATATATAATATTCGAATATCGTATGCATAGTAAAAACAAGAGCGAAATAAATGGTTCTGCTGCTTCAAAAGCAATTAACACTACTTTGAACCATTCTCTGTTCATTGTAATACTATTTAGCTGGGGCACGCAAATCGAATGTTACCACATCCATCATTTGCTAGTAAAGGCATTGATGTAGTTAAAGAGTTAACATTTTGTTGCTCCTCAATGATCAGGTTCCACCTATATCCATCTGTACTAAGTGAGAGCGAAGTCAAAATAAAACTGAGAAGAACGCATCGTATTGAAAAATGAGCAAAGTGGCAATACACCTGTTTTTTTTATTTGCTCTGAGGAGAAATCATCATTTGATTTGCGAATTTAAATTATTTAAATTATTGGTACGTGAATTCTTCCATTTACTATTACCGTTAAGGTCATCAATCAACTAATCTCTTCTAAGGTTCTCTCTAAGTTGAGTACTTAGTACTTTAAAATTTTCAAGTATTTAGCTTCTCAACTTCCAACCTGCCTAATAAAGGAAGAAATGCTTCATTCTACAGACTTACAATAAACTAGATTCAAATTATTAGAAAAAATAAAATGGCTGTTCTCTAAGATTCTATTCCACCGTTTCTTAATCGAGGTGTTGTTATTCAAATCCACTAACTGATGTCTATTATGACAAATGAGTGACTAAAAACATTTTTAGAATCAAGTATGGTTGATACAACATAGTTATATACTCACAAATGCTTGGTGAATCCTTTGCATAAGAACTTTTCTTTGTAAGCTGTTAGGAGATAGCACAATGGCAGCAACTTATGGCAATTTTGGTTGATATTCAATACTTCCGTATATGGTCGTTATTTACACTTCACTAACATTGCATGAAGACCCAGTGCATATTCGCTCGCAACGGACGGTTTTCCTGACCATCGTCAAACAATCGGAAAATCCGAAATAGGCCCAATTTTATAACCTCTGCTGTGGTACAGTTGTCGTTAAATGTGTCTTCTCACTTCGTTTAGGAGGAGGTGGTGGTGGTCGCTTTTTAATCGAACCACTTACCACCGATTGCCCTTTTGGATAAGCCGGTTCCATACCCATATTACTTCCCAAATTTTCGTATAACCCATCAGAACCGTAGTGCTCCTGTACCCAATGGCTCACGTTGGCAGACTCTCTATAGTAGTGCGACGAATAACTTTCACTTGGTAAATCGCGGAATCCGAGCACCTCGTGCGGAGTTGTTGCTGGTTCCAACTTGCATTTTTGAGCGATTTGCCATTTTTTATTCATTACTCTTTGCAAATCTTTCAGGAAATCACGAGGAGGATTGGAAGCAGAATCGCTCAGCCGTTTCGGTGACGTGTATGATGTCGAAAGGCGTGTCGCTTCGGCTCTCGGTGGAGGAACTGGCGGTGTGGAGTAAATATCACGTGATATTCTCCGTGGTGAGAGCGGTGCATCATGAATTTCGTCTTCAAAGCACACCTTACGTCTAAGTAGAACAGGAGAGTCCGCAAACTTTACATTTTTTACCGGCACTGAGGATGGTGTCTGTGAAAGCGTAGCTTCCCCGTTGTATGGTGGTGGAGCTTTATACGGTGGCGCCTTCAGGGCAGATGGTTTTACGTTTGTTAAGTAAATTGGTTCGACTTTCGTACTGGTGTTGTTAGAGACGGGAGATGGAAGAGTTTGACTGTTGAACTTCATAATCGATTGCTTTATACTGTTTGTTTCGAACATTTCATTTGATGGAGTAGTTGCTTGCGGTACAATGGCATCTTGTGTCGATGACATCGCGGTTGAGGCTGTTTGGTAAATTTTACCCAGTTCCTTGACGTTCGAAGCACATTGAACAGATATAACGTTTGGTGGCGGAGGTGGCGGTGGCAATGGCATTTGCACACTAACTAATGATAATTGAGATCCACTAAAACTATCCTCAAGAACATTTGGCGGTGGAGGTGGGGGTAAAGAATCCAAAGACAACGTTGAACCTGAGAAATTCGTTCCGAGATCATCCGGTGGAGGCGGTAATGAAAACGTAGAGCTAGTCATGCAAGCCTGCATAGATTCTAAAGATGTAATCGGTCTTGTTGGCGTTGGTGGAGTGATATTAGCTAACTGTTGTACAGTATTGCTACTACTACTATTTGACAAATTGATATTAGTTGCTAATATTGGCGCTTGCTGTTGAATGATTGGAGTTCCCGGGATACTATTAGCAGGAGTCGGTGTTGGTGTCGAAGCAGACGAGCTCATGCTTTCTACCGACCCGCGATTATTTGCTGGTCTTCGTTTTAATGTGCCACTATTATTACTCTCTTCGCTTCTTCTTCGACTGTGTCGTCGTGTAAGAGTTCCACCTCGATCCGGTGAAGTAGGTGAAGAATCATTCAATCTTGTAGTTTCGCCAACTTCCTTCAACTGCCTGGTCATAGATGTTAATGGTAAGTTCGGCTTCATAGATGGCTTACGCTTTATTGTACCCGTTGGAAATTCGGAATCGAACCCATTATTCTCATCCGATAAGCACCCACTGGAACTGGAACTCGATGCACGCGATAAACGACCGTTATTGACAGGAACTAGATGATTAGCGTCGCTTCCACTACTATTACTGCTGCTACTACTGCTACAATGAGAAGGAACAGAAGACACGATACTACCGATTGATCCACTCCGTGCAGATGATAGCGTATCTAACTCTTCCCGAGCAAGATCTTCTGACAGACTTCGATGATTATCCAGCAATTTTTTACCATACTAAAATGATAAAAAATAGCTTAGATTTTGAATTGATCCTCACTGACCTGTCTTACCTTTGTTACTCTAATTGCTGTTACCCATGTCTCTAAAGTCTTTGCATCTTCAGCACAAAGCATTTTTATGGAGCGATTCCCTTTAGCCCCAGGAGGAACTTTTGGACATCGCAGCGCAAATGTATAATCGGTTGGTGATTTATGTTTCTTCTTCCAACCTATTCCTCGATATACCTCGTGACCAGCAAAGAGAGCCAAACAAAGCAAGTCCTTTACCGATCGCAGTTTTTGCTCTTTTGGATAATAATGTAAACCGGAAGCTCTAAGAACAAAATGATACTTTTTCCATCCTTTTTTGGAATCACTCTTTAAATAAAGCGGACCTTCAAGTGGAATTTGACTCTGACTGGAGAAAAACTCGTCTAATAGCATTGCTCTGCAAAAAAAAGCGTGAAACAGTTCAATATTTTGGGAGTTTCATTTGCATATTGATTTCTCATTACCTGGTATGTTCATCATGATCACTTCCTGGAGCCATTTGTGTCCCTGGAAGAAACAGCTCCGGAGTCTTGTATAGACAAACCTTATCCGCTCGCTGCAGAAATAAAACTTTATTTTTGGAATCTCTACTCCATAGCATTAAATTGTCAACTAATAACTCATGATCTTCAAATAATCGCTCCATTTGATGTTCGGGTAAATGCTCAACGATAGCCCAGCTCGGTTCCATTTGAACATGATTCTTATCCGCTAACAAACGCGTGACATGCCCGCATGACATTGTTTCATCAACCAATAATGATTTCGATGCTCCATCAGCAGAAAAGGCTTTCACAAAAAGCCGCCTTACTGTAGCCTGTTCTAGTTTTTGCAAAGCTAAATGAATTTTTGCCTGCTTTCCGGAATCTATTGCATTTTGAACATTTTGTTGTAAATTTTTAAGATGAGAGCTGACATTACTAGATGCTGATGATTCACTTGACATGAGTGATACCGTGTCACTGAAAGCGGAGTCATTGTCTGGACTGTCAGTTCGCGGTTCGCGTAAACTACTTATGCTAGCAACGCTCTCCGGGACACTGCTACAACCACTTTCGGATGAAATGGTAGTATTTGTGGTCACTGAAATCGTAGAATTGGTACGACTATGGCTTCTGCCCTGTCGCAGTTCACCTCTTTGTTCTAACTGGCTCAGTTCTCCTAAAATGGCATCGAGCTCGGCCTCATGTGTCTCCTCGAGATTTGCCATTGAAAAACGGTACGAATCGGTACGTTCAGTAGAAGTATTACTTTTCGGGCGCAATCTAGCGACTGTAGCAGCTACAGCTGAGCTGGAAATCTCTAATCCCTGCAAAATAATTAAATAGAAAAACACTACTTTACTAAGCTGTTGGTCACAATAAGTATTTGAGAATACAGAAAATCACATGACATCTGAATAAATGAACAATAATGTAGTAGGTATAAACCAAAACCATAAAGTAAAAATAAATAATAAATATTTCATTTTAATAAATTTTCATACAATTTGAAAAATGTGTTTCATAATAGTAGAGTAAGGCGGGAAATAAGTGCGACGTTCGAAGTTGTCTTCAGGTTCCATGAGATATTAAAAAAGAACAACAATAATATATATTTAATATAGATAAAAGAACTCAATATCTTTACATTTAACTATAAATTATCAGGAAATTTCAGATTTTCAGATTCTGAAGTAGTAGTATTATGCAAAATAAATTCTTCATTTCTCTGATCAGTGATCACTCTACGGCCGCGAAGCGTGAACGTTGAAAGAGAGCGACCGACGAGCTCACGCTACAGTGAGCTGGCCACGTAGCAAGGATGCCGGATGAGAGACTAGCGAAAACCCGAGCACTAGCAGAGAACCCGACAGAGCCCGTCGACCTCGAGGCAGACCCCGTACCCGTTGATAAGGATGCTAGTACAGCGGATGTTGGGGGGCGGCTGGAGAGTGGCAGCCCAAGACCGAAAAGGTAAATAGGTAAATAACAAAATATGAACCTTTCTGATTTTGATGAAACTTTACCAGCGTGTTTGATAGGGCGAAATATGCACCTTCCACAGATTTTGGCACCATTTTGATTCAAGACTCATATTTAAAAAGGGTGTATTGATTTTCATGTGTATTTTGTTTGAAAGATTGTATCTCGAAAACTATCGATTTTACAAAAATTATGTCTAAGCAAAGTTGTAGAAAATTGATTTCTGAACATGAAAAAAATATGCACTAAAAATTTTTTTTCCAATATTCCACAAATTTGAAAATAAAACTTAAAATCAAGATATCAAAAATATACCATTTTTGAAAATTTTTTAATTTTTTTTTTTGAAAAAAATAGAAGTAATTTGTATCTTTTTAAAAGTTATTTTGTGATGGAGCAACTTTCATGGACGGACTTTATAGAACAACGACTTTCATGATTTTTTTCCAACTTGGGTTTTTCAAGTAACATATGAATTTATAATACAAATAACAATTCTTTATGTCATTTACAACAAAATTGGTCACAATAAATTATTTTTCTAAATACAGGCGTTTTCGAGATATTCAGAGAAAAAGTCGAAATTATTTTAATTTTTTATGTTATCCACGTCTTTTCCATATGTTACTCCAATTGCTTGACTGTTTCTATAAAATTTCTAATCATTGCATTTAATTTCCTACAACTTATCCGAAAACACCTTATAGATTCAACCTTTCGCTTTTGAGTTGTGGGTATTTTAAAAACTATTCGAAAAAACTGGACACACTGATTAGTTAGTAACTTTTTACCGCGTAAGTAAACGTAACAGAAATGTTGAATAAAAATAATTGAAAGTACGTTGTTTATATCGGTAGAGTTTTACCAAAATATATTAAGAGATTAGATAGATATGTTTAGAACAAGAGAAAGTATACAAAAAACCTCGGGTACTTTCTTCGAAAAGTCAAATGCTTCTCATCGACGGAGCAGTAAACAACTCAGAATAAAACACTCAATCAAAATCGCGCCAAAACCTGTGGAAGATGCATATTTCCTCCTATCAAACAGGTTTGTAAAGTTTCATCCAAATCAAAGAGGTTCATTTCAGATTTCAGTTTTGTCGGACGATTTTGCGTGGAACTGCTCAAAAGTAGGTAAGGTATTGCGGAGATTTCACCTATTTAGACTCCCACGCGAAAATTATTGGCATGGTTATTTTCTGCGTATCCTACACATGTTACCAATTTAGCAATTTGAACCATCAGTTTCTCTTTATTGCCTCCCCACTGCACCCCTCCTTGCTTGAATTATCAATAAAATATGAATGTGGGTAGGACTTGTAATTTGCAAGATACTATAAACCTTATTATATAAATTGAACGTTTGATTACGCTAATGATAAAGTTACAACATTATAACAGCGTAAATACATTCAGCTCTACAAATGTTTCATATGTGACTTTTACCGAATCGGTTTCTATAGGGTAATACAGTCGAATGAGCGTATTTGAGCGCACAAACACTGCTTTAAAATAATATTCTTTATATTTTCTCAATCACATATGGTTTTCTTGCAAAACATGCGAAAGTTTACATTAATAAACACAATTGTGATGAGAAAATTTATATTTTAATGTAATCTGCTTTCAACTATTATATAGTGGTAACCCGATTTTGTCACGTTTTTTACCCGATTTTGACAGTTGACTTTTGGTTTGTCAAAATGAACTGTAAAAATAAAAAATAAGAAAACTTATCCAATTTAATTCTACTATGTGTATTTTATTCAATGACAGATACGTATTTCGCCTACGACTTGCAGGCTTCCTCAGTGTCTGTTTTCGAACTGAGGAAGCCTGCAAGTCGTAGGCGAAATACGTATCTGTCATTGAATAAAATACACATAGTAGAATTAAATTGGATAAGTTTTCTTATTTTTTATTTTTAGGTTTCGTATTCTACTAAGACGCTCCAAAAACTTCAGTCAAAATGAACTGACCAAACTCGTGACTTTTGACCTTGAAATGCGGTCAGGCATATATTAATATTTTTTTGAAACGATGATTCTACAATTTGATGAAGGGACGGTAAGGGAAAGTAATGAAGAAGGATTTTTTTTCGGGAATGAAGGGGAAGGGTGGAAAGGAAGGAGGGGTAATAGGTAACTATGCTTAATAAGTTGTCGTTGTGGCTCCTATCTTTTGTCCAATGCCCCCTTCCTTTCCACCCTTCCCCTTCATTCCCGAAAAAAAAATCCTTCTTCATTACTTTCGCTTACCGTCCCTTCATCAAATTGTAGAATCATCGTTTCAAAAAAATATTAAAATGAACTGCTTTTTTGCTCAGATTTCATATGTTATTGCTTTTATGATGTATAGTGTGCAGTAGCCTAGTAGTAATTGGGCTCTTAGAGAGAAAAAGGAGCTGTGGACTGTGCATAATTTTAGTACTGTCAATATACTGTCTAACTGCGAAGCTGCCCTTGACGTACAACATTGGTCTAACAAGCTAGTCGTCGCATATTCGAATCTCGACTGGAAAAACTGTTAGTCACAAGGATCGTAGTACTAGCCCCGCAATTGTGTACTAACAGTTGGCTACGTAGTATGTCGAACAAAAAATCGGAGAGTTAAATTTCGGAAGAAAACGGAATACACTCAAGTCTTTTTTTACACAAAAGTGCATAATTTTTTAAGGATAGTATCTTTGGAAAAGTTTATAAATAAAATCCAGAGCATATTTTCACACTATTCGTATGACGATATGAAAGTACTAAAGTATAGCATGCAAAGTTAATAAGCAGAATTGATGTTGAAATACTCTCAACAAATTTCAACAAATCGTATTTCGCAACCAGTAAGAGACAGGTAGTTACTACATTCAACAAAGTTGCCCACTGTAGTATGTTCTACAATTTTTTTGAAGAAATTTTTTTTTAACGCATTTAAAAAACAAAAGTTTGTATCAGGGGGAAACTTATGAGATTGTCTGGATTTGGTAGCATTTGTCATCTAGTTTCCGACCAACTTTATTTAATTTACCACCATCTGCCCATAGTCGAGTAATTCGGGGCTAATTTGGAATATTTTTGACATTAGAAATTCGACAGTTCCTAAATAAGCAATGGTAAAGGTATACTATATTAAGCAGTTGTGTATTTTTACTATTTGTACAACTTTGATAAAACATGAAAAAGTCATACAATAATTACAAAAAAAGCCAAAATAGAAAAACTGATTTTAACGATTGATTTATGCAAAATAGGATTTTTATATCTTCGCTTTACGGATAGATGTTTTCAGCAAAATTTCTTGTAATAATATGCTCTAAAACTTTGCAGAACACATCAATATGTTACATTGAAACTGAAGAAAATAAATGTTTTATTTCACTTTCAGGGGGATTAATCAAAATTTGATATTTCACCAGACGATAGAACTTTAATTTCAAAAAACTCTTTTAAAAATTCCATAAAACTAACACCAAGTTTTCCCACTCAAAACTCTAATGCGCACGTGTTTTTGATTTTAAACCACTGTCTGTGCTACGGTGGAAAGTTAACAAATGTCCACAGAGAGGTAGAAGCGAGTGCAAAATATCCTAAAAGCGGTCAGAATGGAATATAGGTACATAATTGGTTCAAAGTTATCTGCAAACAAATAAAAATTGAAAAAATACCCGATTTTGTCACGGTTCGGTTTTTGTCATCCCTAAATTCATCATGAGGGTGACAAAATCGGGTCATTACTGTATGTCTAAAACCAAATTTCAAGATTGTTCAACAAGTTTTGCAAGAAAACTGGACGTGATCGATAATTTTTATTGCTTTTTCTGAACTCAGTGAACAAAAATATATAAGAATTAATTGAAAAGTCTTATGCAGACCTATAATATTTGCATGTTGTAACATGAGAGCTTTAGCTTGTAAGTGTTGACAAATGGAGCCGTTATCCATTAGTCCTAATTTATCTGTAGTGAATGTAGGACGGAAAGATATTTTGGAGTCTATCCACTTAAGTACGATAAATGAATGGTCATCATTGAGTTGTCGTAAAAACCAAAAAAAAAATCTATCACTTTTTCTCATAAAAACATTAGCAAATTGGTCGATGCAAATATATACCAAAGTAAAGAGAGTTATGATAATTTTAACTTTTTTATTTATAAGTACAGTAGGATTTTGAATTTGGCAACAAATGGGTATCACCTCTGTTGCCAAAATCGAAACCATGCCAAAATCGAGACCCTTTTTTGATGTGAAAAAAATTGAATGTAAATGCGTTAGAAAATGGCTATATATTATTAATCAACGATTGCAACCATTTTATGTTTAAAAAATCCGTCAAGAGCTATCCGTCCGGTGTAAATAAGTTTTTGGCAACCTGCGGTAAAACGTAGTCCTACGGCAATAAAAATATTATTGTTCGAAACCGCAAGCTTTTTTTCATGAACACACTGAGGGCATCATTTTTTCGTCATTTAAAGCAGGTATGCGGAAACTGACTGATATTTTAGCATATTTTTGGAAGTGAAATAGTTTGTGTTGCCAAAAACGGATACTTTTGTTGCCAAAATCGAACCATGCCAAATTCGAAATCCCACACTATGAGTTTTTGTCCTCTTTTTCAAAACATTTCCCGCAGTTCAAAAAAAAACAGTTTACTTTGTTTTTCCCGTTTAAATCATATGGGAGCATTTGTTCTAACTCTTTTATTCATACGGCCTAATATCATAAACATGCCAGTATGTTCGTTTGAAGTTCAATATTGAATTGAAATATTTTTAATAAACATACTGTCGCGAGTTAATGCGTTGCATATGATTCATGGACGAATCTACAGCTCTAGGATTTTCACGAAAGCGACGTATGCGCATGCAAATATTCAAATGGCAGAAAGCAATTTTCACCCGATTTGTTTACATTTACGAAACGGTGTATGATACTCAGTTGTTTAAATCTGATCTGAATCATCGTGCTGTCTGCTGTTAAATTTACCTTTTCACCAGACCAGTTTTAATACCATCAAATACATTGTGACTTATCAGAAATTAGCACGTATCAATTCGCACTGTGTCTAATTACCACCGACACGGGCTGAACTAAAATTAGATTTTCTAAGAACATCACCATTTTTGCTTCTGACTTGCATTCGCTTCAAAAACTGCATGTTACGTCTACGTGAAACCCTCTAGCAGAACCAGAAATGGGATGTGAAAAACAATAAATTTAACTATTTCGGCAAGGCTGCTTTCTTGATAATGGCAAAACAAAACTCTCAATTATTGTGAAGCAGGTGCATCATTCCACAACCCATAATAAAACATTCACTTATTACCGAATTGTAAAGCCTAAATTTCATAATATACAACACAATTTATTAACGAAATCACTAAGAAAATAATTAATTTGGAATAAATACAATAGAAAAAATCTGACCGAAACTGCACAGAGTATAATTTTAATTAATTACTTATGCACAAGCGAATAAGCATCTTCATAAAATCAATCACTGAAAATAAATTGCACACCGATATACCAGAAACTTGAAAAATTCAGCATTCTTTATTTCGAAAACTCAAGCAGTCTGCACTATATGTGAAAATGTCTCACTTTAGAAGAAGGAAAGCACTTTTCCAACATCCGCTATACTATATCGTTCCTGCTCTACTGCATCACACCAGCAAGCCAACCGAGAGCAAAACCGTAGAATACGTAAAACACAATCAAAAGCAGCGTGAACTCGTCACAAATACTACGTTACCAGTCGTGCTTAGAGGCTTGGACAGCAAAAAATATACTACAAAAATAAAGGCAAATGTGTGTAAATGCAAATTGTATTTTGGCCATTGAAAAAATACTGTGAATCACTGTTTAACTATATTTAATTCAATTCAATACACTCAACGAGCTGAAATTTCTTGTGCAATTTTGTACAATTTAAAGCTGTGTTTTTTAACTATTACCATTACATTATTTGTTATTCAATCACCAGTGAAGTTTATCTCCATAGCAATTAAGATTCATTTTTCATTATGCTACCATATACTACTAACCATATCGCATGCTGTTACCGACATTGTAAGAAAAATGCTATTTAAATGCGGAATCACTAGATCTTCAACTAGCTGAATCAACCTCACACACATAACCACACGAAGTGACGAGTGCACATGACTTGCATATGCCAAACTCACACATAAAGAAAACCTCGTTCGCCTTCCGTCGTCCACTGTCAACTGCGTACATACCTCCGAAATTTTATTGAGCTGAACTAAATAATCGTCCACTCATCCAAATATCAGCATAAGCAAAATAAATTAACTTTTAAAATTCGTAGCGATGGTGCTGACAACTTTTACAAAAAAGCGAGCATGGCAGACGCTGCTCACTATTTTGCGTTCTGTTGTATCAGGCAGACATGAATGGAATCAGGTCAGTTGATCGAGTTCGTGTACCACGAGATTGTATCGCATTCGAGTAGACATTTTCTAAGGCAAGAAATAATCCCCTCCGAGTCGCTGGCAGCACAAACTTTAACATTTGTGACTCGAATTACAATTCCCAGTGCAGTCGATTTCGATTGTGTGCCACAAACGTAGAAAGAATTAATTCGCTCCATTCTCTCTCCCGCTTCCTCGGTAGGTTCACTTGCTAGCTACTCAGTTCCGGCAAGTGCACTGCTATCAACAATCGTCGACAATCTGGTGTTACCGGTAGTTTACAGATATACATATTAAAGTCGCAGTTTCAATATGATTTTAAGACGGAAAAGCAATGTGAAAATGCAATGAAAGAATCATAAAGAGGAAGTAAAAGGCGTATTGACTGAATACAGAAGGATGGTCTTCCATCTTTTGTGTAGAGCGAAACAAAACGAATAAATTAAAGGGTCATAGTTTTTCGACTTTTAAAATCGATTTTTTGACGTAGGACTACGTCTTACGGCAAGTTTTGAGATAGGGTGTCATTTCAAAAAATCGAAAAATGCGAGCGTCACGAAAAATGAAAGGTTTTGAGCGCTAATAGCTCAGCGGTTTTCCGATCGATTTTCAATATTCTTATACCAATCGATTGGAAAATCTACTAAGAATTGGCCCAAATGAAGAAAAGTATGGATTCTTGATGTTGAACTATTGAAAAATTGAAAATAATGAACCTATGTTTTACCAGAATTCTCGCTTCGTGATTAGTTGGAAGATTCTTTAGAATGATCTAAACCTATACCAATTTGATATCTGTGCTTGAGAAGTAAGCCAAAACAAGAGACAAAGTTTCCTCATTTCAACAAGATTTCTTAACACCGCGATTAAGCCTAGACCATTTTGATGTCCTTGCTTGGAAAGTACGCCAGAAAGAGTGACAAAACCCCCTCGTGCCAACAGATTTCTTACGAACGCGAATAAACCTAGTCCAATTTGATGTCCGTGTTAGGGAAGTGTGCCAAAAAAAACGACACAACTTAGTTATCACAACAGATCGCAAATTCTTTACTGCGAGACGATTAAACCTAGGCGAATTTGATATCTGTGTTGGAAAAACGTGCTACAGCTGTAGTGTTCGGTTATAATATGACTCTGTATGAATACGCATGCTTGCCGTTTCATTAGAAGTGTAGTGAAAAGATGTGCTGTTGATAAAATAGGATGGAATTGGTAAAATCCCTTCAACGTGGGGAACCATAGGTAATAAAAACAATCTTTAATTTCTGTAGCAGGAAAGCAATAGTTTGTGTTCTTGATTTTGTTAAATCGTTTCCAAATGCACATAGAAATAACTCTGAAATCTTTTGAGGATTGAACGTATGCAATGTTACTACTTTGATAAATGTTACATACAACGCATGTTGCATGTATATATGTTGCATATAGCATGTATACATGAAGAATCGAATGATTACAAGCATGGATACATGCTACTATCACTACCAAGAGGCTTACGTAGTCCTGCGTCACCTATATATGCGGTCGTGTCTTGTGCACAACCCCTCTGATTTTTCTGATTGTTTCGGAAGATTAACTTGTCTAAAGCCGTTTGTGTAAAGTCCAAAAATTGACAAAGTTATAACTATTTGTACCGGGCGTATCGAGAACAATTCCACAACGAATAAAAATTTCAACGCCTTTTTTCTCGAAACCCTAGTTCAAAATCGGTTCAAAAGTTTGAAAATACCATCGTTAGTGTGTACCCTCGATAGTACGTACCCACCATAATACGTACATTTTGCCTCGGTAGTACGTATCCTCGAGAATACGAACATTTTGCCTCGATAGTACGGGAATGTCGTCGTGGTTGGGCCGTATTTTGGTCCATGAATTCCATTTTAAAAGAAGTTTTGGAAATTTAACAAAGGTCTAAATACGAACTATTAATAAGACCTTTGTTAAATTTCCAATGTTTCTTTTGAAATGAGATTTATGGACCAAAAGATGGCCCAACCACGACGACATTCCCCTACGTACATTTTCCAGCAGCACTTTATTTGTTTCATTCCAAACTTCACAAAGGGTAAAATCATTGATTTAAAAAATTTAAAAATTAATTGCTATGTCAAATCAATACCACTAAAATATATATTTATTCAATAGTGTATGCACATTTGCAAATTTCATGCAATATTAAGCGTAATACAATAATGCTACAAAACCTAAAATTGTGATTCAATAGTACGTACATTTCGGTAATACGTACGCTAAGCGAAGGAAAGGTGTATGTACTATCGAGGTATACCTGTAGATACCATCAACATCTCAAATCGTTTTGGATTTTTTTATTTCGTATAAACCTTTAAGCGCCAAAGTATGGTTTAAGTAAGTAAGCTCCCTTAAGGGGACTTGGCCAACTGAATAAATCACTATTTTTGACGAAGGACTACGTCTTACGGCTAGGCATGGAAAGATAAGTTGTCATTCTAAAATCTCAAAATATGCAAACACAGACAAACAGACATAGCACTCGCTGTTCCATGCTACGCACGCTGTAACAATCATTTATTGTTGCTTGGAAATACATCTGCATTCCTCAAAGTAGCGCTTTTTAACAAAAAGAAGGGAAAGCCTTACATAAAATACTTAATTTTTTATAATGATGTTTTTTTACAATAAACGTTGGAGACGGTAGAAAAAAGTAATGAAACACAGATATTGATAGAGTTCCATACAGAACCGGAACGAGGCGTGAAGGGAAAAGAGCGGAAAATTAGGCAAGGCAGTGTTATTGATTGTTGAAGCAACGCTTAAAATGTTGTGTACCGCTCCTTTTTGTACACGCTGAGAGATTCAATGATCGAACCAAGCTGTAATCGGAGCATTACAAGTATAACGCGATTCGAATCCACTACTCCTTCCTAGGCCCTGTGGCTGGTAGTGGTGATCCTTTGAACCACAGCGGACTGAACAAAAGGGAGACTCCACAACCACCTTATTAATCGTGTGACGTACTTCCAACTCTATCAACAGTGGCTAGTTGAGTTATTTTTAGAAGCCTCTTCCTTCGACTAGTAACGAAAACACCGGACGAGAAATTTAATCTAACTTGTTTACTAGCCGGGACGACGAAACTATGCAGGCACTTGCACAGGTTAGTGTGTTAGCCGCGGATGTTCTCAACGCGGATGTTCGGAGGAAGGCTCCGTTCCTTCGATCCCCCAGCTTAGACAAAAAGGATTTGTTTTAGACAAAAAGGATTGCACAATGATGAAAAGCGTGTTACCCCAAGCATGTTTTTTTCAACAATCATTTTGCAATATTTATTGATCCAGATTCATAATGGAGTAACAGCAAACAGGCGGTATCCTATGCTATCGATTATGATTATGCTTATGCTAAGCTGTCTCCTACACAGCTTTTAAAAATTCTGATTGGCTGAGGCGGTACAGTCAAAAGAGCAAAATCAAATCAAACTATGCATTCGAACTCTGGCTGCCATTATATTTTGGCTTCCGAAACCTTAGTCAACCATGGCGTGTCTTGTACACAACCCCACTGATTTTTATGCGGTGTCACATATTGACAATCGAGTAAAGTAAATAAACCTAGCGGTAACTTTTCTATCAAAGGAAATGTTGGGAAATTCGGCACAAAATGAATTTGCATTTTCAACGCCGGTTTGCCGAAATTTCAATAGTGAATAAAGTATAGTTTGTCCTTCATTATCGCAAGAATTTTTAAACAGTTGTATAATCGTATACGACATAGAAATAACGTTCGTATTAGAAAGCATTTTTTTAAACGTTATAGATGATTAGCACGAAGTCACGATCCAAGGTTACGACAGAAACGCATGAGCCTGTGTTGCCAGTTACAGCGATAAAACATTACGAAGTGTGTCGCCAATTTCATGAATTTTTTACCTTTGGAACGCTTGAAACAGTAACTGAACAGCCTTTGGAATCCAATTATCAAGCATAAGCACAATGCCATATAATGAAACGCAAACCACCATATCTGGTTCGTCAACAGCGAGGCATTCCACGGGGCTTTTGACAATTGAAATCTTTTTTTTTTAACCTATACCTATACAAATGGATTTCTGTCTGTCCGTCGGTATGTTCCTTATAGAATAGAAAACTACTAAACCAATCGGTGTGAAAATTTGCACGTAGGAGTTTCTGGGGCCGGGGAAGGTTCTTTTGATAGTTAGAGACCCTTCCCCTTACGAGGGGAGGCTCCCATACAAATTTCCTCATAACTCGAGAACTAATCAAGCAAATGGAACCAAATTTGGCATGTGGCCGATTTTGGAGTCTTGAATTTTTTTATGATGGTTAAAGACCTCTCACCCCTGTGGTAGGGGGATAAGGACTCTCATACAAATAAAATAGAAATTTTTGCATAACACAAAAGCTAATTGAACTCGAGAAATTCGAGACTTTTCCATAAAACATTAGTCAATAACAAGACCACAAAAACTATCTATAGTAACACTAGATCATTCAGGGCGAAACAGCCGCGAGTGTTGCCGTGGGGCAACTCCCCGCAGAAATCACCACTGTCAAGGTTTATTTGTTTTCCTAGGTCTACTGATCTCTATTACTTTCCTTCAGTTGGGTCAGGAGAGGATCGCCCCTGCGAAATGGTGCTTTCCACGAAAAAGTTTTCCGTCAAATGGTACATTCCACTTAAGGTTTTTCGCGAAATGGTATTCGGCGAAATGTTGTACAATCACGGCGAATATTTCTATCCGCTTTCTGGCTAAGCATTGAGGGGAGTTGTTTTCTACTTTACTGTGAGGAAAAATTGCAAATTTATATATTAAACTGCCCATCCCGAGTAACCTATAAGCATTAACATAAGCAGCAAATCAGCATATCTGGTATTTTATACTGAACGTTGTTGTATATTAACTTTTTATTTATTTATTTATTTATCTATTATAAATTATATTCATTTGACTAAGTCTTAATGAAACATATAGCACAAGTCAACAAATTAATATTATATCCAGTCGTTCTCTTCAATTTTTGCACAAATTTTCCGGTAGATTCACCAAACTCGAACAGTCCTTCAGCCTGCGTGAATGTCCGGATACATGCAGCTATTGGTTCATAGTACCCAAACGTGGTTCGATGAAACTCGGTATGCAATAGCGCCGTGGTGCGTAAATGTCTTTGCGATGCACGAAAGTTTAGTTTTGTCAGTAAGGTCGGTAAATCAATGTCATTGTTAAGTATTTTTGCCACAAGCGTTGCCTGTTGAACTTTACGGCGCCGTTCCAAAGTGTCTAAGTCTAGTAGGCGACATCGTTCTTGATACGGCGGAAGATTATCAGGATCTCTCCAAGGCAAATCCCTTAGGGCCATACGGATGAATCTTCTTTGAATGCGCTCAATTCTTAAAATCCAGGTGAGCTGATAGGGCTGCCAGATCATACTTGCATTTTCAAGCACAGGACGGACTAACGCACAGTATAACGATTTTAGGCAGTGAGGATCCTTGAAGTCTCTCCCAATTTTGGCAATAAACCCAAGCTGTCGAGATGCTTTCGAAATAGTAGCAGAATAGTGAAGGTTAAACGTAAGTTTGGAGTCGAGTACGATGCCGAGGTCGCTAACGTGATCCACCCTCCTGAGAGTACTCCCATCTATGTTATAGTCCAAGATAATTGGGCTCTGGATGCGGTGAAAAGTGATTACCTCACATTTTCCTGTGCTTACAATCAAGTAGTTCAACTTGCACCAGTTCACGAAGACGTCTAGTAATTCTTGCAGCCGGAGACAATCGTCGATGGAACGCACGAGAAGAAACAATTTAAGGTCGTCAGCGTAAATAAGTGCGCATCCGGCTTCAAGCAGTGTAGTCACGTCGTTGAAAAATAGAATGAAGAGCAAAGGTCCCATGTTGCTTCCTTGGGGACACCAGATTTATTGGTGAACACACACGAAACGGCAGATTCTAGTTTAACTTGCAAGACTCTGTCGCTCAAATATGAATTTTGATTGCATAAGTGTTGTAAATTGGCATCCAAAATTCTATTCAAATTCTTCGTTTCGGTAATTAGCTGCAAATTACCATTGTCAGCACTATAAGAAAGTTAGCAGTAAAGTAGCTGTATATTTGGCCAAAATAGCACTAAAGTAGCATTTAAGGCGACTTAAATGCTTATTGGCTTGCATTTGAACATTGGTGATGCTTATTGGTTACCTGGGATGTTTTCATAGTTATGTAACTGCCAAAATGAATCATCTAAGGTTGAGCTCCTCAGAAACTTGCAAAACTCGAGATTGTAACAAAGATCATCCGAAATTCATGATTTAATTTGTAGCAATACGAAGTTTTTGTTGGGTCAGCTAGTGTTTCTATAAAAATGGTTAAATTAGCATAACGAAGATTTGCAGCTCTTCAATATTATTTTAACAGCATTATGTTAAAAATGGAACACACAAAATAATATGAGTACCCGTGACCGTTTGATCTATTAAAGTTTAAGGTGAAGGTCTTCATAGACCATTTATAATAACACAAACACATTCACAGCACACACTATAATGGCATTGGTGAATGCTTCCAATCGGGCTTTTCCGGGGTTACTAAAACTAATTGCTGAGTTAACAACTAAGCGTGAACTAAGAAGTTTAAACTAAGACACGCTTAGTACAATATTTTTTCATATACGTTTTTAGTTATTGCTAGTGATTGCAATCGAAACAAATTGAGGATTTTCCTATAAATTCAAGTTAACCTCTACTCGGGTAGGTAGCATTAAACTACTTGGGTGGTAAGTCAAAGGTTAGTTGAACTAGTTTTAGTTTCTTTGGTGACGGTTTCCTGTTGGTAACCGGTAAGGTAAAGTAGAGGGAGAAAGGAATGGGGGTAGGTTTCTTTTTTTGAGAATATTAGGTATGGATAAGAATGTCGGAGAAAACTTCACTAACAATATCCAAGAAATCTTAAAGGGTACATCAAATCAAATTTTACGTTAAGCAAAGAAATCAATTTATAAATTGGCACATCAAATAAAATGAATTTGTTATCGGTTACAAAAGTACTTGTATGTCAAAAATAGTCGTTAAACTTCATGGATATCCGTACACGCGAAAAACCTATTAGAGAAACATGAAGAACTCAAACATAAGGCCCTAGGAAAAGTCCTACGTCTCTGCAAACCGCACTCAAGACACAACAAAGGTCAAATTACTCAACGTACTAAAGCAAAACTTCACGAAGAAACCTCCGCAATAATTCAATCAGTCCCGTGTTGCATCCTGATGGTGCTCCCTCACTGTAAACTATCCACAAAGAAGTTTACTTTAACTTGTTGACACGAAGATGGTGTTCGTAACAATCAAACAAGAGTCATAATTTATGCTTCGGTGTTTTACCGATTTATAGGCACAGTTTAAAACATCATGTGAGAAATAAAAACAGAGTATTATAGGGTCTTTAACTTTAGTTAGCCTAGCAGAAGGTATCTGGTCTACACTCGCACATTAAGTGTGATGATATCAGTACTAGCTCAGCCATTTCGAACGGTACCCTGTTTGTGAAGATGAAGATAACTCTGTAGCTTATGGCCATGTGTACTCAAACTGCAAACCTCAAACGGGCGCCGAAGTCACGACATGTATTGCACAAAGAGCAGTAAAAAAATTATAAGTACAATTCAAGTTTAAGTACTTCTTTTTTTCGATAATATACAATAAAATCGATAATGTCAAATCAGCGACATTGTAGGACAGACTTAGATAAAAAAAATCAGGACAAATTTTCTGCTCATATTGTTTCATCCGCATGAAACAATATACAAGTAATAAGTTTATATGCCTTTTAAAAAAAAAATGCCTTTAATTTTGTAGAAAAATTACCAGTTTGTAAGATCCCCAAAGACTATTGTTTGACACTTGTAATGGTTTGCAGTTGGTTGGTTGTAAGAAAATAGCTTCCGCCAACATATTCGGATGATGAAAGACTTATAAAGATTGACAGGAATTATCCATAAAAGAACAATTTTTAGTGAGAATGTCTTTAGTATTTTACAGCTAAAAGTTCCATATCGACTAAACTATTAAAAACATTATACATTGTCAAGCATCTGGTTCTGTTTTGCTGCAAAATAATGAACAACAAAAACATTCTCTTTTTTAATCATTTGCTGAAGTTTTTGAATCGGACAGAAAAACCTATTTACGTTTTCCCCATACGCGCGTAGGCTGAAACTGGTGCCAAATGCTAGAGTGGCTGGCAGCAACAAATGCTAGCGACCGCAGAAACAGGATTTAGCGAGACAAAGAAAATAATAGGGTAATTGATCTTGAATGGACCTATTTAGCGCTTTTTAACACCACCACTCGCACTCCTGCTCAATTTACTCGTCATTTATAAATAATATGTGGTGATGTTACTATTTGTTGGAAAGTACCACCTTTTTTCTACATTATCAGTACTTTAAAAATGTATAATTGATGAAACTTTTATTAAATATATCGTTTTTTGCCAAAGCCTTTTTTTGATCTTGAATGGACCCAACATGATCTTGAATTGGACCTATTTTTGATTTTGAAATGGACCTAAATTTGGATTGTCATAGTTTCTTCCATGTAAATGAACAAAATAATAACAAAGAATTTTTTTTAATAGTACAACTACACTAATGTTATTTATTAATAGGACACAAGGTTGAACAGCTTTTACCTTTCTTATACTCTGTTAGAAAGGTATGAAAGTCGGTTGAAAAATTTGAAATCGGTCACAGTCGCCGAGGGTCTTGTTTTTATGTCAGCCCAACAATTGAACAATGTTTCAGTGACTTGATATGCGTTATGTATGTATCTGTGTGTGACATTTGTATATTGGAAATTTATTATTACTTGTTGTTCAGATATGGTTGAAACGATTTCTACGTCATAAAAAAATTATGTCGCCTATTAGTTTCAAAAATTTAAACCATTCATTAAAAATATGTAATATAACTTGTATTAAACGTAGTTTATTAAGTACAGTGGGGTTTGAGTTTTTATTTAGTGACTACATATTTCGAAAGGTCAGACTTTTACTGACGTAGGACTACGTCTTACTGCAAAGTATCTAAAGGTTTGCGACAGCCCCTGTCGAACATTTTGAATATAAAACCGTTGCAATCGTGAAAAATTCGTTAATTAGTGGTAATTATACAATTTACTTTATTCTGAGCCTCATAATTATTTTAACTAAACTATTTAGAAAATTATCAAATACAATATTATTTTTTTAGGCATATCCAGTTCGAAAATGGTCCAGATATTGATCCAAATTTTATATTTTTTGCACCATATCATTATCCAGGCCTTTACCTAATTTCTAAATCCTCCATTGACGCACAGATGATTTTATTGCCAAACCGGGTAATTTTGTAGGACGGTTGGGCATCACAAAGTTTCACGAGGGTGAGGAAGTTGGCGTTCTTAACCATCAGAGGTGGCTGCTTCTTTTTACTCAGACGAGTCTGATTTTGTGACTACAGGATCCGGTTGAATTTTATTGGCCTTAGGGTTTTCGGTCAGCGCGCTAAAGGTGTTTTGGTAATGCTTGATTAACGTGTTTAAACTATTTCTCATCTGAGTTATGTCAAAACTTAAACTTACAGCAAAACTTTTTGCTGTATTTATATGGAAAATACAGGACGTTATTTGTCCATGAAAAAAAATTTTGATTCCAACCATTTATACGATGTTGCTCGTAGATAGTTAAGCAGGGATAACCACTTTAAATAGAGTTTGGAATATTAGCTTCGTAACTCAATTCGAAGTTCCAATATTAGACTTTCCTATACAATAAAGCTATATATAAATCTTCAGAATTGTATTCTCAAATAACTTGTTTCATTCTTCTGTGTATTACTTTTAATGATACAAGAATTGTCCCGTTTAGCATAATTTGGGATTTTTTTTACATAGGGCGAACAAATTGGGAAAATTTTACTCTACTTATATAGATTACTTATATAGATTATATAGATTACACTTTTGCTTCGTGCTAAAACAAATACGTAAAATCCAATTGAAAAATTTAGGTGTAATTGGTTTTGTGCTAAATGCAAATGAAGCAAAAATAACTCTTTTTTAAGGGGCATAGTACCTTTTACACCATATTTTTTGCCTAATTTCAAATAATTTTTTCTCGATAACGTGAAAGGCAAATTGAATCGGGTTTTTTGCATTCGAAATATTGCATTTTATACTAATATTTGCAATTTTGTTTTCATAAGGGAACCTCTTCCCCTTGCCCCTACGGCTCCTTGAAGATAGTCGTTCAAAAAAACCATGAATTGCGGTACCATGGATTGGCGCTGGGGGCTTATCCGAATTGAAATATTCCAAAACGACATGAAAGAACATCTAATTATCTCGTGTTTGATCCATCCTTTTTTAGAATCCGAACACATAACAAAATGACGGACATTGATACATAAAAGTATGGTTTTTAAGCGAAAAAATTGACTTTAAACATTTCTAAAGCATACAAAAATTACAATATCAAGAAAAGGATGGGTCAAACACTAGATAATTTTGTTGGCTTTCAAACAAAAAAAGAATCATAAGAATTGCTTGAGCCGTTCTTGAGATATTATGGTACCGACTTTCAAAACCTGGTTTCGAGAAAAACGGCGTTGAAGTTTTTACTCGTTGTTTAATCGCTCCAGACATGCGCGGTACAAATAGCTGTAACTTTGTCAATATTTGGAATTCATGCAAACGACTTCAAACACATATGGCTAAAATGTTAATCTTTCGAAATAATCAATAAAAAAAATTTAGGTTTTAAAAAATTGAAAAGGTACTATGCCCCCTTAACAGAAGGCAGTTAGTATCCCTCTTATCTTTTGATCCATCTTATCTTTTAATCAATGATGGTTAAAATTTTTGTACAATACTGATTTTGTACAAATTAAGTTTATATTATTTTAAGCATAAAATGACATATGTTAGCTAACTAATTAGGAAGACTTTTTAGTTTCAAAACTAGAGGCTACAATGTACAAACACTATGAAGCAACTACGAAAAAGGATGAGTGATAGTTAGTTTTATCAATATAATTAAGTTTTTATTTAGGCTATAAATCAAGCCTACTTTCAATATCCCGTGCTTATAGATTCATTATAAACGGAGATACTATAGTGACAACAAGCAGTTTTATGGAATATAGAACGGAGTGTTCGTTGGTGGTAGGCAATGATAGCTACCGGCAGTGATGTCTCGGAGCGCAAAACTAGGTCCATTCTAAAATCAATACTAGGTCCATTCAAGATCAAAAAAGGGGGTTAACATTTTTAAGGAATTTGAAGATTTTACTGGTTTTACTGAACTTTTAAATACCTAAATTGAAATTACACATATTTTAGCATCATTTTAAGAGCTTTGTTTTATTTCAAACCAGAAGGGTTCCGGGTAGTAACAGTTTGAAAATACTCTATGGTGACTGCCAAAACGCTGAAAAACAGCTACTTTTAAATACGCGGCAATAAAGTAGTTTTGGCTATAATTTTAATTTAATTTTAGTATATTTACGTTCAGAAATGATTAAAGATAAACATAAAAGCTAAATACAGTACAAAGACTTGATAATTATATCCTAAAATTCTTATTTAAAAATAGGTCCATTCAAGATCAGAATTCGACTAGGTCCATTTCAAAATCATTTACCCTAAATTCGTTTTTATACGGCCAAGAAAGTGAACCACAGATGCAACTATAACTTGCAACGTGCTCACTATACCGTAGCTGAAGGGAATATAGTGTTAGATAGAAAACCATGCAAAACCGGCGTTAATACATTTACTATATGAATTAGAAAAACTAAATGAACCATAAAGTAAATATTATTGACATTTTAAGAATAAACATATTTTTTTAGCTCTGAACTTGGCTAAAAACTTTCCTTTCCTTTTGGTAAAACAAATGAACTATTTAGGAATTCACTATTACGAAAAAAAACCATTGATTATAAAATACTTTATTTATTCAATTTTACTAAAATTTGTTCAGCAAATTTTGGCTACGCGTGGCTATGTTTCACTTATTCAACCAATGGTTGTCACAAATAATATTAGAATGCACAAGAAAAATGAGCATTTTGTTCAAATGTCGAAGTTCAAGATAATGAGTAACAGATCTTGGCAGTGACGGTCAAACTGCGGCCTGCGGGCCGCATGCGACTCTTCAATAACGGATGACAACTAAAATTTTGGAATTTTTTTCTCAAGATACATTATCGGTCCGTAATCGGCTGTTCGGCGAAGCTTTCGTTTGGCGTCGAAACAGGAGCGTTGTACGGCCATCATGTCAACTTTGCGAATGCATCTCTTGATTCTACCAATCAACTTTTTGCAATTCGTGGTTCTTCAGTTATTTTTGTACACCAAGGAACTCAAAATCCCAAAGAAATCTTCAATTGGGCGCACTGAGACAGATTTTTCGGATCGTGGTTTTTGGGTAAAAATGTGATCAAATGGGTATTTGAAGGAACGATTGTGTTTTTTGGCGTAATGCGATGATGTTCTATCCGGCCAAAACACGTATTGTCCATCTGCATGATCTGAAACGGGATCAAAATTTTCTTCAAAAATTCGTCTGCTGTATCTTAATTGATAGCCAAACCAGAGGGCTTGTTGTTGAAGAAACGAGAAAGAGAACGATGTCCTTCTACATCCATAATTTTGGCTGGTCTTCCACTGCCTTGCTTGCGAATTGTTGTTGGGCATCTTTTCTTAGGATATGGTGAACAGTCGAAGTCGCAACATATTCGCTTTTTAAATGTTGTACCGTATACTTTTTGCCGAGATTTCTGTGGCAGTTCGTAGAAGTTTACAACGCGCTCTCGAAATGCTTATTGTTTCGACGTCATGTCAAGCAAAACAAGGCAAGGATAAACAAAACAAAAAATATTGACAGAAAGAGGAGAGAGAGAGAGAGAGAGAGAGAGAGAGAGAGAGAGAGAGAGAGCTAACACATACATACTCTCATTTCTCTCTGAGCTCGTTTGTTGCGGAGTATAGGGACCTCAAAAAAATTCCAAAATTTTAGTTGTCACCCGTCCTTGCGGCCCGCGGACTGGTTTGATGGTTGGTGAACGGGAACTATAGGTTGAATTTATTAATATCAGAAGTCATTTCGGGCGGCGGATCTATTGAGGAGATCTGATTGATCTGGGCCCGCATTATGCTTAGACCGTGGTCACCACTGGATTAAGGGGTTATATACAGTCAGAATTTTCGAACAAGCGATTTTCTGTTTATTTCATGATTGTAGTGTACACATACTAGTATTTAAGTATGCACACAGAAAATTTCGTACCAATCTGTCAATATACTGACGAATTTATACGTATATTTGTAACGACCTGTCAGAGCGATTGAAGAAAGAACGCGTATTTCACAAAACCGAGTTTTCGAAGTCGGTGAGCAAGATTTCTCGAAAACAAATATTATATATTTCAGAGATTAATCGAAGATTTTTCCGCACCGATTAATATTTCTCATTTTATGGACATTTTTTTTTTTCATTTGGCCTTTTAAACGTTATCTGTGCGACAGGGTACCCGGGTACCTTTTCAGTTTTAAAATGGTTATAACTCATCCAATTTAAAACATACATCATTGAAATTTTGCGACATCGTAACGAGCTTTACGATCTTAAGTAATTGAGGTAATTTGGTGCATATTCGTGAAGGGGATTAGCAATGAGAGGCACTTGTATTGTTTTATTACGTAGGAGGGCGACAAGGGTAGCCATGTTTTGCTATGTTCATAACTTTGGCCCGATTTGGATGAAACCAGTGGCATTTGATTCGTACATTTATCTAGTTTTAATTAGATAAAGCATTTGGCTATCAAATAACAAATAGTTCCCGGGAATCTGTAATTCCGGATCAGCATCCGGTAAAACGTGAGAAGTCGCTTGTCTTGAGAGAATATCAGCTATGTGTTTATCAGCAGCTTTGAACTTTATATTGTGAACCCTTTTTCACCTAATGATATAAACTGGCCACTTTAGATCGCAATGGCCATTCCAGAATTGAGTTCCTGTAGGGTTACAGATGGCCAGTTGGATGCCTAAGCCAACATTAGAATTGGTTTAGCGGATCTTTTAGATGTTTTGAACTAATATGGCCAGTTTAGTACTTATTGATAATTTCGGAACTGATTCCAAATGTTTAACAGATGGTTCTACGTTTTGAACCGTTCCGATAATGCTAAACATTATCTTGAATGCTACGCTATCATCAGTGATCCTGTAGAAGCCATTTTCGAAATACTTCGAAATGTAAAATATATCACCTACCGAACCAATTCCAACCCATATTGCTAGGCTTTACCTACAATCCTAGACTGGCCACCCATGACCCCGCAGGAATCTACTTCGGAATGACCAACCTGATTCATCTCATTATATGAAATAGTTCACTGTATGAATTTCTAGAGTTTTGATACCATGACTGATGTTCCTGCAATACAATCAGTTCTCTCATCAGCGGACACTCTGCCTGAATTCTGGATTTTTGGGCCCCATATGTCTTTTGATGGCCAAATGGCCAAATAATTCAAAACTAGATAAATTACCCAACAAACATTTATGCTGTATAATTGCTTATTAAGCGCTTGATTCTTTAACATTAGTTATATAACGGTTGAATAATCTACTGTTCAAATAAAATGTTTGTTGGACAACGAATCAAATAACACCTATTTCATCAAACTCGGTTAAAAATTGTTGATGTTATAACAGTATCAATTTTGGGTACCCGGGTACTCTTGCTGCCCCGCTGAAGGTGTTTTTTTTGTCGCACACATAACGGTTAAATTGGTTTATTTATTCAGATCTTGTGTCATTCAGATAGACAATTTAAGAACAAAATTTATGCCAAAAATCGATTTATTTTGTCTAAAAGCCGTCATTACGTCAAAAATGATTGTTTCGCTAATTCCTTCGATCAATCTATAGATAATATATTTTATCACCGATTCCTTTTTAGTTGTTAGATTTCCGATGATTCATTCCATAGATATCCTGCTCACCGCAAAACGCGTTATTTTTGAAGAGTTTCAGGAGATTAACTATAGCAGCTATTTCATTAATTTTTTTAAATAAAATATGTTAAAATACAGCCAAAAGCTACCTTGAAATTGTATACAAATTTTCACTTTAAACAGTTAAAGAGTTTTCTCTAGAAAAATTCTAAAAAAATCGACTTTTTTAAGCCTCCCAACTGTACATAACCCCTTAAACAGGACAGGGAATTGGAATAAATTCAAAACACTGATTTTTTCAATAGTACTCAAACACAGCGTTTATCAATAGAACAATCAAAATACGGTCATACCTCACCATTGGATTACACAACAGAATCATATCTCAATCTGCATGTGGGTATTCCGGTTTGCAAATGTTCTGAACCATAAAGAAACTCATTCACAATTAAATTCACTAGTGGTTCGCAGTGCCAAGTGGAATGCAATCATGAAAAAGGTTTTTTTTTTTCATTTAATTTTCGTATTCCAAGACGCCCATAAAAACTTTAGTTATCAAAAATGTTTTGTCGCGCTATTTTTACTTTAAGTAATGACAGTAATGAAATTTCACTATTAAAATTCAATTAACGAGTAAACTTTGGATTAGAAACGATGATAGGAACGCATCTACTGTTGTTAAACTTTAGATCACACTGATGTTTATAGGGGTTATCAGTTTTGCAAATAGAATAAATATACCTACGTTAGCGATAATAGAAACCGTATACAAATTATACAGAGTGCTATCAAAACACCACGTCAATTTGAGTTAGAATAGTATTAGTAATTACTTTTAGATTAACACTCGACCACGCATGTGGTCGCTATCATTCGAGCTGGAAGTTTTGATGGATTGAAACAGCCATGCATGTATTTGCTTTCGATAAAGTTACTGGCCATAAAAAAATCTTGGCGATGGAAGTGTTCACCATATTGAAATATAATATTTAAATAAAATGTCTGCACACTCTGCATATCACTAGACATGCTCATTTGATTGTTAGTTTTGGCAAGTTAGTATATAATAAATCCCAGATGCCTGCTAATTTTGAGTCCATTCATAACGTTTTATTTCCTCCATTAAAACGATCGAAGCTCTCACGTAGCTATCATACCGGTAGTTTAATGTCTTGAGAATACATTGCAATTCAAAGCTTATACTATGGTCGTACGCACGGAGTTTAACGGCAATAAACAACCATTATGGAAAACGCAATGAACGGATATAAAGTTCCGTTTTGAATGATTAATAAATTAGTTATTGTTATTTTGCTTCTACTTACTTTCTTAATAAGATATTCCTACTAGTCCTAGAGAAACCACCTCATGGTCAAGCCGTCTAACAAAATTATATTATTGTTGTGTAAAACAGGCGTAACAATGTTATGTTATAATTTCTTCTGAAAATTATGCATGACTCACATTACACTGTATAATAACAAAATACAATTTATTTAAAACGTAACATATCCATGCCATGCAATCCTGGATGTGAACATGTTAAGAGCAGAAGCATAAGTGCAGCCTTCATGTTTCGTGTCGAAACCGTAACTCATGATGAATCGGTAGAATTTAACACATAACACATTATAAAACTACAGTCGACTGAAGTTTTTGGAGCGTCTTAGTAGAATACGAAACCTGGAATTAAATAAAAAGAAAACTTATCCAATTTAATTCTACTATGTATATTTATTTTTGACAGATACGTATTTCGCCTACGACTTGCAGGCTTCCTCAGTGTCTGGTTTCGAACAGATAGTAGCAGTTTTCGAACATAGTAGAATTAACTTTGATAAGTTTTCTTTTTATTTAATTCCAGAAAACTACAGTTGTTTATTCTGCTTCCGACATAGATGACAGAGTATGATGTTTTTGATTTTCATGAATCCGACATTCATGAACATGTAAGTACGCAACTAGAAGCGACACACAAAGAAATAAAACACTTCTTCCGGTCTGATGACAGACAATGTCATACCTATACGATATCCTGCCTGCATAATCATTGTTTTCGTTTGGATATGATTACCATCCAAAAGAGAATCACCAAATAACGTCTCCGTGTCAAAAGCCGTAACTATAGCTACTAACCACTGGTTCTCTCTTATACCTCTCGACATATGTTGAATCGTTAATTATTAAACAGCGATGAAGTGAAGAAAATTTACATAGGTAGAAAGAGCTACACCCGAAAACAACGTGGCTTTGACGCGATTCAAATCTGCGCCTCCTGCGTCGAGAGATTATGGGCCCTATTATGTAAGTCATGTCGAGTAACTCAACTCGGCTCAGTTATTACCGAGTGTCGAGTAGAAGGATAACAGATAGCATAGTGGCTCAATACGTAACCAACACAAAACAGATACACTTGACATTTGGTGACAATTGAGTCACTAGCTTTTTGGCGTTACTCGACTAAATCGTGCAGCGGCTGACTTATATTTCATATCTGGTATTTATTATATAACTAGTTGATTATTCGACCTTACGCGGGACCCCCATGTCTCTAAGTCACTTGTACATCTGTTACTGTAACGAAAATTCTCATAATGCAAGAAACAAAACTCTTTTTCTTCATTGGAATATGTCTACTCCCTTTGACATTTCCCCTAGAGATGGTCGGGTCTCGGGTAATCAGACCCTAAACCCGAAAAAATCCGATCCCGTCGGGTTCGGATCGGTTTCGAGTTTAAAAGTTTTAACAGGTATCGGGTTCGGGTCGGGATCGGGTTTGACCGGAAAAAAATATTCGGGTTCGGGCTTAACGAAAAAAAAAATCTGAGTTCGAGTATTGAGTATTGAAAAAACGGTCAATCTACACTCGGTTTATTTACAAGTTGCAATAACGCCTTTTATCTTTTGTGCTGAATTTTTGAAAAGGTCAGAATTTTCGATCAGTATAGAGAATTCAGAAAACTTGCTTTTGGCTTAGATTATTAAAGGAACTAGATACGCCAGGCTTTGATTTCCTCATACATAAGTATGCCATTGCATCCCAGTTGGCTCCGAGGTATGACGCTGACCTAATAAGCCAGTCGTCGTATGTTCGAATCTCGACTGGTAGAGGCTGTTAGAGTCAATAGGATCGTAGCAACTGGCCTTGTAATTGTCCTGCACTCTAGCAACTAACTACGGAGTCTGTCGTATAAAAACAGAAGCTCAAGTTTCGATAACCGAATGTAGCACCTAGGCTTTGCTTTGCTTTAATAAGTATGCCATCAACACTACCTACTGGCGGCAGGGTTTAGTAGACTATCATGGATTTTGTATGAGAACGCTTTACGAGCACTATGATGGGTTAGTGCACCCTCTTGCCGCCAGCAGCTACTTTACTGATGATTGAATCTGCGAAGAGTGGCGTGTCTAGTGTCTAGCTTTTGGCCATTAGATATCGTTAAAATATAATGAAGCAAGATCCAAGCATTTAAAAATAATTTTTCATATAATTTTTTTTGTTTCGCTTGTTACACGGTTTCATAGAAAACATGAGACCCGTAAAAGTGAAAAACAATTCTAGTGTACACTTTAATTTTTTAGAATATTCAATTAAGTTCTCAACTCAAAAAGAAATAGAAGGGTGATGAAAACTTAAAATTTCAAATTAACTCCAGAGTTTGAAAGTCTAGAATAATACAAAAAGAAAACTGATAAGTTTTGGATCCATGGGTGAGTTTTATTGACCAAACTCGTGTTTTAGTCTTTTACCTTAAAATGCGGTCAGGCATTAGTATTATGAGTGAGTTTTATGAAAATTAAAATTCGGGTTCTGGTCGCTTTCGGGTTTGACAGAAAATAAAAATTCGGGTTCGGGTCGGGTCCAGGTTTGACAGAAAAAAAATCTTCCCAGTCAGTTCCCCTTTCTGTCATGCCTCGATTTGCTCTATGAAAATCTCTATAATGGAAACGAAGCAAGTCAAGTTTGGTGGAGACCGGTCAAGGCGTTCTAGAGGTACAGAGGAACATTCGAACTTATAAACTCACGCTTACTTTTATATACAGATTTGTACATTTGCTAACTTATTAGCTTTCCAATGTAACGATGCTACTTATAAATCCTTGACACTAAACAAGATTGTAAACTGAGTGGTTGAAGTGATACTAATAAATCATAATTATTATAATACAGTGGGATTTCGAATTTAGCATGGTTCGATTTTGGCATGGTTCGATTTTGGCATGCCTCGATTTTGGCAATAAAAGTATCCGTTTTTGGCAATAAAAGTATCCGTTTTTGGCAACACAAAATATTTTACTTCCAAAAATATGCTTAAATATCAATCAGTTTCCGCATACATACTTTAAATGACGAACAAATATTGCCCTAAGTGTGTTCATGAAAAAAAAGTTTGCGACTTCGAACAATAATATTTTTATTGCCGTAGGACTATGTCTTACCGCAAGACGCCAGAAACTTACTTGCACCGCACGGATAGCTTTTGGCGGAGTTTGTAAACATAAAACCCGATTTAATCCACCTAGTGGTGAAAGGAACCTTTGTTATACGGTCTTACTTGGTATTTGAGATAGAAATCGACACGTTTTCGGAACATAATTCATCTATTGGTTAACGTTGCGTAATGCGTTAGTTTACATAAAAATTTTGAAAATTGAATAAGTTTACAAATTTTGAACAAAATAGGAACACTTTTAAATTTTTATAGATCCTTTTTTCATGAAATTGCTGAGTAAGGATAAATAAGTTGTTATTAATTTGAGTAAGTGCCAATAAAAGTAAGTTGTAAGAGGAAATCTTATTGTTTAACATATACATTGCCTAGTAAAGATCTAGTTTATAGGTTTTTGAACTATGCATAATTTCCTGTAACGCCATTCTATTTGATTCACATCAATAGAGTTTTCTTGAATAATTTTCATCAATTTTTATTAACCTTTGGTTACTCACGCTGTTGTATTTTGTACAACACGTGTAGGTTTTTCAATGCCATATTGTTATAAAGTTACAAATCGTTGTTTAACTAACGTATATTCTTCAATAAACTTATTCTGAGCAAAATGTCATAATTATTCAATGCATTAATAAATTAAATTGTTGGGAAAATAGATCAGCATAAACCACCATCACAGAAACGAAACAATCAGCATGCGAGGTGTACCGCAATTGACCCCAAGTGGAATTTTCTCTCGTTTCTTCATATGGAAAAATGGTGTCTGTATGCAGCAAAACTAGCCAATGTAAACTGTTTAAAATGTATCCGTCTGCTGGTAGTCGAGTAATTCGTAGTCAAAATTAAGGTATTTTTTATAATCAAAGTTCTACAGTTCCTAAACAAGCAA
Organism: Sabethes cyaneus; assembly: GCF_943734655.1. Lineage (NCBI taxonomy): Eukaryota > Metazoa > Arthropoda > Insecta > Diptera > Culicidae > Sabethes > Sabethes cyaneus. Next base: position 103,363,965 of record NC_071355.1, read on the forward strand.
ACATAGAGGTATACTATATTCAGCAAAGTTGTGTATTTTTATCATTTGTACAACTTTGTAATACAAGCAAAAGTCATACAACAATTACAAAAAGAGCAAAAATATAAAAACTGAGTTTACAAATTCATATACAATAAATAAGATTTTTCTATCTTAGCTGCAGAGATGGAAGGTTACTGTCTCTAGCAAAATTTCTTGTAATAATATGCTCTATAACTTTGCAGAACACATCAATGTGTTATATTGACACTGAAGAAAAATATTTTTTTTTATTTCACTTTTAGGGGGATTAATCAAAATTTAGATTCCACCAGACGATAGAGCTTTTAATTTCAAGAAACTATTCTAAAGTTTCGATAAACCTAAAACCAAGTTTTCCCAGTCAAACCTCTAGTGCGCACGTTTTGTTTGGTTTGGGGTTATAGTGCGTGCGAGGAACTGTGTTACAAAAGTTGGCGCGAGTGTTCGAGGGTTAATATCTTTTGACCGGTACAACCAATTCTTATGAAATTTTGCATATATATTCGTAGTGTCAAAACCTCTCGTTTGATATTAAAATAATTGAAATTAGGTAAATTATTTTGGTTAAAATCATTATAAATTATTGTTAATTTTGGTGTGGTGTATACGGTTGCTCATAACTTTCAAATTAAACGTCCAATCAAAAAACCATTCAATAGTGATCTATTAGCATATATTATCTTTCAAATGAGACTAATAGCGCATAAATCGGTTTGGCCATCTCTAAGAAACAGGCGATAATTATTACCTTGTCAAAACAAGTTTTTTAAGCATAACTTTTAAACTACTTGTTTGTTTTCAATTAAAAATTTCTGAATAATTTAGCTTTAATAAGGGCTTTCATTTGATACTAAGATCGTTGAAATCGGTCATGTAGTTCTAGAGAAACCCGTGTCACGTATTTTTCACATTTTTGCTTATAACTTTTAAACGAAACGTCGTGTCACGAAGCAACTCAATAGTGATCTACTAGACAATAATACCTTTTAAACAAGAGTAATAGCGAACGATTCGGTTCAGCCATCTCTGAGAAACAGGCGATAGAAAAAGTCATTACATACATACACACACACACACACACACAGACATTGCTCAAATCGTCGAACTCTATCGATTGGTATATGTGACTTGGCCCTCCGGGCCTCGGATCAATTTCGTGTTTTTCGACCAATTTTTAAACCTTTGTTATAGTATAACAAAGGTAAAAAGGTTGCAATCGTTGATTAATAACATTTTGTCAATTTCTAACGCACTTATATTAAATTTTTGCATATCAAAAAAAGGTCTCGATTTTGGCACGATACGCCTTTGTTGCCAAACTCGAAATCCAACTGTATATTAATTATTATATTAATTATATATTAATTATTATATTAATTATATATTAATTATTATATTAATTATATATTAATTATTATATTAATTATTATAAGTATAATTATAGTGCACTTTTATGTGGTTTGTTTTTACGCGACTATTTTTACGCGAATTTCAGAATTTACGAGATTTTTTTTACGCGAATTTCGGAATTTACGCGGATGTGCTCAATTAGTCTATGTTTTCGAGTAACGTTGAAATCCACAAAGTTTTTTACGCAAATTTTTGGTCTTTCAAGCCAATTTTCGAATTCACGCGAGTTTTGGAATTTAAGCGGTTTTTTACGCGAATTTCGGAATTTATGAGGTTTTTTTTACGCGATTTTGATTTTCGCGGAACGTATCGTCCGCGTAAAAACCGACTTGAGTGTAGTAAACTCGCAATTGCCACCTTGAAACTGTCAAATTTACCAACTAGTAATTGCTAATGTCTACGCTCTACGCTCTGCACATGGCTTGGTTACATGGTCGGTTTTTACCACCCCATCGGCAGGCAACCATGGTTTTGACAACAACATCTCGTGTGTGCGAAAATGAGATAGCATGTTAGCACTGCGTTTCACTCAACTGCCGGCAGTCTGATTTGGGCCCGCTGTCAAATTTTGAGCCCAGGACATGCTGTCGCTGACGTTCACTGCAGCTCGATATAGAGATGTCGATGGGGTGGTTTTAACCTAAAATATAAACAATACAAACTCAGATTTTGAGTAGAAAAACTCGACTATTTGCTACTACTTCACAATGACAAATAACCTCCTTTGAAATTCCTCATATTATCTTAGCTCAAAACATCATGCTTAAAATCTTTGAGGTTTGTAAACTTCTAAGTGGGCTCAATTTATAGGTGAAAATAATTGTCAATGTAGATGATGAGAGTTACACAGATTGTTGATTAGAGGCGGTGACAGTTTTATTCTTCCTTTTAGTTTCCAAAATTTATTAACCTTTATATACTTTAAAATCTTAGGAAAACCTATTTTTTAGCAGTCGCAGTAGATCAGGATGACCCCCCATTAAGTATCGACAATAATCACAGTTGGTTACAGAGACAAAGAAAACCAGACTAGGTTGTACGGTTTTAGAGAAAACTTAAGCGAAAGAAATATAACTTACAGATTCACAAGAGTATGTCGATGCTGAATCATAGTCGGACCAGCTGTAATCCATTCTAAAACTGCTTCAATCGGAAATATATATATTTAGATTCACTGATACAGATTATTCCAAAGGTCAACAAATAATGATTATCAGCCCACTGTTCAAAATTATCTTCACAATTATAGCACTATTGCACAGCACATAGCATTAGTTATTATAAAAAAAACATGTACTATGTCCTTCATTTCCATTAATTTTCGTTTTTAGTTTTTTCTATGCGTAGGCGGCATCCAATATAACACTTTTCACTAAACATAATCCACCCATTCAACACCCATATTTAACTCCGCACGCAATCGCCAACTTACTACTATTCAAAGCCGAAGTCTTGGAACTACGCCACTAGCAATGTTCTTACACAACGACGTCGTACGCTAGACTAACTGGATGGAAGAATCATACTTTAGAGCGAATATAAAATTTCATTCCAAATACGTATATAACAGACTGGCATTAATAAAGCATATTTTGAAACATGTTCACAACTACAAACGACTTCGTATTGGGTTTTGGCATACCATGAAACATAAGAGAACGAAATTAAAGCTATATATGTATGTCCCGATGGCGGACGTGTAAATGTGAATGTACAGACACATAGCTTCTTGAACTCTATTCTGGATGCACCGGCTCTGAAGCAATGCACCCACATTGCATCAACATACCGTAAAGTTAAAATCAAGCCATTTGATGGAAAACGAACATCTTCCTGTTGATTACTTAGTCTAAACTAACTTGGACATCAAACGTTCATATTTTTCATTCGGTGAAAGTGATTGAAACTGTTCGTTCATTGTCCCCAGATTGTTCCATACATTCATAATACAAGCACAGTTGATGACTCATCGTTTGCTCCATCCCCCCGTGGAATAGTCCTGCTATAGCCACATGCCCTAAGATCATACAATAAATTATCCTGAAAATTTATCGAAACTGTTCATTCTCACAACAGATAGCTGTATAATTCACTTATGAACATCGATGAATATACGCAACTATGGATAAGTAGGTATATATAGTACATATATAAATAGCATAGGAGATAGGAGATACAGTAGGAAATCATAAGCGACGGTAACGTTTGTACACGCGCGTTGACACTACTAAAATGGTTAGGTGTTTATGTTCAACAAAGAGGGATGCTCGTCCCTTGTCTTTTGCGAAGGACCATCGCATGCAAGCAAGCAATGTGCTACTGCAATCTAGCAAATAGACAGCTCAGAAGTGAACCAAAATAATACAGTAGGTTTTCGAATTTCTCAACAAATGCCTGTCGCCTTCGCTTATGTTGCCAAAGTCGATCCCCTTTTTTGATCTGAAGAAATTGAACATAAATGGTCAAAGTGACTAATTACCATTAATCAATTGCATCCATTTTATGTTCAAATAGATTTACGAGACTTGTCGCAAGTCTTTTGACACCCTGCTGTAAGACGTAATCCTACGTCAATAAAAATATTGCCTTTCGATATATTTTACAGCTGCACACTTTTTTGCATACCGACGTCACCATTTTTGCGTTTTTCACTTAGAACATGTATACGAAAACTGATTGATATTTAAGAATATTTTTCGAAATGTATTTTGTGTTGCCAAAAACGAGTGCTTTTGTTGTCAAAACCGGTCCGTGCCAAGACGGAAATCCTACTGTAACATGTTTACACTACATATTCTGTTCAAAATTTGTATAATATCACAACATCCTTAGAAATACTTTCTAGTATATTAAGCTGATGATGTAATTAAATTCATATAAACAACCAAATACAGCAGATAATATATAATGGAAGTACAGTATCCATTCGTTTTTGGCAACACGCCCGAACAATGTATGTTGCCAAAATCAAATTGTGTCAATAACGAACAGTGTTGACGTAGGACTACGTCTTTGTTTACTATACTGGGACTGGGTAGCACTTTGTGAAAACGAAAATAGGAGTGTAACGTTTGAATGAAAGATTTCAAATGGTAATAGCTACTAAACTACTGAACGAAACTAAATATTTTATATCTCGTTGGATAGATAAAATGACTACCAATTTTATGGAGGGGGTAAGAAAGCAATTTTATAGAGGGCGTAAGACGGGGGGCTCCTATACAAATGAAACACAAATTTCCTTAAAACTTGAGAACTAATCAAGCAAATTGAACCAATTTTGGCATATGGGGGTTTTAGAAGGATGGATTTTTTTCTAGGTAAGAATTTTCTCTATGGTGAATTGAGACCCCTCCCCTCTTTAGGAGGGAGGGCTCCCATACAAGCAAAAGGAACAAAATTTGGCATCTGAGTGTTTTTGGAGGTAAGAATTTTTTCTATGGTGTACTGAGACTTCTTCCCCTTCTAAGAGGGGGGCTCCCATACAAATGAAACAAAAATTTCCTCATAACTCTAGAACTAATTTACCCTTCCTTCATGCTGAATTCTAAATTTACCCACTGAAGCCTCCTGAAAGTGCAAAAGTCCCTCCTATAGTTAAGTGTACTGGTCAGTAGAACGAATGAGTCCTCGCCAGGGACGGCTATAATATGGGATAGTACTGGCAGTGAGGAATAAGTGGATAAAGTAGATCAAGCTTTGAAGGAAGGGTAAACCCCAATACACACAAGCACGCATAAAATTTAATAAGCATATCGCTCATTCAATAGCGATTATAGCAAAAAGAAATGCAGTGCGGGTCATACAGCAAACACCCGGGCGATATCACAATAGATCAACTATACTGGTCGCAGTGATGAGTCCACACAGGAAAAAAATCATGCAAATGGAACCAAATTTGGCATGTGAGGGTTTTTGGCGGCAGGAATTTTTTTACGATGGCTTGAGACCCCTACCTTTTATGATGGTAGGAAGATAAGGACTCTCATAGAAATAAAACTGAAATTGTTGCGTGTCATATTTTCTGCTATGTAAACTAGTAAAACCCTCTCGGAACACGAGACAGAGAATCGACGCCGCTAACTTACGTGCCGGTTGCCATTAATGTCAAAAGAGAAGGACATTCCCATAGCACGTCATATTTGCTATTGGCTTTAATGCGAATTAAAATAAGATGATTGAAACATGTCAAGCTACGCATAATCATATTTAATTCAATAATCTGTGGGCTGGTCATTCATTACTATTTCATTCAACCTTTATGATGCACACAAGTGGTTTTTAAAAGAAATCTTTATGTCCTAATGGTTTTCAGGCGTTGTACTTATGAACCCCTGTCCACGTATTTTCAAAGCCACCATTGCATTCAATGAAGAATTGAATCTGAATATTTCGCTCTTCTCTTTTAAACGTTCACTTAAATAATGGCACTCACAGATTCTTTTAAACATACATATGCCAGAAATGCAGTTTACATTAGTCTTTGATCATCGGATATAGTCCTACGTCACCCTTTCGTACAACCCTTAGGGATGTATACCTTGTAGTTTTTAAATTTATAGATCTGCTATCGCTATTGGTTGTTGAATACAAAATTAAGATGTAACAATCTTCTATACCTATAAAGAAGGATTTCTGTCTGTCTGTCTGTCTGTCTGTCTGTCTGTCCGTATGTTCCTTATAGAATCGAAAACTACTGAACCAATCGGCATGAAAATATGCATGTAGAGGTTTTTTGGGGCCAGGAAAGGTTTTAGTGATGGTTAGAAACCCCTCCCCCCACTAAGAGGGGGGGCTCCCATGCAAATGAAACACAAATTTCTGCATAACTCGACAACTAATCAAGCAAATAGAACAAAATTTGGCATGTGGGTGTTTTCGGTGACAAGAATTTATTCTATGGTAAATTGAGACCCCTCCCCTCTTTATAAGGGGAATTATAACTCCTCCCCTCTTTTAAAGGAGGGGCTTCCATACAAATTTCCTCATAACTCGAGAACTAATCAAGCAAATGGAACCAAATTTGGCATGTGAAGGTTTTCGAGGGCAAGATTTTTTTCTATAGTACATTAGGACCCCTCCCCACTTTAAGAGGGGGGGCTCCTGTACCAAAGAAACACAATTTTCCTCATAACTCGAGAAGTAATTAAGCAAATGGAACCAAATTTGGCATGTGGGTGTTTTTGGAGACAAAAATTTTTTCTATGATGAATTGGGACCCCTCCCCGTTTTAGGAGGGGGAGATCCTATACACATGAAATACAAATTTCCTCATAACTGAAGAACTAATCAAGCAAATGGAACAAAATTTGGCATGTGAAAGTTTTCGAGGGCACGAATATTTTCTATGGTAAATAAGGACCCCTCCCCACTTTAGGAGGGGGGGCTCCTATACAAACGAAATACAAATTTCCTCATAACTCGAGAACTAATCAAGCAAATGGAACCAAATTTGACACGTGGGTGTTTTTGGAGACAAAATTTTTTTCTATGATGAACTGGGACCCCTCCTCACTTTAGGAGGGGGGGCTCCTATACAAATGAAATACAAATTTCCTCATAACTCGAGAGCTAATCAAGCAAATGAAACCAAATTTGGCATGTGAAAGTTTTCGAGGGCAAGAATATTTTCTATGGTGAATTAGGACCCCTCCCAACTTTAAGAGGGGGGGCTCCTATACAAACGAAATACAAATTTCCTCATAGCTCGAGAACTAATCAAGCAAATGGAACCAAATTTGGCACGTGGGTGTTTTCGGAGACAAAATTTTTTTCTATGATGAATTGGGACCCCTACCCGCTTTAGGAGGGGGGGCTCCTATATAAATGAAATTCAAATTTCCTTATAACTCGAGAACTAATCAAGCAAATAGAACCAAATTTGGCATGTGGAGGTTTCTGGAGGCAAAAATATTTTCTATGGTGAATTAGGACCCCTCCCAACTTTAAGAGGGGGTGCTTCTACACAAATGAAATACAAATTTCTTCATAATTCGAGAACGAATCAAGCAAATGGAACCATATTTGGCATGTGGGTGTTTTTGGAGGCAACCATTTTTTCTATGATGAATTAGGACCCCTTACCTTTTTAAGAGGGGGGGCTCTTATACAAACGAAATACAAATTTCCTCATAACTCTGGAACTAATCAAGCAAATGGAACCAAATTTATCATGTGGGCGTTTTTGTAGGCAAGAATATTTTCTATGGATTTCCCCACTTTAAGAGGGGGGGGCTCCTATACAAATGAAAAACAAATTTCCTCATAACTCGAGAACTAATCAAGCAAATAGAACCAAATTTGACATGTAAGTGGTTTTGGACGCAAGATTTTTTTCTATGGTGAATTGAGACCCCTCTCTTCTTTAGAAAGCGAGTTATGGCCCATCTCTCCTTTAAGAGGGTGGGCTTCCATACAAATGAAATGCAAATTTCCTCTTATCTCGAGAACTAATTAATCAAATGGAACCAAATTTGGCATGTGGGAGTTTTAGATGGCAGAAATTTTTTCTATGGTGAATTACGACCCCTTCCCCTTTTAAGAGGGGAGCTCCCATACAAATGAAATTCAAATTTCCTTATAACTTGAGAACTAATCAAGCAAATGGAATCAAAGTTGGCATGTGGGAGATTTTGGAGTCTTGAATTTATTTTACGATAGTTAGAGACCTCTCACCCCTATGGTAGGGGGATATGGAGAAATTTTTGCGAAACTCAAAAACTAATCGAACTCGAGAAATTCGAGACTCTTCCATAAAACATTAGTCAATACAAGACCACAAAAACTATCTATAGTAACACTAGATCATTCAGGACGAGACGGTCGCGAGTGTTGCCGGTGACCCGCCGTCGGAAGCGCCGCCTACTTGGGGGCTTGCAAAACTCGAGATTGTGACAAAAATCATCCGAGATTCATGATTTATGTACAACACAGGTTAATTTGTGGCAATACGAAGTTTGTCGGGTCAGCTAGTGAATTATAAAGATCATCAAATACACTTTTGTGGAACAATCAGGTACACAACGAGCAGAATCAGAATGAGTCTAGTTTCCAATGCATCTCAATATCGCATCAAAGGGCAAGTTTCTTCATCAACATAGTTTCACCTAGTTAGAATTCACCAAGCCAAGCCGGGAATTGTCCGCAAGACTTTTAGAATAACCTGTCAGAAATGACCTTTAGAATAATGGCCAAAATTCGAAGAATATATTCTGGAATGTCAGCTATGTTCTAAAAAGAATTAAAAAAATTAAAAAACGTGCCAAAATCGAACTGGTGCTGTATTGTACAAAGATTATCCAATCATGAATAACTATAACTATTTGGAAATTATCACAAGTACACTGTGAATCGATTAATTCGTTTAGTGGCGTATGAACCACGGGTTGCAGGCTTTGTTTGGAGAGATTTCCATCGCACACCTGGTGAAACTTGGGAGACTCCGGTGGGTCGGCCACGTCGCAGGGATGCCGAACGACTGTGCAATGAAATCCGCTCTCTTCCAGAACCCCACCGGCACCAGGGACAGAGGACCCAACGTGGTACATGGTTCGACCAGGTTGAAACCGACTTGCGAGTGTCGAGACGCGCAACGAATTTGCGACCGGACCCAGGACCAAGTACAATGGAGAGAAATTTTTAAAGTGGAAATTTTCACCATGCACCTTCCAGCATTGGACAAAAGGCAGGAGTCACAACGACAACTTGACCAAACTCGTCTGGTACTGCGTGCTACTAGCACGCTTTCGGACGAACAGCGTCACACGCAGTACCTTGCAAGTCGTAAGGGCCTGCATAGTGTCGTCGTCCTGAAAGTAAAAACACGTTAAATTAAAACTTCTCGGTCGGTGGTTTCTACAGTAGGTGGAGGAAGAGGCACAATTTGTGTCTAAAAATAGCCCAACCCATGTCGCTATGGTTAATAAGGGGGGTTGTGCAGACTTCTTTTGTCCAGCGCCTCTGTGGTTCAAAGGTACACGGGTACCAGCGAGCCACACGCCCTGGCAGGTGTTGTGGGTTCAAATCCGGTTATAATCTCTGATTACAGCTTGGTTCGACCTATGCACCTTCCAGCATTGGACAAAAGATAGGAGTCACAACGACAACTTGTTAAGCATAGCTACCTATTACCCCCCCTCTTCCTTTCCACTCTTTCCCCATTCATTCCCGAAAAAATCCTTCTTCAACGACAACTTGTTAAGCGTAGCTACCTATTACCCCCCCCCCCCCTCCTTCCTTTCCACTCTTTGCCAAAAAAAAAATTCTTTACTTTCCCTTACCGTCCCTCCATCAATTGTAGAACTATCGTTTCAAAAAATCAGAGGGGTTGTGTACAAGACACGACCGCATATATAGGTGACGCAGGACTACGTAAGTCTCTTTGTAGTGATAGTAGCAACATATATACATGCTACATGCGTTGTATGTAACAGTTATCAAAGTAGTAACATTGCATACGTTCAATTCTCAAAAGATTGTGCATTTGAAAACAATTTAACAAAATCAAGAACACAAACTATTGCTTTCCTGCTACCTTACTGAAATTAAAGATTGTTTTTATTACCCTTGGTTCCCCACGTTGAAGGGATTTTACCAATTCAATCCTATTTATCAACAGCACATCTTTTCACTACACTTCTAATGAAACGGCAAGCATGCGTATTCATACAGAGCCGTATTATAACCGAACACTACAGCTGTAGTACATTTTTCCAACACAGATATCAAATTCGCCTAGGTTAATCGTCTCGCAGTTAACAATTTGCGATCTGTTGGGACAACGAACTTCTGTCATTTTTTCTGGCACACTTCCCTAACACAGACATCAAATAGGACTAGGTTTAATCGCGTTCGTAAGAAATCTGTGCCAGGGGGCTTTGTCACTCTTTTTGGCGTACTTCCCAAGCAAGGACATCAAAATGGTCCAGGTTTAACCGCGGTGTTAAAAAATCTTGTTGAAATGCGGAAACTTTGTCACTTGTTTTGGCTTACTTCCCAAGCACAGATATCAAATTGGTATACGTTTAGATCATCTCAAAGAATCTTCCAACCAATCACGAAGCGAGAATTCTGGTAAAACATAGGTTTATTATTTTCAATTTTTCAATAGTTCATCTTCAAGAATCCATACTTTTCTTCATTTAGGTCAATTCTTAGAAGATTTTCCGATCGATTGGTGTAAAAATATTGCAAATCGATCAGAAAACCGCTGAGCTATTAGTGCTCAAAATCTTTCATTTTTCGTGACGCTCGCATTTTTCGATTTTTTGGAATGACACCCTATCTCAAAACTTGCCGTAAGACGTAGTCCAACGTCAAAAAATATTGATAATAATGCCTGACCGCATTTCAAGGTCACAGACTAAAAACACAAGTTTGGTGAAGTGGTACTACAGCCAAATAAGTAAAAATAAGTAAGATCGAGACACAAAGAGCCGACAACCTTGTTTGATACCTACACTGCCCATAAATGGAAGACAGTCACATCTGCAAAATCGTGCAACTGCGAAAAACGCTGTTGAAGCCACGACAATTTTTCTTTAATATTGAATCGATTTTGGAAACAAATCGTCCAAATCGTCATAAAATCACTTGAATATACATAACAGAATACTTTTACAAACAATTTGTTCTCAAGTGACCTAAAATTTGTTCCAAAACTTAGAAAAACTGCCGAAGTTACTGATATGCGTTTATTTGTGCTTGAATAAGCAAGAATAAACGCATAACAGTCACAGGCACAGCATGCCTTGATCCTTGCGTTGTCGGTGACTCGGCAGCATTTTCAAGACCACGTGTCGTTGTTTTGATAATTCACGTGCTCGTTCAATTCTATTGTTCAAAATGTCCTTTTTGACTCAAATCTCTTCCTGGCCTTTTCTCCTTTTTATTGTGATTTGGTATATTGAGTTTATAGTGAGGTTGCATGATGGGGTTTGTTCGACTCAGAAGCTGGTCGCTTTCCTGTGTATCCGGAACACTCCTAGAACGTGTTCGAGTATGACCAATGTGAACCTGGACACTATATGTGACAACAAATGAACTATTTCAAACTAGTTTTGCAATTTCGAGTACCGACTTCGAGATGTCACATGTTGTATTTTAGTTAAATTCAGAAACTGATCCCCGTAGAGGAATCCGGAACATTCACGAACATGTTTAGATGTGGCCAATGGCGTCTTGAACACTTTATACGACTACCAATAGTCTAGATTTGCAAATCCGTGTATTTATAGGTGTCACATGATGGGTTTGTTGTTATTCAAGGTGTTTCTATGTTCAAGTCCCATATATTCCGGAACTTGTTCCCACTGTAACTTCGGAATCCTACATCCGATCCAAATTCTGCTCAATAGTGTTCTTCTAGGCCATAAAATTTTTCGTTTGGTAGTTGCTACAGGCGAATTGGTCCAGGCATTTCCCAAAAACAGATGCTTATTGATATATTTTTACTACTGTGACTGTTATGCGTTTATTTGTAATATGGGACTGACATAGTTTGATATTTTTTTCAACATCTTGGGAACAAACATAACTTTTTTGTTTGAAATATTGAAAGAACAGTTAATTTAAAGATGATTCCCAGGTTTATCTCAAAAGTGGTGAAAAGTCAGATGGGACTGTTATGCATTTATGGGCAGTACATTTGTATTCAATTTGCCCTGATCGAAAAAAGATCTCTATCTTGGTACGGTTTCGATTTTAACCAAATCGGAATCCTACTATAACAATTTAAGCCCTAATTCGAAATCCTACTATAGAACCATGAATATAATACTTTCTTTTGACCTTTTAAAGTTATGTGTTTTAAACAGTTTTTCATACTAAAAACGGCCTGTAGTAACATCCTTAATAAAACATAATAATATCCATGTGGCAAGAAAAGTCGGCACTCCCGATCATAAGCTGTCATATTACGTTTCGCATACAACGCAACGCTGCAGCGAATCTATTTATATGAGTCGTGGACGCCTCACTGATTCACGCAGTCTGCTTTGAATAAAAGAATCAAGATTCTTCTCTTGATGCACACTTGTACAGCTGAATCTCAGTCAAATGTTGCCATCTGACCCTAAATGCAACTTCATAAACCACCTCTCACCCGCTCATAATGCAATGGTATATTCTATGCTATTTTATTTTCTCCGTAACACAAACCGCAACCAACATTCGTTACCAATACAGACGCTTTACAGCTGCATCGTCCAACTACCATCGTCGCGCTCTCAGATCAGCTAGCTTGGAATATTGATCCTATCTGTTATACAGCGTTTACCATGTGGTTTTTGAGTTAGACCAAGTGATTTTAGAAATTGAACCTCAGAATGATATTGGAGTAAAGTTTGATACTAATACTGTATCGCCTAACGAAAGATGTGTACACACCGCAATGGTCATAGAGTATAGTTTCCATAACAGCTGCTAAGCTAATAATCTCCATTTCAAGTGTGAATATGTCGCAGTCGCATACAACATCCAATTACCAACACTATTTCAACCATGGCATAGAAACGATCGTGGCATAATCTTTTATAAGCTCGTCAATGTTAGTAAGCAAAACAATACTGGGTAGAGCGAGTAAAGCTAGTTTATATGCTCCTTTTAATTCATGTGATTTAATCTCTAGTGAAATGATTTGCTTTCTTCAACGAATAGAATAGCTAACTAGCTAGTTATTATTTGAAGGTCCCGCCCGAAGAGCAACAGCAATATATTTGATCGTAATATAAAATTTGTACAGCACGTTTCGTTTCAATAACAGAGACTTCAATAACAGAGGTTTCAATGCCACAGTTCCCAATTATCATTTCAGAGGTAACTGTTTTTGTCTTACCGTTTAAAATTTAATTAAACTGTAATTTTCCATTAAAGCTACACACTATTACTTTACTTTATTATAACTTTACCAACAGGCAACAATGCCCTAATGGCTCTTAATACCTAATACAGTAAACATCAAATTTAACCGCTTAACTTTTCGTCGGAAGGCCCAATTTCGGAAGAAGTTTTTTAGCACAAAACTGGGGCTCTGTATTTAAAAATGAATTCACTGCGTTCTTCTTGTCTATCTGAACACAGCGAATATATTTTCATAAACAGAATTTTTGTTTCAAACAAAAAAAAACTGCCTCAATTATGCAATTATAGGCCTCAATTATGCGATTATTCCAAAACCGAATGTCGTACAGGCTATAATCGACATTGAATCAGGTATCAGCAGTTGCAAATTACCCCCGCGCAAATTAATGACGAGCGAAAAAATTTTCAGAAATTGTCAGAAAGCATCATGAGAGCAATTCTGACATACAGGTGGTGAAAGAATTACGTGAAAACCCCGTCTTCTATTTGAAAACAAACAAGGGCAATAAAATTATTGTCATTGATAAGACGGAATATGATGAACAGATGCTTCAAAAAATTAATAACGACCCATATAGGCAACCTAGAGCAACCCTTGCAGATATGGTAAAACGTGTTGACAATGTAATGAAAGATTGCAAATTCTTCATAGGAGATGCATGGAAAAACCTTCGATGTTCAAACCCTATTTTAAATAAAGGGTTTACCGAAAATTCACGAACCTAGAATGAGATGAGGGAAATTGTTTCGGCAGTGGGAGCGCCAACAGAAATATTAGTAAAATGGCTAGTGTAAGAATTTCAGGCCATGCCAATGAAATTTTCGAGTTGATCGGTTATGAACACAGGAGATTTCGCAGAAAAATTAAGGTCATATTGACACAGGGGAGAAAATGGTCTCATTGTGATAAGAAAATTTGATAGTTTCGAATTTGAAGTGTATAGGAAGCCCACGAACACTAAAAGGGTAATACCTAGCACTTCAGATCACTCTTTTCAACATAAGATGGCGTCTTTTCACCACATGGTCCAACGGATGGAATCGCTGCCCCTTAGTAGATAAGCGAGACAGATTGAAATGGTCTACATTTTTGAAGTTTCTAGGCTAAATGGCTATAGTAGAAATGCCACTCAAGCCATTGTCAACAAGAAAAGTAAGATCCAATATAGGAAATCTTTTACCACGCTCACTCCGATAACAGAAGATCTTAAAAGAGGAGCTGTGGAATACGATACGGGTTTAAAGCACCACCTTCGTCCAAAATAAAAAGATTTGGTGTAGATATTGTCTACACCAGTAGGAACAACCAAACCAAACCAAAAATAGATTGGGGTCTACCAAAGACAAAATTGACTTATGAAACTTTTTTTTAAAACGATGCTTCTACAATTGATAAAGGGACGGCAAGGGAAAGTAATGACGAAGGATTTTTTGGGAATGGAGGAGAAAGAGTGGAAAGGAAGGGGGGATAATAGGTAGCTACGTTTAACAAGTTGTCGTTGTGACTCCTACCTTTTGTCCAATGCTGGAAAGTGCATGGGTCGAACCAAGCTATAATCTGAGATTATAATTGGATTTGAACCCACAACACCCGCCAGGGCAATTTTTTTTTGTTTTTCTCCAACAATTGGATAAGGTTTGTTGATGTATTTGATAAATTTTTAAATGCTCTTGAACATCCAATACTATTTTTGGGGTTAGTCGTGTATTGGTTAGCATTCACGCCGGGGGGGTCCCAACTCCGCAGAAGGTCACGGATGACCTAAAAGCGTTAAAGAAATTTTTTTTCTCTTCGGAATATTTTTTTATGTTCTTCGACACGTATTTTTCTATTTCGATGTTACTGTTGGAATGCGCAATATATGATTTTTTAAAGTATTGTAATCCGAAAAAATCACTATTTTTTAAACGCTGATTGTAAACATAGTTTGTAATATCAAAAAATGACTTTCTACCAGATGTGTTTACTATTCCACAAGCTTTCAAAATTGGTATACCATACCTCCTCTCGATTGTTTTTCAATAGTTGAGAAATCAATATAGGGTAGACTGCTGCAGGTTGAGACTAGCTGCAGGTTGAGAAAGTTCGATAATTTTTAAATGAATGTAAATAGCGCCAAATCTTACTCGAAACATTAAACCTAAGCCTTCCCTTATATTTAACTTAATTTAGAAGAAACTAGATGCATATCTTATTTGTAAAACGAGTGGGTCGTAAAAAAAGACAAAAAAAAATTATAGAAAACTTTTTCGAGCCAATATTTTTTTGTTTTCCTCCAAAATCGGTTAAGGGTTTTTTATGCATTTGATAAGTTTCGAAGTACTCTTCAACAACAAAGACTATTTACATATATATTTATTGTGTTGATATAAAAAATGGTTATGTTAAAATGGCTTGGTTGTGCTGCAGGTTGAGAAATTTTTTTCAGCGTTTTATCCATTTTTCATGATTGTTAACTGCTATATAAGCAGATTTAACTTGTTTACCATAAGTTTTGTACATTTTAATGCTTTATTCTGGGTTGACGGTCAAATGACCATTGGCGTTCCCACCGCTCGCTATTGTCTTGTCTTGTCCATTATTTTCGACAGAAATTGGTCTAAATTTAATGCTTGATGTTCGAGAAATATCATATATACAAATAAATATGGATTTTGTTTTTATTATCGCTAAAACGAAAAATATCTCAACCTGCAGCAACAATTTTTTTTTGCAAATTTTTAGGACCTTTACGGAAATGTCCATAATTTCTTTATTTTTATAAAATCAAATATTTTGCCATTTTTTCTGTATAGACAATTGAAATACCATTCCAATGATGTATAACACTCATATTTAAAACATTTTGATGAAGTTTTATGGACCGAAAACAAAATTGGTCTCAACCAACAGCTATCTCCCCCAGCTATCCTCAGAGCCACAGATATTCAACAATAAATTTTAGAGTTTCAATCGAATGCCATTTCTGATTAAAAGTTTAGCATAACTGATGGAAACGAACGTTCTGTGAAAATCCGATGATCAATGAACTGAATAAAAAGTTGAACTCCCAAAACCTTGCGTACATTCGATATTTACAATGTGTTTAGTTCAATATGTGAAAGTATGAAGTTTGCTGGGCCAACCACGCCAACCAGTGTTGTTTCTTTTTGTTTTGATTATAGTCACTTTAACAGCTTGACTCATTCGTGACTTCTGTGGGGTTGGGAAATGAGCCCGGGTCCTCGGTGTGAGAGGCGTGAATGCTAACCACTACACTGGGATTGATCCAGGAAAAGTCAGTAGATATTGTAATAATATAACTGTAATGGGATGTTTTCTATGCAGTTCCGATTTTCGAAACATTTCACCGATAGTTTCTTCATTAAATAGCAGTACTAAAAATCTCTGCACTCGTTCCGTTTGTGGACAAGACAGATGCCGATAGCACATTGGCTAACAATTATAAGTAGGCAATATACAATAAATTGGAACCCAAAGAGGAAGGAAACATTCAATGATAATGAACCATGATGACCGCTCGGGGCACAACATAATAGGCACCATTTCAAGCTTCTGAAAGAACACATATTGATGTTTTTATTTGATTTTGAAGACTCGATATCTACTTCAGAAAGAAACGCCTACTTACCTATAGACATATCTATTTTCAACAATAGAAATAATTGTTTTCGGAAAAATATATTTAGCAAGCTGAAAGTTATAGGTACCTAAAGGGTGTCCCACATCCAATTACACCACGGAAGAAACGCTGCAGAAAATTACCCACTGGGTATTTTCTCTTGAAAATTTGAGTAGAAGCAGTTTAGAGTGTATTGTTTACACTCTATTTTTATTGCGTACTCATCACGAATGATGAGATTTGCGTCAAGGCAAACTTTCAGCAGCTTCCCTTCCGGGGCTACTGTACTTCACCGCCTAGCACAAGTTTGATGTTCCGGAAGAAGTAAGGATGCAGAAACTTTCAAAGTTTGCCAAGAAATACATGATTTGGCAAGCGATCTGCTCATGTGGCAAGCAGAGTACGCCGTTCGTGGCTACCTGAACTGTAAACGGGCAGATCTACCTCAAGGAGCGTCTACAGAAGCGTCTGCTTCCTCTGTTGATGCAACACGAGGGCCCTATGATTTTCTGGCCGGATCTAGCTTCGTGCCACTGTCCAAAAGATGTCCTGGAGTGGTACGAAGCCAACGGGGTCACTTTCGTATCCAAGGACATGAACCCCCTCTACCCCCCCCCCCCCAACGCACCGGAACTAAGGCCCATCGAAAAATACTAGGCTGTTATCAAGCAGACATTGCGGAGACATTCCAAGGAGGTCAAACCTGAGGAAGACATGAAGAAAACATGGTTTTCCGTATGTACACATGAAGCTGCAGCCAGGTTGTACAAAACTATTCAAGTGGAGTTAAGCGTAAGGATCGAGCATACGGTTATGGTATTGAAGTTAAATGAAACAAATATGCCAAAAGCTTACTAATAAGTTATATTTTGTTGTCTGAAAATTTGAAAAGGATCGGTCAACTAGATAATTTTCTACAGCGTTTTTTCTGTGGTGCAATTTGATGCGGGACACCCTTTAGCCCACAATCTGATTACATTTATTAGCAGTTTGTTATTTTGCGAATTAAATACTAAAAGAATACCTTTTATGCACAGCACAATAAGCAAAATTAGTAATCTTAAATAATATCAACAACGGTTTATTTTTAAGAAACCGCATTATAAATATTAATATATACATAAACCACAAGATCAAAAAAGTGCATGCATCTGTATTAAAACGATTGCATCTGTCCAGATTTTCTGCGTCATTCATTATTTACCCTTCGTACCTGGAACAGGTGCGTTTTATCGAGCTCAACGCATACACCGCAAGCATACGATTTTGTTTACACGTGCAAAAAGCTATATGACGTTCACCTTCGCGTGGCTTGCTTTACTGACCGTAGCAACTGGCTTACATACGAAAGAAGCATTTGGAAAGTACATATCATTGCCCTTGACAGAAATAAAGAAAAAATGAAGTCGAAATAAAGACCGCTTACAGTGTAAACTTCGACATCCGCGCGCCTGAAACTCTAAAAGCAGGTGGTAGGCGCGTCTCTCCTATTCTAGAACCCAAAAATGAACACGTGCTCAAAAAGGTACAATTCTGCTCCAAATATCAGCCTCATGAGACTGTTCGACTGTTCCATTTATCTTCAAGTTTGATCCGCTGTTTTAATAATGTTAGATATTTCTTATGAGAGAACAGTGATAAAATCACTAAAACAAAAACATTGATTGCTTAGTGGACTGCAAGTTTGCTGGAATAACATACATACATAAAGTTTGAAAATCGTGGTTTTCAAGGAGCGGCGTTTTATTTCACCGAAGTTGTTCCACGCCGCACTGGAATGGTTATGTGCATGTTCGTTTTTCGGCCACTTCCCGTGGTCGGATCATTACAAATTTAGTATCAAAATAAGCAGAAAAGACTGCAAAATCAAAATCTGAAATAAAAAACCCGATTTAATCCACCTAGTGGTGAAAGGAACCTTTGTTATACGGTCTTGCTTGCTCTTTGAGATAGAAATCGACACGTCTTCGGAACATAATTCATCTATTGGTTAACGTTGCGTAGTACGTTGATTTTCATAAAATTTTTGGAAATTGAATTAGTTTTCAAAATTTGAACAAAATAGCAGCACCTATAAATTTTGATAGATCCTTTTTACCTTTGTTATACTATAACAAAGGTTTAGGAATTGGTCGAAAAACACGAAATTGATCCGAGGCCCGGAGGGCCGAGCCACATATACCAATCGACAGGGTTCGACGAACTGAGCAATGTCTGTGTGTGTGTGTGTATGTGTGTATGTATGTGCGGGACTTTTCTATCGCCTGTTTCTCGGAGATGGCTGAACCGATTTGTTCGCTATTACTTTTGTTTGAAAGGTATTATTGCTTAGTATATCACTATTGAATTGCTTCGAGGTCCGACATTTCGTTTAAAAGTTATAAGTAAAAAAGTGAAAATTACGTGACACGATTTTCTCCGGAACAAAATGACCGATTTCAACGATCTTGGTATCGAATGAAAGCTCTTGTTAACGCTAAATTTTTCGGGTAAATTTTATCGAAAACAAACAAGTAGTTTAAAAGTAATGCTTAAAAAACCTGTTTTGACAAGGTAATAATTATCGCCTGTTTCTTAGAGATGGCTAAACCGACTTAGGCGCTATTAGTCTCATTTGAAAGGTACCATAGCCTAATAGATCACTATTGATTTGTTTTTTGATTGGATGTTTAATTTGAAAGTTATGAGCAATTGAATACAACACATTAAAATTTATAATAATTTATAACCATTTCATCTAAGATGATTTATCTAGTTTGAATTATTTTGACATCAAATTAGAGATTTTAATGCTGCAAATATATCTGCAAAATTTCAGTAGAATTGGTTTTGCCGATCAAAAGATATTAACCCTCCAACACTCGCGCCAACTTTTGTAATATGGTTATTCGCGCGCACAATGGCCCAAAGCCAAAAAGACATGCGCACTAGAGTTTTGACTGGGAAAACTTGGTTTTAGGTTTATGGAACCTTTGGAAGAATTTCTTGAAATTGATAGTTCTATCGTCTGGTGCAATTTAAATTTTGATTAATCCCCCTAAAAGTGCAATAAAAAAATTATTTTTCTTCAGTTTCAATATAACACATTGATGTATTCTGCAAAGTTTTAGAGTATATTATTACAAGAAATTTTGCTGGAGACAGTAACCCCCTATCTCTTCAGCGAAGCTAGAAAACTCTTATTCATTGTATATGAATTAGTGAAATCAGTTTTTTTATTTTAGCTCTTTTCGTAATTGTTGTATGACTTTTTCATGTATTACAAAGTTGCACAAATAGTAAAAATACACAACTTTGCTGAATGTAGTGTACCTCTATGTTTGCTTGTTTAGGAACTGTAGAACTTTGATTATAAATAATACCCTAATTTTGACCCCGAATTACTCGACTAGCAACAGACGGATACATTTTAAACATTTTACATTATTGCTGATTGTTTTGATGCATACAGACACCATTTTTCCATATGAAGAAACGAGAGAAAATTCCAGGCCAATTCCGGTACACCTCATATGCTGATTGCTACATTTCTGTGATGTCAGTTTATGCTGATCAATTTTCCCAACAATTTAAAGTATTAATGCATTGAATAATTATGACATTTTGCTCATAACAAGTTTATTGAAGAATATACGTTAGTTACACAACGATTTGTAACTTTATAACAATGTGGCGTTCAAAAACCTACACGTGTTATACAAATTACAACAGCGTGAGTAACCGAAGGTTAATAAAAATTGATGAAATTTATTCTAGAAAACTTTATTGGTGTGAATCAAATAGGCATTACAGGAAATTATGCATAGTTCAAAAATCTATAAACTAGACCTTTACTACGCAATGTATATGTTAAAGAATAATATTTGCTCTTACAACCTACTTTTACTTGCACTTATTCAAATTATTAACAACTTACTTATCCTTATTACGCAATTTCATGAAAAAAGGATCTATCAAAATTTATAAGTGGTCATATTTTGTTCAAATTTTGTAAACGTATTCAATTTTCAAAATTTTTATGTAAACCAACGCACTACGCAACGTTAACCGATAGACGTGTCGGTTTCTATCTCAAATAGCAAGTAAGACCGTATAACAAAGGTTCCTTACACCACTAGGTGGATTAAATCGAGTTTTTACCTTTATTATAGTATATAACAAAGGTTTAGAAATTGGTCGAAAAACACGAAACTGATCCGAGGCCCGGAGGGCCGAATCATATATACCAATCGATAGAGCTCGACGAACTGAGCAATGTCTGTGTGTGTGTATGTGTGTGTGTGTGTGTGTGTATATGTGTGTGTGTATATGTGTGTGTGCAGCTCATTTTCTATCGCCTGTTTCTCGGATATGGCTGAACCGGTTTATGTGTTATTAGTCTCATTTGAAAGGTATTATTGCCTAGTATATCACTATTGAATTGCTTCGTGGTCCGATGTTTCCACACAACCGATTTCAATGATCTTAGTACCAAATGAAAGCTCTTGCTGAATTATAAAAATTTTCAGAAAGTTTTATTGAAAACAAACAAGTAATTTAAAAGTTATGCTTAAAAACGTGTTTTGACAACGTAATAATTATCGCCTGTTTCTCAGAGATGGCCAAGCCGATTTATGCGCTATTAGTCTCATTTGAAAGATAATATATCCGGATAGATCACTATTGAATGGTTTTTTGATTGGACTTTTAGTTTGAAAGTTATGAGCAATTGAAGTTACACGTTAAAATTTACAATACTTTATAGCGATTTTAACCAAGATAATTTATCTAGTTTCAATTGTTTTAGTATTAAACGAGAGGTCTTAACACTGTAAATGTATTTACCAAATTTCATAAGGATTGGTTCTACTGGTCAAAAGATATTTAAAAATGATTGATGAAATTTATTCAAGAAAACCTTAATGACCAAACCTTTAATGGGACTAAACCTCAAAAACAGAATAATATAGTAAAAATGTGTAATTTTTCAACGGGTGTTTCTTTGCAGCAGTTAATTAATAAAATATAGCACATTTCCTGACACTTTTAGGGTGACCGTGAATCCGCTTAGAAGGGTGACACAAATTTTTATTTTTGAAACGCGTCCAAAAAATAGCGTCTTCACAAAAATTGTAGAACACACTAAAATAAGCAACTTTGTTGCAAATAGTAACTATCTATCTCTTACTGGTTGCGAAATTTAATGATTTATTTAAAGAAACCAGTTTAAATTCAAGCAAAGCAAAGTCATGGGTGTAAACGTCCTTCAGAACTTAACCCTTCTTTATCGACAGACTTCGCAGCCGGGCCGGTTATAAGAGTACAGGAAAATTACGGGCTAGGGCAAAGATCCTATTAACTCTGTAACGGCACCGATCAGTCGAGATTCGAACATACGACGATTGGCTTGTTAGGCTAGCATTGTACCCCGAGACAAACAGCCACTTTAAAATCAGTTCTGCTCAAAAATTCTGTACACGATGTTTTCATTGCTTTCATATGTTCTATAAAGTTATTTAGTAGGTTAAAATACACACTGAAGATTGTTTATCGCTAGGATGCATATGGATGATAACTAGCACAGCATTAACAAACAATTGAATTATGTTCCGAAGACGTGTCGATATCTGTATGATTATTTCCAGCTCAAAACGCTTAAAAAGACATTTTTTTCTCGACTATTTTCGATTGGAATTGGAATTTGAATGTGAATATAGTTTCTTTCTAATCCTAATATTTGACGGGCAATATTTCGAAAGGTCCAATGTGCAAATGAGATTCTTTTTGCGCCTCCTTTCTTACGCTTATTACGGCGGCATAAATGCACTTGAATGCATCTATTTTGCATGGAACGGTTGCCGGTGTTATTGGAAAGCTAAAATCCTTTAGAAAAATTGGGTTGAAATGCATTTATGTCTCCGTAATAAGCATAAGAGAGGAGACGCATAGAGAATCTCTCATTTACACATTGAACCTTTTGACATGTTGGTCGAGATTTCCACGTTTATCTGTAAGTAAAAAATAAAAAGGTTTGACAAAACGGGTCTTTTCTTTTAAAAAGGAGGTACTGCCACTAATCGTGGGGGGTATCAATCGGCACCAAATTTAAGATGTTTGCTTTCTGACCTATAATGAACAATCTGACAAAATTTGGTTCGAATTCGTGAAGGTCGATTACACGGTTATCGGATACTTTGCATGTGTTAACTTTAATAGATAATTTTTAGATTTCACATCTGAATAACTTGAGAATGGCTGGGCCTGGAAACAGCTTATTTAAGACTTTAGTTCAAAGTGATGTGTATAGAATTTGACTCTGTCAGTTTTATAAAAATTACAAATTCAAATACAAATTAAAAATAATATTTGACCTGGAAATGCCCATTTCTAATGACATATAAGCTGGTATAACAAAGGTTCCTTTCACCACTAGATGGATTAAATCGGGTTTTTCATGTTATTATTGAGTAAGGGTAAGTTGGTTGTTACTAATTTGAGTAAGTGCAAGTAAAAGTAAGTTGTAAGAGGAAATATTATTCTTCAACATATACATTGCGTAGTAAAAGTCTACTTTATAGGTTTTTGAACTACGCATAAATTTCTGTAATGCCATTCTTTTTGATTGACATCAATAATTTTTCTTGAATAAATTTCATCAATTTTTATTAACCCTCGGTTACTCACGCTGCTGCATTTTGTACAACACGTTTTGGAGGGTTAATATCTTTTGATCGGCAAAGCCGATTCTTCTGAAATTTTGCAGATATATTTGCAGCATTAAAATCTCTAATTTGATGCCAAAATAATTCAAACCAGATAAATCATCTTAGATGAAATCGTATAAATTATTGTAAATTTTAATATGCTGTATTCAATTGCTCATAACTTTCAAATTAAGAGTCCAATCAAAAAACAAATCAATAGTGATCTATTAGGTGATGTTACTTTTTAAATGAGACTAATTGCGCCAAAATCGGTTTAGTCATCTCTAAGAAACAGGCGATAATTATAACCTTGTCAAAACAGGTTTTTTAAGCATTACTTTTAAACTATTTGTTTGATTTCAATAAAATTTTCCCTAAAAATTTAGTGTTAACAAGAGCTTTCATTCGATACCAAGATCGTTGAAATCGGTCATTTGGCTCCGGAGAAAATCGTGTCACGTAATTTTCACTTTTTTACTTATAACTTTTAAACGAAATGTCGGACCCCGAAACAATTCAATAGTGATATACTAGGCAATAATACCTTTCAAACAAAAGTAATAGCGAACAAATCGGCTCAGCCATCTCCGAGAAACAGGCGATAGAAAAGTTGCGCCCCGCACATACATACACACAGACATTGCTCAGTTCGTCGAACCCTGTCGATTGGTATATGTGGCTCGGCCCTCCGGGCCTCGGATCAATTTCGTGTTTTTCGACAAATTCCTAAACCTTTGTTATAGTATAACAAAGGTAAAAAAAATATTTTTTCAAAGTTTTTGGTCGTTTATGTCCCCTTAAGCATTGTTCTACACGCAAAATAATCCACACATCCTTTCCACGTGAAAAATCACGTAAATTTCTCTACAGGGAGTTACGTGACTTTCAGATGAACATTATTGGAAAATACAATAATATCTGTCTTATTTCCACGTAAATTCTCGCATACTAATGCAAACTACATTAAATTCACGTAAATAGTACGGGAAAAGTTGTATGGAAAATATTCACATAACTTTTCCCATAATTTCGACGTGAAAATTATTTACTTTCGACGTTACCCCGATGCATAACAAAAACATAACAGAATCGTAATCAAAATTACTAAACATTACCATGAAAGGTGGTAAAATTGTCTGAGAACATGTTATTTGTACAAAAATCATAGTAAATTAGAATGGCTTTTTCATGGTATATATTGTCAAAAAGCAAGCGTTTTCAGAAAAATGGTACGAGATACCATGGTTCGCGTTTCAATGTACTATCATATAGGTATAGGGTAATGGCACCTGTTTTCTACAGGGCACCAGTTTTCGCCACCCTATTGGATCACAGGTGTTTTATATTTATTTAGTGTAGAATAATTAGCACAATATACCCATTGATATAGACCAATTGACCAATAAAATACGTCTCCAAAGGCTTGATATTTATATATTTCAAATTACCATTATTATTGTTGGGAAAGTAATATATTTTATGGTTACAGTAGAAAACTCAAAAATATCAACGATTGTATGCAATTAACACCCAAATCATTGCTTATTTACCGTATTTTAAAAAAATTTTAGGCACCTGATATATAATATTTCAGAAAACCCGTAAATAATTGGGTAAAAAGTTTTAGGCAGTCACAACAGAGAAATAGTTGTTAGAGTTGATTAGATCAACTAAGAAAACCCACGGACCTGTAGGGTAAGGGCACTATAATTCGACCTATGAAACCAGCGCAAGGCTAACAAAATGCAATATATCGTCCAAATAGCGCCATTTTTAGGAAAATATGATAGAATAGTACAAAAGGATGTATATTTAATTAATATTTCAAAGGAAATAAGTGTGCGATGTAGATTTTTCACTCATTTTCTTGTTTCAATTCAATATCCCATTGGGCTAATTTTCGACCCCTTGTTTTAGTTTTCGACCCTTGCGTGATCTAATATTCGACCCAAGTACAAAGTAATGTATTTTCAAAGTCGAGCGTTGGTTAAATTGATAAATTTAATGCAAGATAATAACTGCAACATTTCTTTAATATCACTTTGGTATTATTTCTTTTCAAACTAAACCGTAAATCTTTTTTGTAGACTATTTCAATTACCCTTCTCCTTTGAATGAATAGATGGAAAATGTTTGAAATGCAATCCCGGAAAACGCCTGAAATCATACAATTACTTCCGGGTCTGGTTTCATGGCTTTTGAGCGAGGTCGAAAAATGAAACAAGCGTTTTTGAAAGCATAGAGCAGGCTGTTTCGACCGGTCGAAAACTAGATCACAAACAGTTTCGCGTTCCAATTTTCGTACTTTTTTAAACGTCTTTAATTACATAATAAAAAACAAAT
Organism: Sabethes cyaneus; assembly: GCF_943734655.1. Classification (NCBI taxonomy): domain Eukaryota; kingdom Metazoa; phylum Arthropoda; class Insecta; order Diptera; family Culicidae; genus Sabethes; species Sabethes cyaneus. The sequence continues at coordinate 103,389,904 of NC_071355.1, forward strand.
ATGCACTGTAACAAAAGAAAATTGGACAGAAATATTGCCTTTTCTTTGTATAATAACATATTGCATGAATTCAGTGTCCTAATATACACAATTTATGGAAATTTTGATTTCGTATGTTTTCACTAGACGAAAAGAAAACACTCGAACTCCAATCCCAGCTTTAAAAAAATTGATTATTTGGACGTACAGACGCCAATTTTGGTGGGGTATTGCAAAATTTCTAGCAAAATAACAACCTTGACAATATCCTAAATAATAGCTTTTCTCTACCTTTTTCTTAGGAATCTATTTGATGAATGTTTCAGCAGTGGTGCGAAAACTAGCACAGGGTCGAAAACTAGATCCCTTACCCTATTTTTAATTTTTTCTCTTTGCCCCGCACCGGAATGCTGCGAAAACGCAAACGCATAGATTTACAGCAGCGGAGGTATATTGTTTTGCGCAGCTTCATCGTTCCAGTTCCGGAAAACTTAGAACTTTATTTATTTATTTATTCACTATTTGATGGGGCTTTCAACCGTTGGTTGGTTCACCCCAAATAACTTAGAACTTTAGATTTGGATCCAGAAATACTGTTGATGATGATATCGCTTTCACTCAATTCGTCCACTTCTGAGCTGTCTAAAAAGTAGCAGTTATATTTACACGGCTGTAATTTTGTTATATGTAACATTTAAATTTTAAACAAATACTGAATTTGGAACTATCTGTGAATGAAATCCATAAAAACCAATCGATGAAACACTCGGGCGACAACGACTTGTACGATCCTCCGTAGATCCAGATCAAAAAAGGAATATTAGAATAAAAAATTCCAAAACCCAATAAATTTGTCGATCATTAGCTCGTGGTGACATAAAGTTCAGAGATGAACAGTGGTTGGGTTTATCATGATAAAGAAAATTTTTAGATCAAAGAGTTGCTTCATCGGACCGAATACCTAATATCACTATTATATTGTACACTCTTAAATGAGTTTAACTGTAAATAGGCTGAATTTAGTTGAAACTTGGTTAAAATGACTCAAAATGCCCGCAAAGTGTACAAACTCAGATTCTAAGTAGTTTTGTAACCAAAAATTGGCAGGAGAGACTTAAAACTGTTATTTGAGTGTGTAATATTGAGAATAATTCAATTATTGGCATCAAGTAGCCAAAATTGGTTTAATTTTCTACTCAGAATTTGAGTTTGTACACTTTAAGCGAATTTTGAATAGATTTAACCAAGTTTTAGCTAAATCTAACCTATTTACATGTAGACTCATTTTAGGGTGCAGGGAGAACCGACCGACGTCACTAACCTCAAAGCTACGCAGAACACGTAAAAAAACAACAACTAGCTCAACATGAAACAGACTGATTTGCAGTGTAATGTAATAACATTTATTCAACCAATGTTCCTTAAGAAAGGCACCATTTCCCTGATACATGTCCAAGTCATCCTCGATTTTCTTTCTTCGTTTTGATTATCTCTTTCGCAAGCCCTTATGCACGGCTATTTCGGGCCTCAGCGAAGAAGCAGATGTTTTCAAAACCGCGCACATCCTATGTTCATTCCTTTTTATTCTGCCTTTCAACAAAAGACCGTCCTGCTGTTCCTGATATTTGGCTGATTCTCTTATGATACTGACCAATCTGTATTCTTTCATCTGCACTACTTCAGGACGCTGATTATTAGTTACAAGCTCGCTCTAGCACCTCATGACATTAGTTAAAAATACAATCAAGTTTGTAAATAAAAATTACAAAATGCACCTTTAGTAAAATTTGCATTATAAAAACTAAAGTCTATATAGTCTAGATAAGTAAAGACATATATTTTTTACAATGCAAATTTCATTATATATCTATTTTTGTATCCATAACTCTATATTAAAACGACGAATACCAGTTGATTTGTGTTGCCATCCTGTACCTCTGAGACAATTTAAAAAAAAAATCGTTGAAATTTTAAAGGGTAGATTGGTCATACAAAGTAAATAAAAATCTTCAATGACGCTTCCACAATAAACGTAAATCACAGCCAGTAATGATTTTTTTTGCAACATATGCCCATTGGTGACCATTTTAGGAGCTTTTCACTGTATTGGGGCTGACCGGAAATGTTCCAGATTAAGTTACCGCTGGGGGAAATGGCCAGTATCGAACATGAACAAAAGTTTATCATGCTTCAACTCAAATTACGCTAGAATTTGAAAACTAGATCAATGAAAGCCAAATCTTTACAAGTAGACTAGTTTAATTGTTAACTGCCGGAAGATTAGAAGATTAGGGTCAGTGCTACTATCCTATTGACTCTAACAGCCTGAATGATCTAGTGTTACTATTGATAGTTTTTGTGGTCGACGTCTTTGTGAAGTCTCGAATTTCTCGACTTCGATTAGTTTGTGAGTTTCGCGAAAATTTCTGTTTTATTTATATGAGAGTCCTTATCCCCCATAGGGGTGAGAGGTCTCTAACCATCATAAAATAAATTCAAGACTCCAAAATAGTGTTCGACATCGGAACAAAAATTGAAGTCCGGGTTCCTGTCCGGTCGGGATAAAAATCGGAACGAACTTTTTAGGTCCGATTTCGTTCCGGTCCGATTTGGCTCTGTTCCGGTTCCAGTCCGATTCCGGTCCGGAAGTCCGAAGTTGTCCGGATGCAAAATTAAGCAGTTTAAGAAAAGTAGGCAAATAACAAAGTTTGGAATGTGTGGAACCTGTAATTTGTAACTTATAAAATGTGAGCTTCTTCTCCCTCCTTTACGAGTCTCCGGTTCCTTGAATTCGTTCATTTATAAAAATTTAAAAATGCAGCACGATTAACTGATGCTTAGCAGTTTGCCCATAAAGAAAATCTTTGCACAACTATTCTGAATGGTTTACACCGGCCGGCGCTTGTTAATTCAATGAAAGAGTAAAGACTACTGTTTTACCTGACTCATAGCGAATATTCGGTGTATTTGCGGGACCTCAAAATCGGGAAAAAGTTGAAGTGAGCGACGTTCCCTCGCTTAATTCGCACCCCTGAAAATAACTTACAAAAACGTTATTATTCAAGTGACAGTAGTATGCAATGCTTTCTTTGTTAAACTAGAGCGTTAATCGTGCAACTTTTGACAGGTTTAAAGCAAGAATAAAAACATAACTTACAAAAAACTTGGTGATATTCGTATTAACTGGATAAAATCCATATTCGCTATAAACGGTATAGTATACATTTTATTTCAATAACACGTATATTCGTTGTGAGTCAGGTAAGACAGTAGCCTTGAAGCTGATGCGTCGCTCAGCGTCACACGAAAATGTGACCAATTATAAACAAAGAAGTACTAAAAATGTTTAAGGCAGGCCATAGAGAAGCGTATCAAGGGTACATGAAATATGTTCAAACCCGTTTTAAAAGCAACCAAAACCGATCTGAAAATTTGTAAATGGTTGGAGAAAAAGTGTCCACATCCCGGATCGTGTTAATTAAAGGGTGTCGCAGCTACCGATGCGAAGTTCAATCGTCAATTGAACTTTTTGCGGTATATTTCAACAGTGTGTTTACTGAAGCGACTGGTAATATGAGAGGATTTCCTATTGATTATGACGAGACGCCCAGGGTTGTGTGAAAAACGGCATTTTTGAGCTCGATGTCAACAAATCCGCTGGTCCGGATATGCTAACCAATAGAATCCTCAAGCAATCTCGCCAAGAATTTGTGTTTCCGCTCACTAGCAGGGTTGCCACATGCACAAATTATTCTGTGTTTAACAGATATTTGAAAGAAATCGTCTGTACAGAATCTGTATACATAGAATACAGATTTTCACCAAATTACACAGATTAAACAGATTTTTGAACTTTTACATGAGAGTGAAAGAGACGGAAATAGTCAGCAAAATGACTCTCTATCTCTTTCACTTTCATTGTTTTGCATTGGACAGATTTTTGCACAGATATTTTTCCTCACCGTCCAGATTGTCAGATTTTTCCAACAAAAAACACAGAATTATATGTGGCATCCCTGCCACTAGTTTGTGCAATGTGTCGTTAGCCTCCGGTCATTTTTCGGGAATCTGGAAGATTTCGCACATTACTTCAATACATAAAAAGGTATCAGATATGATGTAGAAAATTATCATGGAGTCGCTATACAATCGGCTGTTCTGAATCTCTTCAAGTCATTAGTTTACAGTCACCTTTACGACCAGGTATTCGGTCGTATTTCTTCTGTGCAACACAGATTCTTGAAGAAGAAATCGGGAGTCTAAAACCTGTGTGAATTCACCTCGATGGTTACGGACTGCTTTTCAAAAGGCTTTTAAGTGTATTGCATATTACCGATATGAGTAAAGCGCCTGAGGCAGTTAAAGAGTTTGGTGTTCGAGAATCACTATACAAATGGTTGGTGTCATATCTAAAGCATAGAATACAATTTGTTAAAATTCATGGCAACAAATCTTGCTAATTTACTGTAGACTCTGGAGTACCGCAAGGCAGTCACTTAGGACCGCTATTGTTTGTAGTTCTAATAAACAAATTGCCTGATGATATCTCCCATTAAGGTATTCAAATTTACGCTGACGATGTAAAAATCTTTTTACCAATCAAGTCCATGGAAAATTGCATGAAATTACAGCTCGACCTAGAACACGTTGGAAGGTACTGCGAAAACCGTGGATTAAAAGTGAATACCGATAAGTGCTCAATAATGACATTCACCATAAAAATCAGCCCCGTGATCTTTGACTACGTTTACCGGAATAGATTAGTGCCGCGTACAGCTACAGAATATGTTCGCGACCTGGGTGTAACATTTGACCGCTCACTATCCTTCAATAGACATATTGATAACGTGATCAAAGAAAGTTTGAAACTGTTCTCACTCGTTAGGAGATATGGCCGTGACCTCTATAATCCACATGGCAATATACAAAGATCTTCTTAGGAGCAAACTGGATTTCGCAAGTGTAATATGGCGCCCGCAGTAAGTTACTCACATTCAGCGTTTAGAAGGAATCTAGAAAAGATTTGTTAGATTTGCTCTCAGAAATCTCAGATGGAAGGGAGAGCAGTTACCATCTTATCACGACCTGTGTTGCTTGGTTGACCTCGACTCGGTCCACTCGAGACAAAAGCTTGCGAATACCGTATACTTCACGAACATCCTTCTAGGACGAGCCTCTTTCCAGCCGATTAGTACTGAACGATAGCCCAGTCTCGCTTCGACGAAGGAGAACATTCGAGCCACCGACCAGAAACTGCTCACGGAATGAACTAACACGCTTCATGAATAGCTTCAACGCACTTCAAGAAATAATGGCTATAGATAAGAGCTAAGATACAATAAGACGTCGGCTTAGTTTATATTGTAGAGGACATTAATATTAATGTTTTTATTGTTTATTTGTAATGTTTATTTTTAAAAATGTGATTCATGTACGTATTTTTATATTATGAAAATAGGTTAAGATTGGGTAACGTGCTCAATGCCTATATTTAAATACAATACAATACAATACAATGGATAATTCCAAAACGACAAATTTCGTAAGAGTTAGAATATGGGTTTTCCGGCATTTCTTCATAATTCTCCACCGTTATGGAAAATTTAATGAAAAGCTTGTTATGACTGATATTTCTCCTGAATATCTGAGAAGATTTTATTGCATTTTCATAAAAAAGTAGTGCTACGATGCTTGGTTTAAGAGTTATAAACTTGTTGTATCTGAGAATAAATACAACGGAGTTTATCGCTGGGTCCTCTAGGGACGAAATGAAATAATCCTATTTGTCTTTTGCTTTGCCTTTGTTAACGATAAGTAAACGATCTATATAGATTAATAGCGAATTCATAAATTAACCTGCCTCAGGTCGATTGGCACTCAGTTTTAATCGAAATGCTGTCAAAGCGTTCATAAATTAACCGAGATTGCATTTCGGTTAAACTGACAGCATTCAGTTTGAAGCGCAGGTTAAAACTGTCTAGCATTACGGTTTACGTGTCGATCTGTCAAACTGCCCGTATCGTTCATAAATTTCGGGTTCGAGTTAGCACTAACCCAGGTTAATTTATGAATTCGCTATAAGCTGTTTTGTGCGAAATGAGTCAGTTGTTCAATATACATGATCAAGATCGATCACGCTAGTTTTATTTGACCGAAAACTCGTCCCGTGCGGAAGATCATACTCTCATTTCGAAGTCGATTGGATGCTGCTGCGGCTCACTACCGTTTGCTGGACCGCTGGTGGAAGTTACTAATAGTCACGGGAATGACACTTCCAATACCAACCTGTACAAAAAAACGTAGCCAACATAGAGCGGGCCCAAGCTGACAGCTTCATAGATGGGCTCAAGCTGACAACCGAGTCGGATGTGTAAATTGTTAAATTTTCTTAGTTTTAGTTTGATTTTAGCCAAGGTTTTAGCATCACATAGCTAATGTTAGGCAGGCAATTGATGCGAAATACATGTAACTGTGAAAATGGTTAGTTAAATTCGTTTTGTGAGATCGCTTTGCGTTTGCCGCCTTTTTCATGTGAGCAACGAAAATGTGACGTCATATCAGCCCCCTGCTAATAGTACGATTAGCGATGTCCGTTAATCGTTCGATTAATTCAACTAATCGAATAGCACAAGGAATATTCGAATAATTTTTAATCGAATACTGCCAGCACGAGTAGTTTGAACTAATCGAACAGTTCAATGAGTACGAATAATCCCCGAATAAAGATCGTTAATCGTTCATAATCGTTCGATTAATCGAATTAATCAAAGAAATATTCGAATATATTTAATCGAACACTACTAGCACCAATAGTGGAATTAATCGATTAGTGCAGACAACGCTCACCGATTAATCGATAAGCGAATAATTGTCGACTAACATTAGAAAAGGGCGGATAAGCCAACTGTCAAACAGAACGAGTGAGAGTTCATTTTCCTATGCTGCTCCAGCAAAAAATAACTCACTCGTTCTGTTTGACAGTTGGCTTAGCCGCCCTTTTCAAATTCAAAGGGGGGAGGGGTCAGAATTCACCACAGAAAAAATTTCTGCCTTCTAAAACCTCCAAATTCCAGATTTAGTTCCGTTTGCTTGATTAGTTCTCAAATAATGAGGAAATTTGCAATTCTTGCCTCCTAATACCCCCACATGCCGGATTTGGTTCAATTTGCTTGATTAGTTCTCGAGATAAGAGTAAATTTGTATTTCAATTGTATGGAAGTCCCCCTCTTAAAGAGGAGAGGGGTCATAATTCTCCTCCTAAAGAGGGGAGGGGTCTCAATTTACCATAGACAAAATTCTTGTCTCCAAAAACACCCACATGCCAAATTTAGTTCCAATTGCTTGATTAGTTCTCTAGTTAAGCAAAAATTTGTGTTTCATTTGTATGGGAGCCCCCACCCCCTCTTAAGTGGGGAGGGGTCTCTAACTATCATAAGAACCTTCCCTGGCCCCAAAAACCCCTACATGCAAACTTTCACGCCAATTGGTTTAGTAGTTTTCAATTCTATAAGGAACATACCGATAGACAGACAGAAATCCATTTTTATAGGTATAGATTTAGTCACAATTTACCTATTTTCTTTGTTGTGTTTTCCTTGACCTAATATAAAAGTTTTTTTATTAACGACCGTTTAAATAGATTTATTCATTCAGGTCCGATTTAATATAAAAGTTTCAAACTAACAGGCTACCGTAAGAAATAAACAAACAAATTACAAATTACAATCTGCGATCTAGGGTCATGTTGGTTGTATCTGGACATGGTCGAAGACTCCGGGATATACCCGTATCCGTACCCTTTTCTTCAACCCTCAAAATCACTTGATGTCTTGAAAGTAAAATTTATTTGAAGCGATGTCGTTCTCAGCGAAAAATATAAATTAAGACAAGAGCAAAATGGATTCATAAGGCGATTTATCTATTTTGGACATTCGTTACGCCTACTCTATTTTGAATATTTTCCATTTGATTTTGCCGTAAAAGTCCAAGTAAGTGTTACGCCTGCCCAAAATATATAAACCACCCTAGCAGTTGCGTTCAAGTTTGCAAATTGAGTGAAATGTTTTCGCACACAAACTTACTCCGATCATATTCTCCAGTTCGCCGAGCCATTCGTTTAGCAGCATATCTGGATCGTCGCTGAGGCATGACGACATTGCGGTTACTATCTGAAAGAATAATATAGAACGTGTATCTTCCATTACTCAACATATTCTCAAAATAACGACCAAAATGAACTCGATATAAGACAAACTCAATAAAAAACTCGATTTAATACATATTTTACCTCGATACAAGACAATTTTCTTTAACAAATAATTTTAATTAGAAAGCATGATAATTTGATGTAAAACTAATTTGATAATGGAACATTGTGACAAAACAATAAATTTTACTGACTCTCTTCAACCGTCATGTTATGTTTCTGTCACACTGCAGAGTGGCGATTTGTTGGAAAGCAAAGCTCATTTTTCTCGATATGCACAAGGGCGCTATTTAAATTTCAAATTCAATTTTTTGATGTCCAAATAAATTTGAAGAGTCCAATGATATGATGTTTGTTCATTGCACCATTCTTTTTCAGTGTATGCTGTGCTCGGAATCGAGTTGAGATAATTTAAAACGCCTTTTGACATCTTAACAGTAAGTTAGCACAGCTTAACAGTAACTTTGCAAAACTTTTTGGTTTATGTAATTCAACTAACTTTTTGGTATCATTCAACTAATTTCAAGTATCAAATTCTGTTTGTATTTCTGCGCATTAACTAAACTGACTAACAAATTTTTATATAACGTCTCTTAGTCAAATTTAAAAACCTCTTACAAGGAAACATCACTATGGGTCACAGGCTTAGAGCTTAACAATATACACCATAGTGTAGTCCTGTCGATCCAGAACATCACTGCACTGCTCGTATAGGTGTAGTCTATGGAACTTTTTTGAGAAAACTTAACTTGAATTTGTATGGGAAAATGACTCAATGGAGGCGCATGGTACATGAATATCCTACATACACTCTCAAGTAACAGAACAAAAAGAAAATTATATTGATTGAAAAAAGATGATTTTATTATACAACAAGCGTTTCTAAAATCACTTTTTTGTCCACCTGGAAGCGTTATTAAACTTTTCTCCTCGTTACGCTACACTTTCCATGTTATTTTCTACCGCACTTTCCGCGGGACTCCGCAGTTTGAAAGTGAGACTGCACAGAACTGTGACCAAATTGCGACGTACTGAAGGTACTGTCGTAAGAAAGATACAGCGCAACAACAGCATTTGGTATTAGGGTAAATAATCCAGATTTGGCTGGCAGGCACAATATCAATTTACGCAAACATTTTTGTTTTGTTCATATGAGAATCCTTATTCCCCTATCACAGGGTTGAGAGGTCTCAAACCATCATAAAAAATCCTGCCTACAAAAGCCCACACATGCCAAATTTGGTTCCGTTTGCTTGATTAGTTCTCTTGTTATGAGGTAGTTTGTATTTCATTTATATGGGAGCCCCCCCCCTCTTATAGGGAGAGGGCTCATGAGCTCCCTCCTAAAGAGCGAAGGAGTCTAAATTCATCATAGAAAAAAAAATTGTCACCAAAATCACCCACATGTTAAATTTGATTCCATTTGCTTGATTAGTTCTGGAGTTATTAAGAAATTTGTATTTCATTTGTATGGGAGCCCCCTAAAATGGAGAGGGGTCCTAATTCATCATAGAAAACATTTTTGCCTCCAAAAACCTTCACATGCCAAATTTGGTTCCATTTCATTAATTAGTTCTCGAGTTATGAGAAAATTTAATTTCATTTGTATAGGAGCCCCCCTCCGAAAGTAGGGAGGGGTCCTAATTCACTATAGAAAAAATTCTTGCCTCCAAAAACCTTCACATGCTAAATTTGGTTCCATTTGCTTGATTAGTTCTCGAGTTATGAGGAAATTTGTATTTCAGTTGTATAAAAGCCCCCCTCCTAAATGGGGGAGTGCCCCAAAAACCCCTACATGCAAATTTTCACGCCGATCGGTTCGACATGTCGGGATAAATATAAAATAATTAAGCAAATTGAGCATTTCTAACCGGGTTTTCACCTTATATAATGTTTTAAAACTTTACCCAATCGAATCGCAACAACAGGATATTTTCAGTTTTTACCCACAAAAAAGATCTATAATATTGCTGAAAACTGTAAAGCTTTATCTTTAGTATTTACGACGCTGCAGGGTTGCAATGCCATTGGTTGTAAAAAAGAGCGCTCTTTTTGCTACTAAGAGAGTAGCATAAATAAACCATAAATACAAAAGGCATAGTAATGCTTACTAAGTACACTTGTTGGTGTATTACAACACGACATTGTGCCTAAACCGAATATTTTCAATAGAAAAATTTGCAAAAAAAAGAAGTCTTCCGCAATGTTGTAGAGAATAACTAATTCTACAAACGCCCCATACATCACTTTTTGAAATTTTGCTTGGCTGAGATACTGTAATCAAAAGAGCAAAATCAGAGCGAAAAGTGTATGCCAAGCTTGCTCTCTTCGTGTTTCCGCTCTTAGGGTACCGCCAGAGTGCAAGCGACCTGCGACGCGACGCGACAGAACTATTTAGCAACGAGACGAAACATACGACGCGACCAGGGTGCCAGAGTAAGCGCGACTAGCAGCGACAAGAATAGCGACATCACTTGTCAATCAAAGTTACCACTAGGGTTGGGAATACCGACAGGATTTTTGAGAACCGGTATTTCGGTACTGGAAGGATCAGTACCGGTAATACCGGTACTGGTACCGGTACCCAAAGCTTTAAAAAGATGCTTTTATTTGATGTCCAATTCTTAAGTCACTTCACCTCACCTTGCAGTTACCATTTTATTGTACTGTCACTTAGGTAACAGGAGTCACCCAGGTACTTTCAAAATCGCTAATTGTGTTTTCATCTAAAATCTATGAGAATTGGGCCCTTGTAAAAATGAACAGAGTTAGCGATTGCAAAAATTGGAGTGATTCCAAACGACATCTGGCGAAAGTCGGGAGGTTACGATGGGTCGACAATGTCGCAATGATGGCGGATGACTGTGCACCCAAATCTGTTCTTTTCGAAAACCCCACCGATACCATGAATAAAGGAGCCCAACGACCAGGTTGAAGTCGACTTCGAGAAGCTCAATGAATTGGTGACAAGTAGCCTAGGACCAAGTACAGTGGAGACACGTTTTTGATACAACACGACCTCACGGTTGTATGCTGCTAGAGGAGAAGCTTACAAAATTCAACTTTAAGATGCACAGAATATTCAACGTACTGTTTACCATGCGAAAGCAAATCTGCCAGACGCTGAAAATGCTTTCTCAGAATGTATCGCTGATGGACAGGCTGTACTCAGGGTACCGAAAAGCATAGTCCAATACTCGCTCTTCAATCCTTGAGTTACATCGAAGCGAATTCATTCCGCAGAGTGTTTTGGTATACAGGTCTAATCGAACTTCTTAAAGCTTGAACTGCTATAGGCGTCTGAAGTCCGTTCTATTTTTTCTTCATGATCAGCTAGCTTTATTCATTCCAATAACTAACGCTCAACAATTTCCTCAATCTCGTTACTGGCGTTAAATCGTTGTAGTAACTCATCCGCTAGCTTTATCAAAAAATAGCGCGTAGTTTTAGAAATTATTTTAAAATTGTTATCTTCGATTTTAAGGCCGAATGTTAGAAAAAATGCATAATTGGTCAGTACCGAAAGTACCGGTTTTCTCTTGTGCCAGTACCGGTATTTCGGTACTGGAAAATCAGGCGGTAGTACCGGTATTCTCGGTTCCGATACTCCCGGTATCCCAACCCTAGTTACCACAGAAGTTATACGTTCTGTTTATTCCTCTTTCAAAGTAAAATTATTGTGTTACAATGGAAAAAGAATTTATGTCGGAAGGGGAACGAGATTTCTTTTTTGGTTAAAAGAATATGGTATTCATCCGATCAACCGGAAACGTGACGAGTAAGGGGAATATCATCATCTCTATACTGATTTATTAAATGATCCAACGAAATTTAAAAACTACACAAGAATGGAATTGGTGACCTTTAACTATATGCTGGAAAAAATTAGTTGTTATCTCATTTGCAGTTAGGACCTATTCAAAAATCAGGCGAGAAGTCTTAAGTAGTGGCCAAAACTGTTCATTTCGAACAGCTAAAGCTTAACACAAACAAACGCCCACTAGTTATGCTACGTTCTTTCACCCTTCCGTCTTCATGCATCATTCTTTTGACTGATACGTACTGAATAAAGTATACTTGTTGGCGTATTACAACACGACATTGTGCTTAAACCGAATATTTTCAATACAAAAATTTGCATTTACATACTTATTTATTTATATATTTTTTTATTTGTTTATTTATTTATTCAGAGCAGTATCTTTGACATGAAAAAACATTATCATATAAATGACACAAATGTACTATCAAGTGTAGTATTGAACAATGCATAATTTTCTGTAATGCCATACTGTTTGATTCATATCTGTTCGAGATACGGGGTTGACTGCCAGTATCGAAGGGTTACTTGTCCGCGACCGCGGCTGGCAGAAGGGCCAGTAGTGAAGTTCGGAATTTTCTGACCGTAAAAATATCACATTTACGGGAGCTTTAACTATTTATTGCTCGTCACCTCAAGTGATCAGATTGTACTGCCAGTTGCATGTGCATGACGATCTAAAGATAGATTCAGATTGCCTATCTGTAACAATGGATCTGTCCTACATCTCTCTCTGTATCAACTATATCGCTTATCATCGATAAGTCATTAATGATAATTGCATTTGACGTGATTTTAGATCATCATATAATTAGGGTAAGCAAATTTAACAATAGTGTAATTAGAATTTAGTTTTAAGCAATTTAGTTTTAAGCATTTAGATACTAAGAAAATTGATTTAATGTAGCATTAAGCTTTAAATTTAGTTATAGATTAAGTTGTTTTATCTCTATCTCCTACATTCCGACCCCTTTGAAATATTAGGGGTATTTCAACTATTTTATCTACTATTTTATATCTGCTAATCAATCTTTGATTTTGATGGCATTGTTGTTTTCATTCACTATTTGACGGTGCCCCTCGTTTCCGTCTTGGTTGCATCCAATGGCTTGTCTATTGGTCTATTGGTGTTTCTCTCTCTTGGCGCTTGCGGGGATAGTTCAATGTACTTTGATGCAGTTAATAACTGCACGCAATATCGCTCCAGTCAAGGGATGTTTAGCAATGATGCAACGTTGCGACGCTCCGCTGCTGAAATTCCAAATGCGCATCGAGCAAGTAGTAGACTGCTCTAACGATCGATGGTTGGCAGGATGCCATCAGTGGGCATCGGAAGCAAAGCAATTTTTGCTACGGGTCGAACGACGTTGTCTGCAGCGGCTGTTTTTAGTGTGACGACTCGAACGATTCCGTCTTTTCCAGGATGTATGGCGGTGATCTTCGCAAGCGGCCACTTGGTTGGTGGCACATTATCTTCTCGAACGACGACAATTCTTCCTGGTTCAATTTTAACTGGCGGACTGCAGCTATTTGATGCACGAGACTGCAGTTGTTGGAGATACTCCGGGTACCATCGAGCCCAGATACGTTGTACATGTTGCTGGGTTTGCTCCCAATGATTGAGCCGGTTTGCTGGTATACTTATTAAGGGTGGTTCGCTGACAGCTTGAAGATTAGAGCCTACCAGGAAGTGTCCCGGTGTCAGGGCCTCTAAATCTGACGATTCCGACGGTATTGGTGTAATTGGCCGTGAATTGAGGCACATTTCCACCTGTGCGAGTAACGTTAGCATGTCTTCATATGCGAGAGTAGTGTTACGCTTTTCAGAAGGTAAAATTTAGTAGATTTTACGGCGGCTTCCCAGAGGCCTCCGAAGTGAGGAGCTCTGGGCGGAATGAACTTCCACTTTATCCCGTGGTTCGCACACCAATCAAAAATCTTATTTCGTTCCGGTTCTTCCAGCTTCAACATTCGATATACTTTATTGAGTGCATGGGCGGCTCCCTTGAATGCTGTGGCGTTATCGGAGTGCAGTTCACAGATTATTCCCCGTCGAGCAACTAGGCGTCTGAGTGCGGCCAAAAAGGCAGCGGTGGAGAGATCACCCACAAGTTCAATGTGCACCGCTCGAGTAGAAAAGCATATAAAAATGGCAACGTACACCTTCGTTGGACCACGAGTTCGGGCAGCTGACTTTATGAAGAAGGGCCCACAATAATCGATTCCGCAAACAGAAAATGGGCGAGTGGGGGTGACGTGTGATGCTGGCAAATCAGCGGTGCTTTGCTTGATCAACACTGGCTTGAAACGAAAACATGTATGGCATTTATGGTATACTTGACGCACAAGATTTCTTCCTCCAAGAAACCAATATTTCTGACGTAGAGTTCCTAGCATTAATTGCGGACCAGCGTGTAGAAGAACCTTGTGATAATAGTTAGCTATAAGGGTACTCAAAGGATGATTGCCCTTTAACAATATCGGATGTTTCACTTTCTCAGATAGTGCGGCATTATCTAAACGACCGCCAACTCGAATGACTCCCATTGAATCCAAAAAAGGTTTAAGCCATTTGAGAGTATTGGGCTTGGATAATTGAATGCCATTGGCGATGTTGTTGCGTTCTTCCCAAAAACTGTCTTGTTGTGCCATTCGGCACAGTGCAATATCGGCTGCAAAAAAGTTCTTCACTGTCGAGTGCATAAGATGAATCAATTTTCACGTGACGAAGAGTGAGTTTAGTATAACATGTTGGGTTGGTTTTGCGAACGATGGAACGGTTGCGCAAATTTTGTAGATAACGAAGGCAATAGGCTGTAGTTCGTCGCAATGGTGAATAATCCGAATATCGAGCGAATAAATACTCATTGAAGCTGCATTGTGTCGTAGACATAGCGACTAACGGAACGTTTTTGCCTTCCGTTCTAGTTTCGGGTAGTTCATCAGTTGGTAGAGCTCCAACAGGCCAAAATTCTGAAGCGAGGGTAAGCCAACTAGGTCCGGTCCACCATCGTGTGCTGTTTACAATTTCTGGTGGATTCAGTCCCCGCGAGATATCGTCTGCAGGGTTGTCGACGCCGGCAATATGTTTCCAATTGTCGATCGTAGTTGCTTGCTGGATATACGAAACACGGTTGGCCACAAATGTCTTCCAGCGTCCTGGCGCTGAGCGTAGCCATTGTAGAACAGTCGTAGAGTCTGACCAAAAGTGAACTTGTGTAGGTGAGATTTTCAGGGAGCCGGACACCTTTTTATAGAGCTGTGTAGCCAACCGGGCAGCACAGAGCTCTAATCTTGCGATAGTGTGATGTGTTGAAAGTGGTGTTACTTTACATTTTGATGCCATAAGCTGAACAGATATTTGGTGTGTTGTTTCAGCGCGTACGTAGCAACATGTTCCGTACGCTCTTTCGGATGCATCGGCGAAAAAATGCAATTCGAACTTGATTGCACTTGGCAGCGATACGAATCGTGGTATTTTAATTTGGCGTAAAATATCTATGGTGGTGTGGAATTCCTTCCACGCATTTTGCAGCTTCGGTGGCAATGGTTGATCCCAATCGAACCGATTACCGTCAGCTTGCCTTAGTGTCCACAAATGCTGCATGAATAATTTTGCCTTCATGATGGTGTGACCTACCAAACCAAGAGGATCAAAGATTTGAGCTATGTAGGACATCACATTTCTTTTAGTCAAAACAGCTGCTGGCAACGGTAAGTCCACTTTAAAACGAAAGGTGTCGGTTTTGGGCTCCCAGATCAAACCGAGTGTGCTTATGGATTGTTCGTCTTGCATATCGACAAATGGTTGAATTGCACGGTCCTCAGACGGAATGCCTTTTAACACATCCGATGAATTCGATGCCCACTTTTTTAGTGGGAAACCAGCGGTGCAAAGCTTGAGTGTAACTTGACGTTGAATTTCACGGGCTGTCTGGACATCCTCAGCTCCAGATAAAAAATCGTCAACATAAAAATCGTTAGATACAGGATCAGCAGCGGCGGGAAAATTGTGACTTTCGTCAATTGATAACTGCTTGAGGGTTTTAGTGGCAAGGTACGGTGCGGAGGCTGTGCCGTACGTAACGGTCTGTAGCTCATACGAGGCGATGGGGTCCTTGACGTTGTTGCGCCATAGGATTCTTTGTAGCGGTCGGTCCTCTGAATGTACTTGTACCTGTCGGTACATTTTTTCTATGTCGGCCACCAATGCAATAGCGTGTGTTCGGAAGCGCATGACCAAAGATAACAAATCTTGTTGGACGACCGGGCCTACGAGCAAGCAGTCGTTCAGCGAGTATCCAGATGCCGTCTTGCATGACGCATCAAAGACTACCCTAGTCTTCGTGGTGGTACTCGAAAGTTTAAATACCGGGTGATGTGGGAGGTAGCAGTGTTCGATTGAATCGTCGACAGGGTCACAAATTCGTCTCATATGCCCCAATTGCTCGTACTCATGCATGAATTGGTGGTAGGATGATTTTACGACGGGATCACGGTCTAACCGACGCTCGAGGCTGTGGAATCTGCGTTCAGCTATAAGCCTAGAATTTCCTAGAACGATCTCAGTGTTTTCGGTCTTCGGAAGACGAACGACGTATCGCCCAGAAGAGTTTTTTATTGTGGTGGGAGCATAAAATTCCTCGCAGCGTTTTTCTGAAAGAGACTGTGTATTTTGCTCTACTAGTGTCTCTAGTTCCCAAAATCGCTGTACTGCATCTTCGAGTCTGCTTTCAGCAGTTGAAACAAAACATTCTTTCGTTGTGGGTGAAGCATCTTGATATGTTGAACCGGAAACTGTCCAGCCGAAGAGGGTTTCGATAGCTTGAGGTTGGCCGGATCCTAAGGAGATTTTCTTGCCTGTGTGCAATTCCCAGTATGTTTCTCCGCCAATGATAACATCTATTTGGCTGGTAGTGTGAAATTTCGGGTCCGCGAGAGCAACATTCGGAAGATTCCACGAGCTGACTTGTACGGGTACGGTTGGTAAATCATTAGTGGGTGTTTCGATTACCAAAAACTCAAGCTTCGTGGAAAATGGAGAAACTCTAGATTTGACTATTGCGGTTATAGTGCGCTTTAATGTTTTCAAGGATTGACCAATTCCCGCAACATTAACATTTACTTTGGATTGGCGATTGCAGAGCAGATTGGCAAGCCTTTTCGATATGAAATTCGACATCGAGGCACAATCTAATAGAGCTCTAGCTTCAAAGATGTGTCCATAATCATCGACGACGTGAAGGGAAACTGTTTCTAATAAAACTGTACTTGGACGAGACTGAACCGCTAAACTAACTTGAACATTGGAAGGCCCTGCCTTTCCTGGGAGTGCGAACGATGGTGGATTCGGTTGCTGCTCTGGAACAGGTATTGTCACCGCTGGAGAAGAATTCGATGGAGAGAAATCATGCAATAACGTATGATGACGATCATGACACACACGACACTTGTATTTGGATCCACAGGTTCTCGCTTGATGACCAGTACGGAAGCAATTCCAACATAGTTTGCGTTGGGTAATCAGCTCCCGACGCTGACTTACTGACATTTTTTCAAAGGTTGAGCATTGAAACAAATAGTGATTCTCGCGGCAAGCGACACACGATGGCACTGACGGGTTACTTTGGGAGGCAACAGCATTGGCTACTGTTATTGGGGGAAAGCCTTTTTTATGGATCTGATTCACACCGGGCATTCTGGTATGATTAAACTGCGAACGTTGTAATAAATCTGACTCAACAGATTTCAGTATGCGCACTCTTTGATGAAGGAATTCTATTAAAGCATCGTAGCTAACCTCTTCCATTTGACTGCTTCGTTCCTCCCAGGCACGCAATGATGCTGGGTCGAGCTTGTAGCATAGAATGTTAATCAATGGAGTGTCCCAATATTGGATTGGTTCCTCCAACTTCGCTAAAGCTTTCACGTGGCGTTGGAATTCATCAATAAGTTCGTGCAATTCCTGAGCAGATTCTCTTTTCATTTGTGGGAGATCGTAAATTGATCTAAACAGCTGCTTTTTCAGGAACCGACGATTATCGTATCGTTTTAATAATGCATCCCACACCGATGCATAATTGTCTGCCTCAATATCGACACTTTCAAAAGGTTTTTGTGCTTCACCTTGGAGAGATTGCAGCAGATACTGCAATTTTGCAACCATGGGGATGTCAGCGTTTGAGTGAACCATGGAGCTGAATGTATCCCGAAACGACAACCATTTTGTAAAATCTCCATTAAATTTTGGGAGATCGATTTTAGGCAGTCTTAAGTGGAAGGTGTTGGAAGGGGTATGTGGCGCGGGCATGATAGACGTATTGAGCCCCGTTTGGTTCAGATCGGGTGCTCTTCGGGAAAGCAAAAATCCTTTCGCTACACAATAGCGCGTTTCCAGATCAGATCGTTCAATAAGATGGGTATCTAACATTTCAGCATCGTCTATTTTTTCGATTTCACTCTGCACTTGATGGAATTCCTGGTACATTTTGTCCAACGATTCCAAACGGACGAAAATCTGGCAAGCATCACGTTCATTATCGTAACGTTGAACGAAATTTTCCACCGAATCGCGCACCACATATACTGCCTTTCTAGCCACTAGCAGTTCAGTTAGCTTCTTCTCGGTTTTCTTGTCTGTGGGCATTTTGCAAAAACGATCGCGGAACGAAATCGTGTTTCTCCTTCCCGACGCGGACGATACGGTTTAATCCTTCCCGACGCGGACGATAACGAGATTCTCCTTCCCGACGCGGACGATATCGATTCAATCCTTCCCGACGCGGACGAGAATCACGGAATGCACCACAAATCGAGTCTTAGCGTTATAAAGCTTGGTTCGAGCTCAGAATGCGGTCTCACTTATTGTCGAAGTGAACCTTATTTGAGGCAACCACAGCTTTGATATCACAAATCGAAAATTCTTTGATCAGCGTACCCAAGCCACGCTATCAGGGTACCGCGAGGAAACATGACGCCAACACCACACAATTGAACAATAGCATTCTATATCACACAATACGGTATAGAATTTGCACAATTGCACTTTCAATGGATCTTTGTCCAATGATCTTGAGACGACCTTTATATTTGCGGTCGCTCAAACAATAGCACTACACTATGCCCTTCCGCGGGGGTGTCCTTCGATCCGGTTCGAAGGACCAATGTTCGAGATACGGGGTTGACTGCCGGTATCGAAGGGTTACTTGTCCGCGACCGCGGCTGGCAGAAGGGCCAGTAGTGAAGTTCGGAATTTTCTGACCGTAAAAATATCACATTTACGGGAGCTTTAACTATTTATTGCTCGTCACCTCAAGTGATCAGATTGTACTGCCAGTTTCATGTGCATGACGATCTAAAGATAGATTCAGATTGCCTATCTGTAACAATGGATCTGTCCTACATCTCTCTCTGTATCAACTATCTCGCTTATCATCGATAAGTCATTAATGATAATTGCATTTGACGTGAATTTAGATCATCATATAATTAGGGTAAGCAAATTTAACAATAGTGTAATTAGAATTTAGTTTTAAGCAATTTAGTTTTAAGCATTTAGATACTAAGAAAATTGATTTAATGTAGCATTAAGCTTTAAATTTAGTTATAGATTAAGTTGTTTTATCTCTATCTCCTACACATATCAATAAAATTTTCTTGAATAAATTTCATCAATTCTCGGATAATTTTTCAAATAGACCTATGTGACAATAAGAGATTATCTTCGCGGCTCCTCTCTTTCACTTTTCACGGTTACATAAATGTATAGAAAAGAAAAAATTCAAAACATTTAGCTAACTCCGGACCCCGGTAACCGATTCATACAAAACTGATGCGTTAAAATGCATTAGTATCGCCATAAAAAAACGGATGAGAGGACACACGAAGAGAATCTCTTATTATCACATAGGTCTATTTGATAAATTACCCGAGAATTATTTTTAAATAACTTTGGCCGGTAAAACCAATTCCCATTAAATTTCGCAGTATTAGGACCTCTAATTTGATGCTAAAATAATTGAAGAGTTCACAAGAACGTACTACGTGCAATAATTATATTTTTTCCTACACGCAGAAAAATG
This sequence comes from Sabethes cyaneus, assembly GCF_943734655.1. Lineage (NCBI taxonomy): Eukaryota > Metazoa > Arthropoda > Insecta > Diptera > Culicidae > Sabethes > Sabethes cyaneus. Next base: position 103,409,990 of record NC_071355.1, read on the forward strand.
GTGATAGTTTGAAACAACAATCCCCTGTTGTTGAGTTCGACTTGTATCATATTTTTGAATCAAAAAAATATTGTTTAAACTGAATTCGTACTTCTTTTACTTCTACTAGATCGTTTATAAACCCAAAAGTACTTATTTTTGATTCTACAATTTTTTCTTTGATAAAAACTAGCAATTATTTGAAATAACAAACCTTATTGTTGAACTAAAAAGTCAAACAGTTATAATCAAAAAAATGTGTAAATATTTGTAAGCGTCATACAATTTACTTTATCAACATCTTCTTGTTTATAAAATTTAAGTGATTTAAACATGTTACATACATGCACAAAAGATCTGTAGACAGCCTTAGCTTTTGGAGTTACGGGAAGGAATAGGAAGTTTGTTTTGAATTGACAATATGGAAAATGTGTTCATATAAAATGAGAAATGTTCATGTATTTCTTCTTTGTATGCCAGAAGGGCATTGGGTTAGAAGATCAATACGACAGTCTGTTCATGTACAAAATATGTGTATAGATTTCTTGATATTTTTACCACAACGTTCCGACCATGCGCTCAAAAGCTATCATCTTTCAAAAACAAGAATTCTGATTAATTAAGAAAGCAATTATTGGGCGAATATTTCCTTTTTCACGTTTGAAAAAATGATATCTAGAACAAAAAGATTGACTTCAAAATTTTTCTATGTGTGTTTTAAATGCTTGAATTCAATTATGTAATATATCTAAAATGAAACCATAACTGGGTAGAGCCCTAGATATAAAAAACGAAACAGAGACATTTGGTTTTCCCTTGCTGGCACTTCTTCCGATCATTATTTTTGCATAAAAATCAAACCTTGAGCTTCTTTTGTATGTATTTTCATGAAAAAATAATCATTAGGATGATCACAGCCTAAAATTAAATTAATAAGAAAACTTTCCAATTAAATTCTACTAGATATATTTGATACATTTACAACAATCTATGAATTCTTCAATAGGAAACCGAAAATGGTTAACATTTTTCTGTAGTGCTACAAACAATGCACTGTACATCTTATGTGTTCGTTAGAAAACAACACGTTAATTTTGCATTACTAATGGGAAAATATATCAAATAGCAGGGCTCGTAAACACAAACATTCTAAAACACAGTTTATTAGCAGCGAATCACCGACCACGAACATCCCGATATATAGTTTGGTTTCTTTACCAAGGTATTCAGATTTATTCCAAATTTGCAACATAATGCCTAGGATTATAAACTAATCCGGTTGCATTGCAGGCAAGTTTTTAACTTTGATCAGCTTTTCGTTTGTTTACTTCGATATAAGCTTATTGATGAATGAGTGAATGAGTGAAATTATTGAATGAGCCAAATATCGATTGGTTAGTTCCACATTAGTCCTCAGATTTTATGATTAATATTATATTTAACTGAACATTCGTTGATGAGTATCGGATCGTTAATGGAATGATAAGTTTCTGGCAATTATAACAACACTGGGCAAAAGTGGGCTCTACGATAGTACCTTTTACACCATATTTTTTGCCTTATTTCAAATATTTTTTTCTCGATAACGCGAAAGGCCCATCGAATCGGGGTTTTTGTATTCAAAACATTATATTAATAATAATGGGTCTGAAATGGGGAAGACAAATGAGGAGCGTCCAATATAGCTCTAGCCATCCCAAGCCCCTGCCTAGCGCTTCCACGTGGCCATACCTGGTAATGCTCTATTGAGTAGCCAAGCTAGGAGGTGCGATGCTGGGTGGTTCCCGGCTGCCTGGTGTCAAAACCGCGGTTTTGGGCAGACGACGGAGCCACACGGCCTAGCTAATAGGTAAGCCTAATAAGTTATTTTAATTATTTTTTACGTTTTAGCTTATGAAGCATCTCCTGCTATATAGTAAAAACTTTGGCCAAAACGAGTCTTAATACTGCACATGGATACCAGAATGAAAAATTAAATTAACTATTAGAAGCACTTATAGAACCTCAAAGGACTATACTCTATTCCATACGAAAGACTGCTGGTGAGATTGTTATATTTTTACCATATATATCACATTTCATCTTAATTAATATCATATTATTAACAGTATTATTATTGATATCATAAATGTGGAAGGCTGGATGATGGAGTGGATTGCCAACCTGAATCCTTAAGTTCTGAAGCAAATATGGCACTTCTCAATTCAAAACAAACAAATCATCACGTGGGTTCAAGTTGGTACAGCGAAATTGATTATTACATGGAAGGATCCTAATGCTGGAAGGCGACTCTTATAACCCCGGAATGCGCACAAGTGCCTCTGCTTGTGGATCCGCCCAATCCCTTTTGACCCTTCTGTAACAGCATTAGTGTGAAATTCATTTGATAATCAAATTTGGATCTACTGTAATTCTACCCACATACATTGGCAAGTCCTTGAACTGATGGTGACTTTCCCCTACTACTACTAATGCTACCGCCATCCGGGGTGACATTGGGCCACGGGGGTGACATTGGGCCACGGGGGTGAGATTGGGCCAAAAATCAAAAATGTTTATTTGTGAAAATTTATTATATCTGTAGAAACTGGTGACTTAAATTCAAAATGATAATGAACATAACATATTTATTCATAACTTAGAATGGAACACAGATAATATTAGCAAACTATTTAGCCTAAGCAGGGTTTCAAAGTTCGCGATCAAAAATACGCGGAAATTACGCTTGTAAAAAATGTCCCGCATGAACCAACCCAAACAAGAAATCGCATCAACTTGCTATCTTGAAGGTATATAAACTAATCATTTACAATGTTTCGAAAGGTTATTATGTGTTGGATAAGTTTTGATTACGAAAATAATATTTTTCGAAACTTTGTACTTTTCGAGCTTCACGGGGGTGAGATTGTGCCAAGCCATAATGATCGATCCAATTTGTGGATTTCACATACACAACTAAAATACGTCAGTATACACCAGCACACTCACATTCTTTACTATTGAGCACAATATTTTGACAGATTAGATTGCATCATCCATTTTGGAGCAAACTGCATCATAGATCTGCTAAATAATTTAAATTAATTTTTACTTTTTCTCTGGAAATTTCAGATACTTTGAATAAACACTCTAATATAAGACGAATATATTATACCGTGTATAAACTGCCAGTTTTAAGGAGGGGGGAGGGGGGTAGGATAGGCCACATGTTCTGCGGCCGCGGGTTTTTGAACGAAGTAATGGTTACTTTTGTTAAATAATCAAATAGGTATGCTTCCTTAGGATACACCCTTTCATATATCTCCCCCTTGTTAACCCTAGAAATGCTACTGGCTATATAAAGGCTCTCCATTGACTACGAACTCATTTTTAGTTATTTCAGACCACTCCGGGTTATTTTCGTTCATATTTTTTGTATGATGCGTTGTTTTTGGCCGGCCCCCTGCCCCTAATAGTCCACTTAGTTCATGGACGGCCACATATGAACTACTTTATACTGATCTTTATGTGTATTGTTGATAAACATGCTAATGTTCACTGTTTAGGTTTTTAGCCTAACTTTATGTTTTTGGCACAATGTCACCCCCTAGAAGGGGTGAGATTGTGCCAAAGTTGATGCACTTCCAGTAAAATTAGGTTTCATTGTAACTAGACCATCTCTACGGTAGTTGTTAATTGAACAATTTAGTATATATTGACAGCTTCGAAATCAACTTAGTTCCTAAATTGTGTGTATACTGAGCTAAAGAACAAAAATATATACTTTTTTGGCACAATCTCGCCCCGGATGACGGTACTCAAAACATTATATTAATAATAATATTTACAATTTTGTTTTCATATGGGAACCTCTTTCCCTTTCCCCTACGGCTCCTTGAAGTTAGTCATTTCAAAAAACATGAATTGCGGTACCATGGATTGGCGCAGGGGGGCCTAACCGAATTAAAAAATTCCAAAACGACGTGAAAGTATGTTAAATTATCTCGTGTTTGATGCACCTTTTTTTTTAAATTCGAACGCTTAACAAAATGGCAGACAATCAATCATAAAAGTAAGATTTTTAGTCGAAAAAATTGACTTTAAACATTTCTAAAAAATACAAAAATTACAGTATCGAAAAAAGGATGGGTCAAACACTAGATAATTTTGTTGGCTTTAAAACAAAAAAAGAATCATGAGAATTGCTTCAACCGTTCTTGAGATATTTATGGTACCGACTTTCAAAACCTGGTTTTGAGAAAAACGGCGTAGAAGTTTTTATTCGCTGTGTAATCGCTTTGTCAATTTTTGGAATTCATCCAAACGGCTTCAAACACATATGGTCAAAATGTTAATCTTGCTGGCTGTTAGAGTCAATAGGATCGTAGCCACTGTCCCTGCAATTGTCCTGCACTCTAACAGCTGGCTGCGAAGTATGTCGTATAAAAACAGAAGGTCAAGTTTCGATAACGGAATGTAGCACCTAGGCTTTGCTTGTAATCGTGTATATTGGAAGATAATCAATAAAAAAAATCGGGTTTTGAAAATTGAAAAGGTACTATGTCCCCTTAAGGCGCAAAGCATCAAACGGTAGCTCTTTATCCAGCCACTTATGGGTTGTCCTTAAACGTTATCAATGATGCAATACAATTTGTTAGAACTTGTGGTTTTTCAAGTCTGATTACTACGATATCCAAGAAAGTTAAGTTAAGCGTAGCTACCAAAAACCCCCCCCCCCCCTCCTCACCTTTCCGGTCTTTTCGGACATTTTCATTTCTTTCCCTACCGTCCCATCAAAAATTGTAGGACCACCGTTCCAAAAAATATTAGTTCTGAAGGATGTTGTTGTCCCGTGGATGAAGGAGGTTGCAAGATAGAGCATCTGCTCATGCTCATAATGCCAACAAAATACAAAAATGGTTTGCTGGAAATGTTCCAGAGCTTTGGGAGAATGAACTTTGGCCACTGACGAACTGACGTGACACGGGCGTTTCATTTTTGACTCGCAAGATCTAGCAAGCAAACGACCACTTACAAGCGAGCGATCGCTTATGTCAAACAGCAAAGCGAGAGAGACAGATTTATGTAAAATTCAGTTTGTTTTACCGGAAAACTGTACGAATATTGGAAATAACCCGGTAATTCTTTGTGTATTGCAACAACAAAGGATAAAGTAATTTATACAAAGGGCTTTATGCATCCACTTGTGCCGTTTGTGTGTTTTTATTTTTTCGTGTCGGTCACACATAGTTAGTGAATGACATTCTGCCAAACTTGTTATCTACTTTACCAAGATAAATAGCGATCCGTTGTGCAGATGGTGTTACTTTTTAACGTATTTTGATTCAAATTTTCGGACACAAGTTTTTCAAAGAAAATGTACGGGATGTCATGTCGGTTCGTCAATGCTGTGGCCCCCTAGCATTCCCGATATCAATTCTTTGGATTATTTTGTGTGGGGCGTCGTCGAACGGGATACCAAAAGGATGCCTCACATCACGCTTAGGTCGCTCAAAGCTAAGATCATCGAGGTGATGACGTTTATAGATCGAAAAATGGTAAAACGTGCATGCGACAGTTTCTGGAAGCGTCTATCAACAGTCATTGAAAAGGAAGGCGATTTTTTTGAATGAAATAATTTACAATTCCCATATGTTACGAAAAAAAATAAACCTCATAATAATTTTTTTAAACATGTCATTTACTGCGAAAATTCGTCACGCACCCTGTATATACGTTTCTTGAAAAACATAGAAATGTTTATTTAAATAAATATTGTGATGAAAAACATTATTTCTATTTTTGATCACTGTCATTGTATTTCTATTGCTACCAAATATTAATCATAAAAGTTGTTTTGCAAGAAAACACGACGTGATGGGCTTTTTGCATTATTTCTCCTGAATTCAGTATGCCAAAAATTATAATTATCAGCAGAAAAAATATGAACGTCTGTGCCTGGGGGCACACGATGGGCTCACTTAGGACTACGAAATCTAAGTGAAAAAAAACTTGACATTTTGCAAATGTTTGATTTTGTGTACACTCAAGTCTTTTTTTACACGGTTTGTTTTTTTTTCGATTACTCGAAAACGGTGCAGTTAAGGAACTATTTACCATCTACGTGAGGAATGTCGAGCTACTCCCAAAGGTATTGAGAAATAAATGAATGGTCTCTAAGTTACCCCGTTCTTAATACTCAAAAAAGCAAACCGTGTAAAAAAGTACTTGAGTATATTGTAATAAATGCTCTGAAACATTCCTATAAATTTGATACAAGAAGACAAGTTTAAATTTCCTAAATACCCGTGTTCTGTACATCAGTTTAATCCGTTTTTGCCTTTCTACTATACAAATATATCCAGCTTTTTACGAGCCATAATGGCGGACGGGTTCGTAATATTTTAACAGCATTTTTGACATTTCCCTAATACATCGCACGTTTTCTTTCCGTACATTCCTTTAGTTTTACGGTGAACGCGCGGAAAGAAAACGTGCGATGTATTAGGGAAATGTCAAAAATGCTGTTAAAATATTACGAACACGTCCGCCATTATGGGTCGTAAAAAGCTGGATAGATAGTATAAAGGTATAGAAATCACTCGGAAAACCGGAAATGGAAAGAAGGTCCTGCAGGCCGAATGTCATATACCATTCGACTCAGTTTCGAAAGCTGAGCATTTTCTGTGTGTGTATGTGAGACTAACTCACTTTTCTCGGAGATGGCTGAACCGATTTTGATGTTCTTAGTGTCAAATGGAAGGTCTAAGTGTCCCATAGGTCGCTATTGAACTTCATACTGATCGAACTTTTAGTTCAAAAGTTATGTATAAAAATACGAAAAATATGGGACTTCATTATCCCATGGGTCCCTTAACCGATTTGAACCAAACTGATTGCATATGAAAGAGAACCCTTGCAAACCCTTTACTTCCAAATTTCATGACGATTGGGCTTGTAGTTTGAAAGTTACATAAAGAAATGTGAAAAAATAGTATTTAAAACATATTTTTGTAACATATAGATGTAAGCATTAGCTCATTGCAAACCCTCACACAATTCATTATCATTCGAAAGCTACTGTTGGAATCTATCAAACGAAACCGAGTTATTGAAAATCGGATGGTTCATTCAAAAGTTATTCAAACTTTAACACTTAAGCACCATATATTAAGCATCGAGGTACGATGCTGGTCTAACAAACTAGTCGTCGTATGTTCGAATCTCGGCTAGGCGGTGCTAGGTATAGAAATCACTTGGAAAACCGGAAATGGAAAGAAGGTCCTGCGGGCCGAATGTCATATACCATTCGACTCAGTTTTGAAAACTGAGCATTTTCTGTGTGTGTGTATGTGTGTGTATGAGTGTGTGTATGAGTGTGTGTGTGTGTGTGTGTGTGTGTGTGTGTGTGTGTGTGTGTGTGTGTGTGTGTGTGTGTGTGTGTGTGTGTGTGTGGGTGTGTGTGTGTGTGTGTGTGTGTGTGTGTGTGTGTGTGTGTGTGTGTGTATGTAACGCTTTCAATCTCACTCACTTTTCTCGGAGATGGCTGGACCGATTTTAATGTTCTTAGTGTCAACTGAAAGGTCTAGATGTCCCATAGGTCGCCATTGAATTTCATTTTGATCGGACTTTTAGTTCAAAAGTTATGTATAAAAATACGAAAAATATGGGACTTCATTATCTCATAGGTCCCTTAACCGATTTGAACAAAATTGATTGCATATGAAAGAGGAGCCTTGCAAACCCTTAACTTTCAAATTTCATGACGATTGGACTTGTGGTTTGAAAGTTATATAAAGAAATGTGAAAAAATAGTATTTAAAACATATTTTTGTAACATATAAACATTAATTCAATGTAAAACATCACGCATTTTATTATTATTTGAAAGTTACTGCTGAGATCTATCAAACGAAACCGAGTTATTTAAAATCGGACGGTTTATTCAAAAGTTATTCAAACTTTAACACTTAAGCACCGTATATTAAACCGTTAAAACGTGTGAAATCAAAACAGATCAATCAAATGTTAATTGTATTCAATGTGTGTGATGTGTGTGATGTATGTGTGTATGTATGTATGTATGTATGTATGTATGTATGTGATGACAATTTGCAATTTTAAAATTTGCAATGAAATTCAAGAGAAGTGAGAAACATGCCAATTATCTGAAGTTTTTGAAGCCTCTTAGTGGAATACGAACTCTGAACTTAAGGAAAAGATAAAACTTTTACCGACTAAATTCCACTATTTAATATTCATTCGCGACAGATACGTATTGAATGAATATACGTATACGCTTTGAAATAAGACACTGATGAAGCCTGCACGTCGTAGGCGAACTACGTATCAATAAATATTAAATAGTGGGATTCAATCGAAAAGTTTTTCTTTTCTTTGATTTCAGATTTCAATTGCTATTTCCTTCACTTGTTACTCACAATTGTACAAGAAAAGCAAAAAGCGAAGAAAAGCAGTTAATTTAAGCATGTAGGTATAGTGGTGTACAGGATTAAAAATACTAGTGAGTTGATTTTTCCAAATAAATTTATACAAATTTCAAACAAATTTTGCGCATCAATAGATGCTCTTTTCAGTCAATAGATACTAGAGCTTAGAAATGTTATATGAAAAATAAGAAGTAAACATTGCACGGTAGTAATTTTGTAAGATTTGTTTTCGTTAGTGACATTTTAAAGGACAGATGTCTTATGTCATGTATCATATTTTAATAAATAAATCAAAAATGACAAGCACTGGAAATCATATCGATCATATTTCCCATTCTCAAGCACGTTTGTGGCGCAGCGTTTGCAGTATTTTTCGACCTCGTCTTGTTTTCCTAACCCTCTAACATTGTAAAAACGATGCGATCAAGTTACTGACTATCTTTACATGAAAGTACATTCAAAAGAAGCTTAAGTTTTGATTTCCATGCAAAAATAATTATCTGAAGAAGCGCCAGCTAAGAAAAAGTTCAATTTCTCTTTTTCATATCTAATGCTCTATTCAGTTATTTTTTCTGATTCAGATATATTGCACAATTGAAGCCAAGCAAACTAATAGTAAAATTTTGAGATTAATAATTTTGTTGTCGATATCCTTTTTCTTCAAAAGTGAAGTATATAATAATTTTTTTGAACTCTTGTTTTTCAAAGATGCTAATTTTGGTATTAACATCAAAATATCAAAAAATCTGCTATGAACACATATTTCATATTGTCAATTCAAAACAAATTTCGCATGTGGCTCTGAAGCCCGAAAGTTAAGGCCGACCGATTATAAAACTAAATAATCAAGTAACATAAATGACGCTTACAAGTATTTATGCACCCAAGGAAAGAAAATATAATTATTCTACGCAATACGTTGAGAATTTTACTGGTAAATAAGGATTTTAAGGAATACGGAACGGATATTTAAAAATATAGTCAAGTTAATTATAGATGTTCCTGAGAAATTAAATAATGATGATTGTGGCAGTAGAAAGGCTAGGTCACACCGCTAGGTGGATTAATTGGGGGTTTTTACCATGTATTAAACCGTTAAAACGTGTAAAAGCAAAACATATCAATCAAATGTTGATTGTATTCAATGTGTGTGATGTATGTGTGTATGTATGTATGTATGTATGTATGTATGTATGTATGTATGTATGTATGTATGTATGTATGTATGTATGTATGTATGTGTATTTTGCAATTTTGAAATTTGCATTGAAATTCAAGAAAAGTGAGAAACATGTCAATTGTCTTGAATTGTTTTTGAAGCCTCTTAGTGTAAGTGGATTACGATTGTTTTTGAAGCCTTCAATTGTTTTAGAAGCCTCTTAGTGGAAGTGGAATACGAACTCTGAAATTAAAGAAAAGAAAAAAACTTTTTCCGACTAAATTCCACTATTTAATATTTATTCGTGACAGATACGTATACGCTTCGATCAGTGTCTTATATTGATGAAGCCTGCACGTTGTAGGCGAACTACGTATCTGTCGCAAATAAATATTAATTACAGTAGGATTTCGAATTTGGCAACAAATGCGTGTCGCCTATATAGCCAAAATCAGAATCGTGCTAAAATCGAGACCCTTTTTTGATATGACAAAATTGAATGTAAATGCATTAGAAAATGACTAAATGTTATTAATCAACGATTGCAACCTTTTTATGTCCACAAAATCCGCCAAGAGCTATCCGTGCGGTGCAAGTAAGATTTTGGCGACCTACGGTAAGACGTAGTCCTACGGCAATAAAAATATTATTGTTCGAAATACCGTGTACCCCCGCTGGAATGACCTTCCTTAATCTGAACATTTTTAATCTGAACCCCGTTGGTATGAATGCGTTCACATTAAAAACTAATCAAGCGACATACACAATTGACGGTTAAGTTGACCGAGCAAATTGAAAAAAAAAAAAGCAAAGAACCTTAATACGTTTCCTCTTGCTCAGCAGTTTTGGCAAAATAGCTCATATGCAACTTATCTCTCAGCAACTCTCAAAATAGACCATTTTAGTTGATACTGTCGTGCAAATTTCCTCTTCTACAATCTGGGTGTTCAGAATTCGCGCATATTCGACATGTTTTCAAAACGTTTGTTTTCGTCAAATCAAAACAACAAAGTCATAGGGTGCGCGCCTGGCGCGTATGTGAAAGTGAATAGAGTTACCAAATATTCAGATTAAAAATGAATTCACCTGATCTGAACGGGGTGCTTTTCATATTAGTTGAGTGTATTCTATAATCGCAAACTTTTTTTCATGAACACACTTAGGGCAATAATTTTTCGTCATTTACAGTCATGCGGAAACTGAGTGATATTTAAGCATACTTTTGGAAGTAAAATATTTTGTGTTGCCAAAAACGGATACTTTTGTTGCCAAAATTGAACCATGCCAAAACCGAACCCTGTCAAAGCGATTCATGCCAAATTCGAAATCCCACTGTAGTGGGATTCAATCGGAAAGTTTTTTCTTTTCTTTGATTTCAGATTTCAATTGTCATTTTCTTCACTTGCTGTTACTCACAATTGTACAAGAAAAGCAAAAAGCGAAGAAAAGCAGTTAATTTAAGCATGTATGTATCCTATACACCATTGGATTAAAAATACTAGTGAGTTGATTTTTCCAAATAAACTTATAAATTTCAAACAATTTTTGCGCATCAATAGATGCTCTTTCCAATCAATAGATACTAGAGCTTAGAAATTTTATATGAAAAATAGGAGGAAAACATTGTACGGTAGTAATTTTGTACAATTTGTTTTCGTTAGTGACACTTTAAAAGACAGAAATCTTATGTCATGAATCAAATTTTAATAAATAAATCGAATTGACAAGCACTGGAAATCATACCGATCATATTTCCCATTCTCAAGCATGTTTGAGACGCACCTTTTGCACTATTCGACCTTATCTTGTTTTCCTAACCCTCTAACGGGATACATTGTAAAAACGGGATACATTGTTTTCATAAAAGTTCATTCAAAAGAAGCTTAAGTTTTGATTTTCATGCAAAAATAATTATCTGAAGGAGCGCCAGCTAAGAAATAGCTCCATTTCAGACGACGGAAAACGGGGGTTAAGAGGATTGGGTAAAAAATCAATGCGCCGCAAACCAAATATATAGGGGAACTGATAATAATACAGCTAAGGAGATTCAACGACGCTGGAATTCGGAACTTCTTTTCACTCCACAAGACTTGTGCAGCCTTGCTTATGGAAGATAGACGTGTATTTGTACGAAAGGTGTTGTCGGCGCCAAACATCTTGAGGGACACTAGTGACCGAATAGGTAGGCGTTGGTTCTCACTTCAAACGTCTTAATCAAACTTTTGCTAACGCTTTGTCATTATTATCACTACTACTGTTACGACTATATAAAAGGAATATCAATCTGAATTATACTACTGAACAGTTACCACACGTTTTTTTCCTTCCTCAACTGAAGATTCAATCACTCCGTCCACGATTTCGTTAATCTGCACGGTTCGGTGCAAGTTTCGGACTTTGGCCGCAACAGGTATTGCGGACTATTTTTGGCGGAGTACAAGCAGAAAGCATAGAATGGCGCAGGCATATAAGCCATGTCGTAAAAATGCACCAGCGACTCTAGAAAAAGAGGGGCCTTACGTGCTGCGTAGCTCGACCAGATTGCAGATCACTTGCGAATGTCGAGATGCTCAACGAATTGGCGACAAATAGGCCAGGACGAGTACAATGGAGAAAAGCTCTTGATATAGCATGCGCAACTCCGGGTCCGTATGGTATGCCTTATTCGTTTCTGGTCTCCTATATGATGTTTTTCTGGGGTTTGCCAGGATATTTGGGGGCTTTTCCTCTGGTTTTCGGTACCATTTCGACGGTACTTCGGTTTAGCTTGCTCACTGAAACTCACTATAGCATTTATACAAGAAAGCATTTCACTCCACAATAGAGTGTAATTTGGTTATCTGTATGGTTGGAGTGGTACATCATCACGATCATATTTGTCTAGCATTGTGAGAATTGTACCTCTAAACACAAGGAGCGGAAGCTTATGTTGGTCGATTTATCGAATCTAAATCTTCATAGGCCGACGGCGATGAGTTTGGGTAGTCGACTAATTTGTCTACCTTGGCTCACGGCAGACAATGATACTAGTCTTGAGTTTCGGAGACGTATTAACAGCGGAAGTCGTGCTTACTATGGGCTTCATAAGCAATTGCTGTCGAGCAGACCGCCCTTGTACAAAGTGTACCCTGTGCAAGACGCTTACTAGACCGGTTGTTCTCTACAAGCATGAAACACGGACAATGCTCGAGGAGGACCTGCCAGTTCTCTGTAACCGTCGGCTTAGTATCTGCCCAAGATTTAGGAGACCGTCGCGGGTGCAAAATATTTTATGAATGTCCCGCAATAAATTGTCAAGAGAACACCCTATTGCGAACTGCTTTCCCCGATGACGTGTACGCAGCCATACGTCAACGGCTTCCACCCACCCACCTCCAGGGGGCTGAAAATGGATCAAAGCTAACATGGATTGCGGGTGGCGATAAAGAGTCCAGAAAACGACAAGCGAGAGATAGTGGAGGTTTTAGCGCGAAAAGGTCATAGATCGTTGGATAAAAAATAGCTTGAGCCATTACCCTGTCCGAAGTCAAACAGTACGGTACTGAAAAACGAAATACAGTCGCACAACTGAGACAGTGAAGACAAAACTAAAATAAAACTCTGAGCTGAGTGTATGAAGCTACGTATCAGAAATTCTTAGTGAAAGACCACTACAAATATACAAAGTTTTAAAGGTACACTAAAAAGACGTGCGAAAAAAAGCAAACAACAGGTATGGCTATCAGAGAATTCTCACGACATATTCCCGACTATGACCGCTCCAAAGCTCGACGCTAAACAAACCATCTCGCTCTTAGGATCCCTGAGTTTCATGAGTTTTCTGCGTTTACCTGACGGTTACCAACGTGACCCGAAACTGTACCTGAGTTGAATTTAGTCCTCATGGCCGCCGTTACCACCACATCCGTCAATCCTGAAGCTGAAGGAGCGTCCTGCCAACGACGCCATCGCAGTTACGCCGCGTCGCCGCCATCGCGCTTATTCAGAGCCCCAAGTACGCCCGCAGCCGGAACGCCGGGAGTAGGTCATCAAGCGTTCCGTTATCCGTAAATCCGTTGATAAAGGGAACAGTTGAAGCAGAAGGTTTTCAGGGGTTTTCTTGACAGCAAGTCGCGAACGTTTGCAGTTCCTGAGGTTTGTTTTAGGGGGTGTCGTAAGTGCTGGGTAGTTACGACCCCGTCAGCTACAACTCGGAGTTTTCGGAATACGAGTACTAAGAACGATCTTTGGCGGCGTACAGGAAAACGAAGTATGGAGATGGAGGATCAACCATGGATGAATGATGAACTATCAACCAAACGAACATGCACAGCTCTATGGCGAACTCAGTATCTCAAAAGGCGGCTAAAGCTGGACGGATACGATAGGCAGGACATGTTGCAAGAATGTCGGACAACTACTCTGCAAAAATGGTGTAATCTCAAATCTAGTAGTAAGAAGACGACCAGGAGTGCAGCGAGCAAGATGGTTAGACCAGGTGGAGCGAGATCTGGCGGAGAATACTCGGTGTCCGAGGAATTGGAGAGCAGTAGCCCACAGCCGAGTTAACTGGCGAAACGTTATTCAACAGGCGTTGTCTTAGGACGGTAAAATCCTTAAGTAGGTAAGTAAATCTTCATCGGCATGTTTGGGCAGAAAATGTCCTGATTTTTAGTTGGATCGATATGGTCACCCTATATAAGACATCAGTTTTGAATAAATTCTTTCAGTATATGGATAGAATCCGGCGAAAGATAGGGTTGGTTGCCCGCTTTTTTATAACTATTCGCTTTCAGAATATCAAATTGGACTTGGTTAATCGCTATCGTAAGATATTTTGTTGGGATGAAGAGAATTATCACTTTTTTGACGCATTTCCCTAACACGGACATCAAATTGGTCTAGGTTTAAGGCGGTCCTAAGTTATTTTGTTGGAACAAGAGGACTTTATCACCTTTTCTGGCGTACTTCCCAAGCACAAATATCAAATTAGTATAAACGTTGTAACGTAGTCTAAACGTCGTAATCAATCTTTAACCTGTTGGGACGCGGGGGTTATGTCACTTGTTTTCTAGAAATAAAGCACAAATGTAACGAGAACCATCAAATGTAAGTGTAAAAAAACTTTCTTCATCATTAGCTTCTGATATTGGTAGTCCAAACTTCAATGAGTGTAAATTTAATCACGTTTGTTTACGGCCATACTGCTTGTGATATGAAAACATCATTATCGCTACGGCAAATCACTACTACTTATTCCAACCAATCATAGAGCGTGGATTTTTAGTTAGACAATGCCACCAATATCTCTAGAGCTAGACTCTATCGAAGGATGACTGAGGTATAAGCGAGCAAACTTTAATCAATTTTCGTTACATGTTCCTTTTTCGTTTTCCTAAAGTGCATCCCAATATAGAAATCAAAACCCGATTTAATCCACCTAGTGGTGAAAGGAACCTTTGTTATACGGTCTTATTTGCTATTTGAGATAGAAATCGACACGTCTTCGGAACATAATTCATCTATTGGTTATCGTTGCGTAGTGCGTTAGTTTACATAAATTTTTTGAAAATTGAATAGGTTTACAAAATTTGAACAAAATAGAAACACCTTTAAATTTTGATAGATCATTTTTTCATGAAATTGCTGAGTAAGGATAAGTAAGTTATTATTAACCTGAGTAAGTGCAAATAAAAGTAAGTTGTAAGAGGAAATCTTATTCTTTAACATATACATTGTCTAGTAAAGTCTAGTTTATAGGTTTTTGAGCTATGCATAGTTTCCTGTAATGCCATTCTATTTGAATCACTTCAATAGAGTTTTCTTGAATAATTTTCATCAATTTTTATTAATCTTCGGTTACTCACGCTGTTGTATTTTGTACAACACGTGTAGGTTTTTCAACGCCATATTGTTATAAAGTTACAAAACGGTGTTCAACTAACGTATATTCTTCAACAAACTTATTGTGCGCAAAATGTCATAATTATTCAATGCATTAATAATTTAAGTTGTTGGGAAAATGTATGCAGCAAAACTATCAACAAATGTAAAATGTTTAAATTGTATCCGTCTGCTGGTAGTCGAGTAATTCGGAGTCAAAATTAGAGTATTCTTTATAAGCAAAGTTCTACAGTTCCTAAACAAGCAAACCTACTATGTTCAGCAAAGTTGTCTAATCTAATCTAATCTCATACTAACGCAGCCAATTCTTGAAGGCATCCTGGAAAATGACGATTACTTGAATCAATCATTTTTCTTGTCAACGGCCAGGCCAACTGCGCAGCATGTACCGCAGAGAGAATTCCAAGGAATCAAGTGGAACCAGAAAAAATATCTAATTCCATTAAACTCCTTGAAATCAAGGGGAAGGAAGAAAGCGTGGACCTCCCGTACCAAACGCTTCCCGTATACATAGATAATGATTTATTTATAATCGTTGGGAGTATCTTTGCTAATAAAGGTTAAGTGATACTCCGGACCCTCAGGGATGAACTAATGGTATTTAGACCAGTAGCCAGGCTGCAATTGGCCAAGGATATAGCGCCTTATTTCGCTCTCTGAAAATAGATTAGTTTGCCAAAAATATTAGTTTAAATCATATAATACTTGAAAATAAAGTCGTGTGGTTTAATGGTTGCCTAAAACTACATTTGTAAGGTTAGGAACTGAAAACCGCACGACCCCGCACCTCCTAGCTTGGCTACTCAATTATACAAATTGAAGTATTTCCAGGTATGGCCACGTGGAGGCGCTAGGTAGGGGCTTGGGATGGCTAGAGCTATGTTGGGCGCTTCTTCCTAGTTGCCTTCCCCATTTCATACCCCTACTATGTTCAGCAAAGTTGTGTATTTTTACTATTTGTACAATTTTGTAGTACATGGAAAAGTCATACAACAATTACAAAAAGAGCGAAAATAGAAAAACTGATTTTACAAATTCAAATACAATAAATAAGATTTTTCTATCTTCGCTGCAGAGATAGAAGGTTACTGTCCTTAGCAAAATATCTTGTAATAATATGTTCTATAACTTTGCAGAACACATCAATGTGTTATATTGACACTGAAGAAAAATATTTTATTTATTTCACTTTTAGGGGGATTAATCAAAATTTGAATTCCACCAAACGATAGAGCTTTCAATTTCAAGAAACTCTTCCAAAGGTTTGATAAACCTAAAACCAAGTTTTCCCAGTCAAAACTCTAGTGCATTGTGCGCGCGAGTAACTGCGTTACAAAAGTTGGCGCGAATGTTCGAGGGTTAATATCTTTTGACCGGTAAAACCAATTCTTATGAAATTTTGCATATATATTCGTAGTGTCAAAACCTCTCGTTTGATATTAAAATAATTGAAATTAGGTTAATTATCTTGGTTAAAATCTGAATTAATTTTTGTTAATTTTGGTGTGGTGTATACGGTTACTCGTAACTTTCAAATTAAACGTCCAATCAAAAAATCATTTAATAGTGATCTATTAGGATATATTATCTTGCAAATGAGACTAATAGCGCATAAATCGGTTTGGTCATCTCTAAGAAACAGGCGATAATTATTACCTTGTCAAAACAGGTTTTTTAAGCATAACTTTTAAACTGCTTGTTTGTTTTCAATTAAACATTCCTGAACAATTTAGTTTTAATAAGGGCTTTCATTTGATACTAAGATCGTTGAAATCGGTCATGTAGTTCCGGAGAAACCCGTGTCACGTATTTTTCACATTTTTGCTAATAACTTTTAAACGAAATGTCGTATCACGAAACAACTCAATAGTGATCTACTAGACAATAACACCTTTCAAACAAAAGTAATAGCGAACGATTCGGTTCAGCCATCTCTGAGAAACAGGCGATAGAAAAAATCATTACATACACACACACACACACACACACACACACACACACACACACACACACACACACACACACACACACACACACACACACACACACACACACACACACACACACACACACACACACACACACACACACACACACACACACACACACACACACACACACACACACACACACACACACACACACACACACACACACACACACACACACACACACACACACACACACACACACACACACACACACACACACACACACACACACACACACACACACACACACACACACACACACACACACACACACACACACACACACACACACACACACACACACACACACACACACACACACACACACACACACACACACACACACACACACACACACACACACACACACACACACACACACACACACACACACACACACACACACACACACACACACACACACACACACACACACACACACACACACACACACACACACACACACACACACACACACACACACACACACACACACACACACACACACACACACACACACACACACACACACACACACACACACACACACACACACACACACACACACACACACACACACACACACACACACACACACACACACACACACACACACACACACACACACACACACACACACACACACACACACACACACACACACACACACACACACACACACACACACACACACACACACACACACACACACACACACACACACACACACACACACACACACACACACACACACACACACACACACACACACACACACACACACACACACACACACACACACACACACACACACACACACACACACACACACACACACACACACACACACACACACACACACACACACACACACACACACACACACATACAGACATTGCTCAAATCGTCGAACCCTATCGATTGGTATATGTGACTTCGGATCAATTTCGTGTTTTTCGACCAATTTTTAAACCTTTGTTATAGTATAACAAAGGTAAAAATGTGGTCCTACGTCAACATTTTATGCAAACTTGCGTGTTTCATTATGCTATCGAAATAGTTGGACGTAACCACGCTTCAATAATACAAAAAGCTGTCAATTGTGGGTTTGCTCCAGAGGGGTGGTGTGACTGTCAAATTACATACATAGTCCCTGTCCCACTCATTGGTGTTGATACTTTTGGTTCTGGTGCCTACTTAAAAGTTGATTCATTTTAAAACAACTGAAACTAATTAGAAAGCAGTTAAACACAGCCTTTTAGTTATAATTTAACTAATATTAGCTGTTATTTTCGGTATACTGGCTGGTTCCAAATTGTCGCCGTCCATGGAAGTTTAGTCCGCAAAATTTTGACAATTTCACATCCCTGGTTTGTTCGCTCGAAGCTTAGATTTGAAATGTGACTCTTAGTCTTCCGATTTACGAAGATATAATGATGTCGTAGGTCAAAGATCGTAAATGTATACAGTATCTGCCTACATTTGTATTTAACAGTAATTTAATACATATGTAAGGTTTCTGGCAACTGGTTTCGTAACAAAACACAGCTTGAATTAAACTTTCGCTTCACAGATACTATGCCTCTCTGTATCGGATTACTCAAAATATTATGGAAACAGACTCTAAGCGGTTAGCTACTAGGTGCGCGTGATATTGAGTTTCACCAGTACTGAGTAGTGAGCGCACTCAATATTATATTTACGGCCATTATTCAAAATTACATGTTTTAATCAAGTGTAATAATCGTGACAACGTCGCACGTCGCTCATATTTTAGTTGAAATTATGCGATTGAAACGAAATTACACTTTTCCACGTATCTCAGCCGAGAATGATAATTTTCGCAACGGATCATTGACAAAAAGTGCGGAATTAATTCAATGAAAAATGTGAATCTTTACTGGACAAAAGTGTTACCTGAGGTCAGGAAAATTCAAAATCTCGAGGAGGTTGTATATCTAGTGACACATAATGTGTTGAGCCATAGGCAAAAATCGGTTTCCACTTCTTTTTTTATCGAATATACTGAGAAAAGAGAGTTCTTTGCAGATACCTTCTGCTATGTACATGTAAATAAGCCGTCCCAACCTTCTCAAAGGCGACAAGACACCTAAATGCATTCCATTTTTTGAATCAACTCGGAGAGTCCCATCTTTCTTCTATCTATACCTATAAAAATGGATTTCTGTCTGTCGGTATGTTCCTTATAGAATCGAAAACTACTGAACCAATCGGCGTGAAAATTTGCATGTAGGGGTTTTGGGGCCGGGGAAGGTTCTTATGATAGTTAGAAATCCCTCCCCCTTCTAAGAGTGGGGGCTCCCATACAAATGAAACTCAAATTTCTGCATGACTAGAGAAATAATCAAGCAATTGGAACCAAATTTGGCACGTGGGTGTTTTTGGAGGCAAGAATTGAGAGCCCTCCCCTCTTTAGAAAGGGAATTATGACCCCTCTCCCCTTTAAGAGGGGTGGCTTCCATGCAAATGAAATACAAATTTCCTCTTATCTCGAGAACTAATCAAGCAAATGGAACAAAATTTTGCATGTGTGGGTTTTCGGAGGCAAGAATTTTTTCTATGATGAATTAGGACCCCTCCCCGTTTAGGAGGAGGTGTTCTCATACAAATGAAACACAAATTTCTTCATAACTCGAGAACTAACCAAGCAAATGGATCCAAATTTGGCATGTGGGTGTTTTTGGAAGCAAGACTTTTTTCTATGATGAATTAGGACCCCTTCCCATTTTAGGAGGGGGAGGTGCTCCTATACAAATGAAATACAAATTTCCTCATAACTCCAGAACTAATCAAGCAAATGGAACCAAATTTAGCATGTGGGTGTTTTTGTAGGCAATTTTTTTGCTATGGTGCCCCTCCCATTCAATAGTGGGGGGGGCTCCTATACAAATGAAATACAAATATCCTCATAACTAGAGAACTAATCAAGCAAATGGAACCAAATTTGGCATGTGTCGGGTTTTGGAGGAAGGAATTTTTTTCTGATGGTTTGAGACCCCTCACTCCTGTGCAAGGGGGATAAGGATTCTCATACAAATAAAACAGAAATTTTTGCGTAACTCAAAAACTAATCGAACTTGATAAATTTAAGACTCTTTCATAAAACATTAGTCAATAACAAGACCATCAAAAACTATCAATAGTAATATTAGATAACTCAGCGCGAGACGGCCACAGGCCGCGAGTGTTGCCGGCGACCTGCCGTCGGAAGCGCCGGCCATTGCGGGGGGGGGGGGAAGGGTGCAGCCTTCTGTAGAGATTACCTTTATCTAGGTTTATTTATTTTCCAAGATCTAACGACCTCTATTACTTTTCTTCAGTTGGGTCAGGTATCAGGTATCAGCATCTTTGACTCGAGCAGCACGTTCCCCACAATCATGTGGAAGATTTGTGCCTTGCCCATCTTATTCGTGTCATCATTTACCTAATGAGGAGGGGAAGGAAAACAGGAGGAATAGGAAGGGGTGGATGAGGAATTTGAACAAACACAAACATATACATACCGAGAGATTTTTGTACCCCCGATGGGATACTGTAATCCTTGGTAGTTAACTTATCAATAGTACATCCCCTGGGGGGTATACACATGATAAATAAGAGCTTATAGCTCAATACCGCTTTCGGTAAGAAACATCAAAATGTCTCGTAATTTTAGTTTCCTAAAATCCGTTTCATTTAAGACGTAGGATCCAAAGATCCTATGACGCAATTGTGCTACTGCAGGACAGTTGCGAATTACGTGATATGGTGTACCGTAGTCGGATTCACATAAATTACAATGAAACGATTCAGCTCGCTGAATCGTAGCCATATGATAATTTTGTCTGCAGTGACTAGTCAGTGATCTAACAAGAATACTGCAATTTACCTTTGATTGTTGCAAAAGAAATTTCGCAACCTTCTCACAAGGCTTAACAATGAAACTTTTCGTTTGACAAGAAGCTTCAAGATTTTCCCAATAACGTACATGTTCAGATGAAAACCAAGATCGAATCTTTTGTTTTATCCAACATGCCGCAATTGGTAAAGCAGGTTCCGGTCCGAAAACCGACTTTTCTGTTCCAGATCTTGCTAGTTCATCCGCGCATTCATTTCCGGTTATACCAGAATGGCCAGGAACCCACACCAGACGAACGGCATTTAGAATGCTTAGTTCTTCTAAATGGGTGTGGCAGGCAATGACTGTTTTAGATTTAGAATTAGCCGCACAAAGGGCTTTTATAGCGGCTTGACTGTCAGAACAGAAGTAGATAATCTTGCCTATCAGTTCTTTCTGAAGTGCAAACTGAGCTCCGCACATAATTGCAAAGATTTCAGCTTGAAAAACGGTGCAGTAACTACCCAACGAATAGGATTCCTCCAATTCCAGCTCACGGCAGTAAACACCAGCACCCGTTGTTGGGTCACCCCCAGGACTTGAAAAGGGATCACAAGTTGAATGTTACTGCCGTGAATGCGATACTTTCCGCATTCAACTTCCGCTTTTTGAACGATCATTTGACTGTTTTTTTGAATCCAGTCAATCTGCCGCTTGCGCTGCTGCCGTCTTACAATTCATGCGCCCTCTCTGCAAAAGCAAACAGTCGTACTCCCACTTTGCGCGTTCATATGAAGAATCTGAACTGCAAACTGACTGGAAGCATAAGATGACGTATTTGTTCGTTTCTCTTTTTGTCTCCAAATCCGCTGCTCACAGTAATAGTTTGTTTGTCAGTTGACGTCGGTCCGATGCAAGCAAAATGTTCGTTTGTATTGGACAGAGTCCGACCGACTTCTTCTATGCACCTGTAGTGGTTGTTTTTTTGTAGTAGGTTAAATATATGATAGCGCCACACAGCGCGGTTGCTTTTCGTTAGCGTGGTGACTGCCAGTCATTCGACTGTTTTGCAGTCATTCGCTGCTCCAAACGGTAAAGGCAACTTGATCGAAACTAAAATGTCAAAAAGGCATAGAACGCATTCGTACTACTGCGTTCAATCGACGTTTGACTGAGCAAACTGCCAGTTGTGTTATGCATAGCGTTCGTATTCCACCACTAAACGGACGGTGTGAACTTGAATGTACGTTGATGTGACTGCGGTAGAAAAAAAGGATCGGTCAAAGCCCTGGTCACCCCTGCGAAATGGTACTTTCTAGTTTCTACGAAAAGATTTTCCGTGAAATGGTTCATCCCACGTAAGGCTTTTCGCGAAATGGTATTCTGCGAAACTCTATATTCCACGTTATGGTCAACCGAGAATTGGTGTCCCACAAAATGGTATTCGGCGAAATGGTTTGTAATGGCGGCGAATATTTAATCCGCTTTATTTTATCAGGCTTAGCAATGAGGGAATTTGTTTTCTACTTTACTGTGAGGAAAATTTGTATATTAAAACATGTTGAAGTATGCAATTTTGTATTCATGTAACACAATGTTGTAGACAAGTTTTAATACTTGAGAGCAATGTATACTTGAATAATAACTTGTAAGCTTGAATGATAACTTGTAAACTTGAATGATAACTTGTAAACTTGAATGTATACTTGAGTAGAAGATTGATTCTAAATAGTCTTAGTGATGGTTCGTTTATCACCGTGGAAAGGTAGGCATCGCTATCATACCAAGAGCTCAGGAGTTAGGTTAGCAGGGAAAATATTGAATTATTAATTCTTCCTTATTGCGACGCGAGTTAAACTAGCGGGTAGCTAGTAGAGCAATATATCGAGGTGGTTAACCTCCAGTCAAACTAGCGGTAGCTAGTAGCGAAATAAAGGGAGGCGGCTAGCCTCCAGTAATTTCAACAAAACACCCATGAACTCCCCAGAAACTTGCAAAACTCGAGATTGTGACAAAGGTCATCCGAGATTCACGATTTATGTACAACACAGTTTAATTTGTGGCAATACGAAGTTTGTCGCGTCAGCTAGTCTATACCTATAAAAATAATTTTCTGCTGCCCGTATGTTCCTTATAGAATCGAAAACTACTGAACTGATCGACGTGAAAATTTGCATGTAGGGGTTTTTGGGGCAGGTTCTGAGGATGGTTAGAGACCTCTTCCCCCATTAAGAGGGTGTCTCCCATACAAATGAAATACAAATTTCCTCATAACTCTAGAACTAATCAAGCAAATGGAACCAAATTTGGCATGTGGGTGTTTTGGAGGCAAATTTGTTTCCTATGGTGCATTGAAACCCCTCCCTCACAGACAAACAGACGGGACACTCGCGTTAATTCCATCGCACAGTGGGGCAGATTGACCCGGCGCTCGGACAAAACCTCATAACTTCTTTCATATGCTCCGTAGAGCTTTATTTTCTTCAGCAACATTGTTTATTATAAAATTTTGCATCTTTTAGTAAATTTTAACTAGTTGTATTTTTATTCCTATAGATGGCGTTGAAGTATAACTTTTTAAATAATGACTTTAGAAATATTGTATCTTCAGAAAAGTTGTTTGTCCTGTAAAGTTACGTAAAGTTACTGAACATTCCAGAATTATAGGACTTACGGGAATCAAGTTATAAATATTTTAAATACTCAAACACATTTTTTCAGTGTGTAGTCGAAATTGGTAGTCGCACGACCTCCTGTACAAATTATCGCAATCTGTATATCAAGAGTAATTTAGTAATATTATTCTGGTATAGGGTAAATCAACCATTTGGGGACCTTTCTATAAATTATTTTGAACTCGTAACGCAAAACACCCAACCGATGGCACTTACAATATTACTAACTTTCGAATAAACCTAAATATAACAATTTATGCAACAAATCTCTATATTTTACGTATTTTTTAAAACAGATTGGGATGTCCATTTTCGTTTTATGGACTCATGTGTTTTGCAATAGAATAACGACCGGGTCCATTATAGGAATTCTAGTGTTTTTTGCATGGAGTGGGTCCGCTAATGGCATTGTTAACCGTATAATGCATCGTATAAAGCATTAATAATGAAATGCAGCTAAAATTTTAAAAACTCCAATGTGTGTTATGTTTAGTACGTTCTGTTTCATATCATATATCCTCAGAAATAAGAAGAATAAGCTAATAAATACCGAAATTTTATCCGAGGGTCCATTACAGGTAGAGGGTTATATATAGGTTAACTTACCCTATTATCTGGTTTATTGCATTCATGTGTTTTTGATGGATTAACAATTTTAACCGACTTTAGAAGTCATTTCTCATTGCAAAGATAAAAATATTTCACATTTCTTTTGATTTGTTAGCATTTGTTTTGATTTTCAAAGAATAATTTACGGACATCTTTGCATATTTTATGGAATGCCTCTAGTTCATTTATAGTACTAGGTTTCCGTAGTACGATCTCCGTTATATTTGAAATATTTTCTTTAATTAGTATGGTCATACGCAGCAAAAGGATACGAGTGGCGAGATAGGCCGTCATCGGCCTCAGCCAAAGCCTGTCAAAAGACGCAAAAAATAACTAGTAACTGACAGAGTAGCAATCTGTTTATCCTGCAAACACGTATCAAAATGTTCGTCTCTAAATAAACAAAATGGACGCTAGTTCAATCGAACTGAAAGTCCAACCGAACATATTCTACTGCCAATATGACTTGAAACAGAACTAATTGGGAAAAAGCTGTTAAGTATTCGCCTTTACAATGTCCTAAATTCCCCTTATCGACTGCAATGTAACATATAACGATAATAATGTTGTTTCTTACATACGCAAGCATGCCTATTTAACGTACAGCAGGAATAAACCTCGCACTGGCGCGCGCATTTACTAATTTGTGGCCTAAAATGCTGAAAAACAGGCATTTGGAAAACTTGAATATCTCCGAACACCGCAGCTAGTAGCAGCTAATTTTTAGCTTATTACTAGTTAACGCCTTGAATTTCGATTTGATGGTAGTGTCAGAGCGGAAATCTGTGGGAATCTTTTTCTACACACTATTGAAAATTGACAATAATAACAAATTTTTTGTTCTAAACAGTTTGTCAAAATAAAGCCTCCTAGTAAAAAATCTGTCCCAATATCACCAAAACTGTTAGTTTATAATCCCTTTAATATGAATTATCTTTTAAAAGTATAGAATTTTAAGCAGCATGGTAGCTAGATGCTAAAAGATTAAACGAAATTTATTTTTTCATTTTCCAAATTTTTTTTACACTGTGTTTCACCTTCTTTAATGCCTATTGAATAAACACTTATTAAAACAATTTATGCATATTTCTTATAGATTATATGTCTACTATACGTAGAATATTAAGCTTAACAGAATATCTAAAATAAAAATTTTGAGGTTTTGTCCGAGCTTTTTCGGGTTCTGCCCCATAGTGCATCGTCCAATCAAAAACTACTCATTTTTCAAAAAAGCATGTTTTGCAACATGGCCACACCGCGGCGCGCGAGTGTGGCTTCGAGTTTTCAGTATAAAACCATACATATGTAACAATCCTACAGCATAAAAACCTGCAAATGCAAGCTACTCCGCAACATGCATAACAGAGGGTGCTAGTGTGCAAGCAAAATGTGTAGGACAATGGTTTTTAAAGGATTTTCTTCTATGTGTCACGTCAGTTCGTCAATGCCTCCCCTCTTTAGTAGGGGAATTATGACCCCTCACCCCTATAAAAGGGGACGCTCCCATGCAAATGAAATATGTACAAATTTCCTCAGAACTAGAGAACTAATCAACCAAATGGAACCAAATTTAGCATGTGGGGGTTTTGGAAGCAGGAATTTTTTTTATGATGGTTTTAGTCCCCTCACTCCTGTGGTAGGTGAATAAGGAGTCTCATACAAATAAAACAGAAATTTTTGTGTAACTTAAAAATTAATCCGGACTCGAGAAATTTGAGACTCTTCCATGAAACATTAGTCAATAACAAGACCACCAAAAACTATCAATAGTAACACTAGATGATGTGTGGCGAGACGGCCGCAGGCCGCGAGTGTTGCCGGCAACCTGCCGTCGGCAGCGCCGGCCACTGCGGGTACAACCCCTCCGCAGTGAATCACCTCTATCTAGGTTGTTTTCTACTTTACTGTGAGGAAAATTTGTATATTAAACCACCCAAGAACTCCTCAGAAACTTGCAAAACTCGAGATTGTGACGAAGGTCATCCGAGATTCACGATTTATGTACAACTATATATATATATAACTATATATAACTATATATATATATATATATATATATATATATATATATATATATATATATATATATATATATATATATATATATATATATATATATATATATATATATATATATATATTGTATTGCCACAAATTAAACTGTGTTGTACATAAATTCTGAATCTCGGATGACCTATACAAATTTTCCTCATAGTAAAATAGAAAACAACTCCCCCCATTACTTTAATACTACCCAATAAAGCGGATAACATTTAAATATTCGCCATCATTACAAACCATTTCGCCGAATACCATTTTGCGGAACACCTATTCTCGGTTGACCATAACGCGGAATATAGAGTTTCGCAGAATACCATTTCGCGAAAAACCTTACGCGGGTTGTACATCAGGGGTGACCCAACTGAAGGAAAGTAATAGAGGTCAAAAGAACTAGGAAAATAAATAAACCTAGATAGAGGTGATCTGTACGGGGGGTTACCCCTCTCCCCCGCAGTGGCCGGCGCTTCCGACGGCAGGTCGCCGGCAACACTCGCGGCCTGTGCCCGCCTCGCCCTGAATCATCTAATGTTACTATTGATAGTTTCTGGTGGTCTTGTTATTGACTAATGTTATATGAAAGAGTCTAACATTTCTCGAGTTCGATTAGTTTTTGAGTTCCGCAAAAAACTTCTGTTTTATTTGTATGACAGTCCTTATCCTCCTACCACAGGGGTGTGGGGTCTCAAACAATCATAAAAAAATTCCTGCCTCCAAAACCCCCCACATGCCAAATTTGGTTCCATTTGCTTGATTAGTTCTCTAGTTATGAGGATATTTGTATTTCATTTGTATAGGTGCCCCCTCCCCCACTATTGAAGGGGAGAGGAGTCTCAATTCAACAGAGAAAAAAATTGCCTACAAAAACACCCACATGCTAAATTTGATTCCATTTGTTTGATTAGTTCTCGAGTTATGAAGAAATTTGTATTTTATTTATATGGAAGCCCCCCTCTTAAAGGGAAGAGGAGTCATAATTCCCCTTCTAAAGATGGGAGGGATCTCAATTCACTATAGGCAAAATTCTTGTCTCCAGAAACACCCACATGCCAAATTTTGATCCATTTGCTTGATTAGTTCTCGAGTTATGCAGAAATTTGTGTTTCATTTGTATGGGAGCCCCCCCCCCCCCTTTAAGTGGGGGCAGAAGAGTGAGGCAGATGAAAAATAGATCTATCCATAGTGCTAGCTTCCTTTTTCATCGTAATGTTAAAGTGTTTCGCAAAAGTGTGTGCGCAAAAGAGTGAATAAAAGTATCGTGTTTCTCGTTCCTGCATAAAAGTAATGAAATACAAAATTTGGCATTTTGATTACTTATTTACGTTAACTTTTTTGCGGTACGCCGTCTTCTCCTTCATGTATTACTCCAGTTAAATACTTCCGGAATAAGTCGATGTGTCCACCGGCCCTTTGTGAAGTCAGACCATACCCGCTCCCATGTGGTCATCGAGGCCGATCTTGTGGTACTCCGTATGCCTCTAGTTCCACGTTGGTTGAAGCACTCTACGTCCTCACTGATGATGATGCCAACAGGCATCATACCGGCTAAGACGCAGATTGCGTCATATGAAACTGTACGATACGCACTCGCCACTCTCAAGCACATGAGACGATAGGTACTTTCCAGCTTACCTAGGTAGCTTTTGGTTCCTAACGCCGATGACCACACCGGTCCGCCATACCTAAGTATGGACTGGACTACGTTAGCTAAAAGCCTTCGCTTGCTGCCATATACCGCACGCCTATTAACCATCATACGAGACAACACCGAAAGAGCTGTTGAAGCTTTCTCGCAGGCATAATCGACGTGGCTCCCGAACTTGAGCTTGTCTTCGACCAAGACTCCCTGGAGTTTTAAGGACTGCGTTGATGAAATAGTGCAGACCCCGACGCTGATATTTGCTTGCTGCACCGACTTGCAATTGTTCACCACGATAACCCCCGTTTTATGATGCGCTAGGTCCAGTTTCTAGCAGCGCAGCCAATCTTCGACAATGCTTATAGAGTGGGCAACCATCACCTCAACCTCTCTGATAGATTCACCGTAGACTTCCAAGGTGATGTCGTCCGCAAAACCGACAATCACAACCCCTACCGGGAACTTTAGCTTCAACACCTCGTCATACATGACGTTCCACAATACCGGGCCTAGTATGGAACCTTGCGGAACCCCTGCGGTGATTGGAATGGAGTTCTGACCCTCCTCTGTGTTGTAGCATAGCACACGATTCTGGAAATAATTTTCCAGAATCCTGTATAGCTCTGCCTTTTCGGAAGTCGAATTGGTTCCTAGACAGACCGTTTGTACCCTCAGTATACTGTACGAAAGGCAGTAGAAGAGGCAGTATCGAGTAGACAGATCGACCTATATGACGAGGGGACACCCGGAGGTTTTCCTGGCTTCGGCAATAGGACCAGGTACTGTCGCTTCCATCTATCCGGGAAGTAGCCATCTTCCAGGCATCTACTCATTACTGCCCCGAATAATTCGGGAGCCTCTAGAATAGCTGCTTTAATGGCCAAATTCGGGATTCTGTCTGGTCCCGGTGCCTTGCTCACCTTTAGGGATTTAGCGATCTCCATGAGTTCCTCGTTCGTAACGGTCGCTTGCTCCTCGACCTCTAAACCGCCGTCGTCCGCGTTACTTTGGATGTTCGGCACGGAGGCCGACCATCCTACGTTATGGTCTGAGATACTGGAGTCGGCCGTGTGACGACTCAGCGGCCTGAGGCCAAGGCCTTGGCTCGTGGCGCGGAAAGAGGCCCTCGATGATCCGCTCCAGCATCTCTGGTGATCGCTCTGCGGGCGCCATCACGCCGTTGGTCTTTGCCATTACGAGCCTGTAGGCATCACCCCACGGGTTCGTATTGGCACTAGCACATAACCTTTCAAAGCAGGCTCGTTTACTAGCTTTTATCCCACTCTTAAGCGCTGCACGTGCGGCCACAAGCGCTACTCGACATTCAGCCCTACCGAACGTCGTCCGAACGAGCTCTTTGCAAAATTCTCCTCGCATGAAAGCACGCTCCGCGGAGTTCCGCAATTTCAGCTGACGACCAGTAGGCCGGTGACCACCCATAACTAGATCGGCTTTTCCTAAGCATGGTAGCGTCACACGCTCTCGACAGTACCTCAACCAAATGATCAGCGTTCGGATGGGGCATACCGCGATCACTGCACTCTCTTCGGATCGGTTCCACAAATACTTCGGGATCGAAGTATGATGTCTTCCATCCATGGGTGGTTGGAGTGTCGGCTCTACTCGCCGCCTGCCGCCTCGTTATCTGACCGACACCATAGCGAACCGCCTGATGGTCACTGTGAGTGTAGCCATTGTCTACCCTTCAGCCTCCTATCAGACCAGGACTGCCGAAAGTCACGTCTATGATAGACTCCGCGCCGTTCCTACTGAAGGTACTTGTGGTGCCGACGTTGGCCAGATCTACGTTAAGCTTTGCCAGAGCCTCAAGCAGAATCCGACCCCTATGGTTCGTGCGACGACTTCCCCACTCTACCGCCCAAGCGTTAGTCGCCACCAGCCTTAAACCAGTCAGCACAAAAGATACTCGGTCTACCATCCGCGTAAACTCGATAGACCAACTCGGCGGAGCATAACAGTTGCAGTAAACCACTATACCCACTTTGGCAACCGCAAATTCCTGTGTGTGTGTGTGTGTTTGTGTGTGTGTGTGTGTGTGTGTGTGTGTGTGTGTGTGTGTGTGTGTGTGTGTGTGTGTGTTGTGTGTGTGTGTGTGTGTGTGTGTGTTTGTGTGTGTGTGTGTGTGTGTGTTTGTGTGTGTGTGTGTGTGTGTATGTGTGTTTGTGTGTGTGTGTGTGTGTTTGTGTGTGTATGTGTGTTTGTGTGTGTGTGTGTGTGTGTGTGTGTGTGTGTGTGTGTGTGTGTGTGTGTGTGTGTGTGTGTGTGTTTGTGTGTGTGTTTGTGTGTGTGTTTGTGTGTGTGTGTGTGTGTATGTGTGTGAGCTTTTAATCTCACTTATATTTCTCAGAGATGACTGGGCCGATTAAAATGAACTAGGTGTCCCATAGATCGCTATTGAATTTCATTCTTATCGGACTTCTAGTTCAAAGGTTATGTATAAAAACATGAAAAATACGGGACTTCATTATCTCATAGGTCACTCAACCAATTTGAACAAAATTAATTGCATATGACAGGGGAGCCTTTCAAAACCTTAATTTCCAAATTTCATGACGAATGGACGAATGTGAAAAAAAGTATTTAAAACATATTTTCGTTACATATAAGCAGGCTTAATTTTCAGTTTTTTTCTCAGTAGATGCTCATTTGACTGCAGCGCCTCATTAAATTCGAAAAAGTAGTGTAAAAAGCAATTGTAGAGTTAGTTATTATCTATATTATTGTTGAAGAAAGTGTAGTTCTATCTTTTGTATTTACGGCGTTATGAGGCTGCTACCTCGTTGGTAGCAAAGAGGTCGCTCATTTGGCTACCAACGAGGTAGCAATAGCATAGCGCCGTAAATACAAAAGATAACTTTCTTCAACTGTAATGTAGATAATAATTAGCTCTACAATTGCCCTTTACACTACTTTTCCGAATTCTGTTTAGTTGAGGCGCTGCAGTCAAAAGAGCATTTATTGAGCAAAAAACCGAAAATGAAGCCTGCATATAAGTGTTGAGTGCGCCCTGTCGAGATGTACGTATCGATCAACCATCGTCCAACACATTGATCCAGCAACGTAACTACACCCATGCTCATGCGAGGGATCGTTTCGTCAGTGACGGGTAAATAAAGGGCAATTCGACTGTAAACAAACCAGAACAAAGAAGCTATAGAAACGAAAAAGTTCTGTAAAACTTACTACTAAGAAATTTCTGTTCTTAAATTTACTTAAAATATATTCTAAAGTTTAAACTTAAAACTAATTAAATAATTATAGAAAGTGCACTTATATTTACTAAAAGTAGCTTGAGCGAGGATAGAAGGTGAGAATAATAAAATATCAAGCCAGCTTACAGCATTTAATATAGTTTTAGGAAGCATAAAACTACCTAGCGAGAAGCAGAAAGTGCATTGGATTCACGGATTTAAATTAATGTTCCTAAAAGCAAAATCACTAAAAGTAGGTTTAGCATAAAGTTTCTCTATAATCACTATTCTGTTATCATTCTTATGCAATTTACTCGGCTACAGGAATTTTATAATTTGTATACGTACGAGGAATAAATTCATAAAATTAACAACTATATTCGCTTACGGAACATATAAATATTAATTCATTCATTCATTATTATTTGAAAATTACTCTTGAGATCTATCAAATGAAACCGAGTTGTTGAAAATCGGACGATTTATTCAAAAGTTATTCAAACTTAAACATTTAAGTACCTCATATTAAACCGTTCAAAGCGTTTACACCAAAATATATCAATCAACGGTTGATTGTATTCAATGTATGTATGATGTACGTGTGTATTTATGGATATGTGATGTATGTATGTATGTATGTATGTATGTATGTATGTATATGTGTATGTGTGTTTGTATTTGCAATTTGCTTGAAATAAAAGAAAAGTGAGAAACATTTTATTTGTCATTTTCTTCACTTGCTGTTATTCGTAATCAGACAAGAAAAGCAAAGAAAATCAGTTGAGTTAAGCATATAGGTATAGAGGTGTATAGCATTGAAAATGTTAATGAGTTGATTTTCCCAAATAAATTTATACAAATTTCAAACAAATTTTACGCGAATGAGACCGACTATCGAAAAAGACACGCGCTGAAAAACGATCATATTTTTCAACCTCAAGCATAGTGCTGCTTTTACACCTTATTTCTTTTATTTCATCTCGTTTTCTTAACCCTCTAACGGGCAACATCGTAAAAACGAGGTGATCAAGCTAATGACTATTTTTTCACGAAAATACATACAAAGGAATCTCAAGTTTTGATTTTCATCCAAAAATTATTACCAGAAGAAGTGCCTGATTTCTCTGTTTCGTATTTTAATTTCTAATGCCTTACCCAGTTACGTTTTTATTTCAGATATATTACATAATTGAAGTCAACCATGTAAATCACTCATAGAAAAATTGTATGGTCAATCTTTTTGTTCTAATATCCTTTTTTTCAAACGTGAATGAGGAAATATTCGCGCAATAACTATTTTTGTAATTATTTAGAATTCTTGTTTTAAAAAGATGATAACTCTTGAGCGCATGGTCAAAATATTGTGGTAAAAATTTCAAAAAATCTGTAGACACATTTTTCATCTAAACATTTTACATTTCATATGCACACATTTTTCATATTGTCAGGAACTGAAAGAAAAACCAGTATACTACGAGAAGGCAGACAAAAGAAACAAAGTGGTTATAATGGACAAGGAGGACTACGATCAACAGATGTTAGAAAAAATCAACAACGGCCCATATAGACAACAAAGAACGGACCGACTACCCGAAATAGTTAAGCGAGTTAATCGTACAATTAAAGAATGCCAACCAGCGCTAGGAGACTGCATTGGAAAACTACGGATCCTGCATTATCTAGAATTAAAGGACAACCCAAAATACACAAACCAGGAAAGGAAACGATCACGGCAGACGGATCACTCTCGGAAAAGATTGCCAAGTGGTTAGTAACCGAGTTCCAAAGAATGCCAATAAAATTCCCGAGTCGTTCTATCAGCAGCACACTAGAATTCGTCGAGCATCTAAAACATCGGGAGAACTAGCAGAAGACGACATAATGGTCTCTCTCGATGTTACGGCCTTATTCCCAAGCGTCCCCGTGAAAGAATCGATAAGCCTCTTGGACGACTGGCTATTGAAACAACATGAGGACAACGCATGGAGAAAAAATATGGGAGGTTATTTAAAACTGACACATTTGTGTATGGAGGAGAACTAATTCACATTCAGAAATAACTATTACAAACAGTTGAAAGGTGCACCGATGTGCAAAACATTATCACCAGTGTGAGCTGTTCATGGCTAACATTGAAAGCAAGCTGGAACAAAACCAGGTACTCCCAAAAAGATGGTGGCGATACGTCGAAGACGTTTTAAGCATAATCAAAAAGGGAGAAATGGAAACCATTCTAGCAGCCATGAATGGCACACACAGGAACATACACTTCACATACGAAATAGAAAAGAACGGCAAACTTCCTTTCTTAGATATCGTTGTAATCAGACAAATTGAAAGCACAGAAATTGAGATTGAAATTTACCGGAAACCAACGAACACCAAACGAGTTATACCTAGCTCATCTAACCACTCCCACCAACGCAAAATGGCAGCTTTCCATCACATGATACATTACCGTTAAGTGAGCGCAACGGAAGTTAACCTCGGAGTAACTACAAACGATAACTGTGTGCCGGCTCCCGATCTCGAAGAGATCCGGCGAGAAATTCGTCAACTGAAGAATAGGACTGAAGAATAGGTACTATATACTCCTTGAAAGTAGGCTCGACGCGAGAGTGCCATGTAGTCTTTAAAAATCCTGTAAAACATTCTTCGCAACAGCAAACTAATAGCAGAAATCATATTGTACGCAAACTTTTGAAAACCATTAGAAAATTACTTGTGTTACGTAAATACTTACTTAGTTAAATTAATTAATTAATTAATTCGAAAGAAAATTCTGTAACATAAGCATTAAATATATTGCTTAAACAAATGGTTTTCTGCGTAATAACTTGGCCTCCCTCGAGAGGCGAGAGAACCTCTTAGGTTTAAAACTTCTCTAATCAAAAGGGGGGGAGGTAGCCAAACAAAAATCCTGGCTACGCCACTGCAGTCAGTCTACAATCATGGGTCACACACAACTATAGGTCATTTCAACTTTAACTGCCGAACTAACGCATGATTATTAGTATAATAATCATAATGATTGACAAAATTGTTACTCACAAATAGCACTAATAATTTCATTAGTGCTTCACAATTGTGTACTGACTGTATTTGTCACATCAAATTGCAAAAAATGATGTAGTTTTACACATAAAGAGTATGCGGAAATTTGCCTCAGTGTAGGACAGTTGTGAGACTTCAGAAGAGGAAGAAATCGCTTTTGGAGACACTCTTTCAAACGCACCTGTGACCTGTCTATGTTTGTGTTACCTGGGGTCGCGAAAGGCGTACTCCGCTTTTCACATGAACAAATTGCTTACCAAATCAAGAATTTCTTGACAAAATTCGTTATTTTCTGTTTTAGGAGGTTCTTTGGAACATCAAACTTATCCCACTGACGAACTGACATGACACATAGAAGAAAATCCTTTAAAAACCATCGTCCTACACATTTTGCTTGCACACTAGCACCCTCTGTTATGCATGTTACGGAGTAGCTTGCATTTGCAGGTTATTATGCTGTAGGGTTTTTACATTTGTAGGACTTTATACTGAAAACTCGAAGCAACACTCGCGCGCCGCGGTGTGGCCATGTTGTGAAACATGCTTTTTTGAAAAATGAGTGGTGTTTGATTGGACGATGAAATTAACGTGAGTGTCCCGTCTGTTTGTCTGTGCTTATCCTTTGCAGTAGGTAGAATTGGGGATTCCCTACGTTTTACCGATGGCACGATGAGACAGATTCTGATTTTCGATGTACTTGTGCAGAATTTTTTCGCAAACGAGCTGTTCTTTCGATGGTATTTTTCACAACTTTGCGCGCCTGATGAAAAGACTCACATAGTATAAACAATGCACTTTGAACTTTCTCCATGCAAATTTTCAATTGATTTTATCCAACGGCTCAAAAGTTAAAGCAATTTAAGTGTGTTACAATTTTACCGTGGGCACCCTTTAGAACTCAATATTTAGGGAAATGTCGTCGTAGTTGGGTCGTCTTTTAGCATTCGCTCATAACTTCCGTTTTAAAAGGAATTTCGAAAATCTAAATAAATCATTGAAAAGGTCTAAGAATAAGCTTTATTTCTGAAAAATCTTGAACTGATTGCTTGAAAAATAATAAAGTTGCAGGTATTTACATGAAGACAAAAAATGTCATAGTTGGGCCACGTTGTACAGGTTGGGCCACCGCTCTAAATCCAAGAAATATGCATTAAAATTCTATATAGAGACATGAAAAGAATGTATTCCATGAACAACGGCCGATATAGGTACGAATACCCTTTTTTTAATAATGTAGAAATTTTTGGCGATCTTGTAAAATCAATATTACTACAATCGCGTTTTCCGAAGTGTATTACTGCAACGAAAAATCAACAACAATCTAGATTTTGACGTAGGACTTCGTCTTTGTTTACTATACTGGAACTGTGTAGGGCGAATCATATATTTTGGACAGGCATATATTTTGGACAGGTTACGTATGTTAACAATTATTACTCGGTATTTAACATATGAAATCCTGGTCTAATTATCCAAAACGACTAGAACAATTCTAA
This sequence comes from Sabethes cyaneus, assembly GCF_943734655.1. NCBI lineage: Eukaryota > Metazoa > Arthropoda > Insecta > Diptera > Culicidae > Sabethes > Sabethes cyaneus. The sequence goes on from NC_071355.1 coordinate 103,446,012, forward strand.
GTTTTAAGTTTATATAACTTTTCAAGACGAATTACTTTGCAATTGTTGATATTTTATCAAAACCAAAACTTGTCGCCGCTTGCTGGGTATGAAAGGGGGAAGGCAATGAGGATGAGTCCAACATAGCTCTAGCCATCCCAAGTTCCTACCTAGCACCTCCACGTGGTCATACCCGGTAATGCTCTTTCCTTAAGATTGAGTAGCTAAGCTAGGAGGTGCGATGCTGGATGGATCCCGGCTGCTTGATATCAAAATTGTGGTTTTGGGCAGACGGCCGATCCACTGGGCCCCGTTGATAGGTAAGTCCCAAAATATATTCTAATTATTTGTTTCGTTCTGCTACTACACAATGGAAACATTGACCGTAAAACTTACTAATAATCTACATAGATATTGTTGGGCTGTACATGTAGGACTGATGGAAACTCAAATGATGCAACGATATCTGATTCAAAGGCCTGCTGGTGAGCTCGCTCTATTTTTATCCATATTAATTTCATTTCATTATATATCATGTGATAAATTCATTCTATGCATTATATGATAAATTCATAAATACAGAGGCATCATATGAGTGGAAGACTGGAGGATGCAGTGAGAAGTCAACTGGAATCACTAGGAGGAAACTCTTGAAGGTCTGAAACAATATTTATGTTGCACTCTTCGAACAAACAAACCATCACGTGGGTTAAATCTGGTGCAGCGAAATTGATTGTTACATGGAAGGATCCTAATGCTGGAAGGCAATTCTTATAATCCCGGAATGCGCATAAGTGTCTATGCTTGTGGGTTCGCCCAATCCCTTTTGGTCCTTCTACAACAGCTTTAGTGTGAAATTCATTTGACAATCAAATTTGGATCTACTGTAAGTCTACCCACATACAATGGCAGGACCTTGAACTGATGGTGGATCCCCCCAATACATACAATATCAAAACTTGCCGCTGCTTGCTTTCACTTTTCAACGTGGATCAAGAAGAGTCGCAGTAAGCCGATTTCACTTAAATTTATCATAAATTTCGATTTTAACCATATTTCACAAAATTTATTGTCTTATTCTATCCATATTAGTTAACTTTACGCTTGTGTTCGTTTTGATATAAGACAACTTTTTGAAATTATAAATTGTCTCATATCGAGGTATCCCTGTACGTGACTCGGCCCTCCGACCCTCGAATCAATTTCGTGTTTTTCGACCAATTCTAAACATTTATTATAGTATAACAAGGGTAAAACGCGATGTCCATGAAAATCTCGAGTTTTTTTGGAAAATGAGAGCCTCGAATTTTTTGAATATTGTTTTCATTGACTGAAGTTTTTGGGGCAGCTTAGTAGAATACGAAACCTGAAATTAAATAAAAAAGGAAACTATTCCTATTAAATACTACTATCTATAATTATTCGCGACAGAGACGTATTTCGCCTACGACATGCAGAATTCCTCAGTGTCTGTTTTAGGAAGCCTGCAAGGCGTAAGCAAAATACGTATCTGTCGCAAATAAATACAGTGGGACTCTCGGAAAAGTTAACCCTCCGTTACTTGCGCTGTAGTGTTTTGTACAACGCCTGTGAACCGTTAACTTTATCTCGGTATATCTCGGAATTCCAGCAATAAAGAAAATTAATGTTTTCAGCAAAGTTGATCCGCAGACCAAGATTTTTTTTTTATTTAGAGTGGTTTTAACCCAAAGGGTCATTCACCATCAGACCAAGATCTTTCAAACGGTGGAAAAAGTTTCATAAGTTATTCACCAAGAGGCATTAGTATTCGAGTGCTAGGTATTAGGTTTTAGCATGCCTATAAATCGCGAGTAACGAAAGGTTAATCGATTGGTGAATGGGTCGATTAACTTTTCCGAAATATTATCTTTTCTAAGCAGTCCAATGAGTCATTGTAAATAATAAATACAAAAGCGAAAAATATATTCTCGGATACAAGATACACATTTTTAAGTATTTGAAAGTTGTAACGTAAAGAAATATGTAGCAAGATCTTTATTTTTTTAATAGTCACTTTAACTAGCTGGGGTCATTCGTGACTTCTGCGGGGTTGGGATTTGAAACCCGAGTCCTCGGCGTGAGAAGCGTGAATGGTAACCACTACGCCGGGACTGACCCTAAACAAGATCTTTATGATAATAGTTAGTTCCTTTCAGTAAATTTAAAATAATTGGTTATACTAGTTTATTTTTGGTTTTTCGTAGTCTACGACAACGTTTTGATAATGTTCACGTTTATTTTTTTCCCTGCTGTTCCTTCTTTTGCATTTAAAATTCAATCTGAGTTTGCGCTTTTCCAGTATGTTACCAAAAATCCTGAAGTAACTAAGAAGAACCCGTATTGAACTATTGCTACAATTCTAGATAGAATTAACAAAAGGGCGAATGTCGCAAATGTAAACAAACCGGGTGAGAGTTACTTTTTGCTGGACCAGCATAGGGAAATCAACCCTCACTCGGTTTGTTTACGCTTGCGACATTCGCCCTTTTGTTAATTCTATCTTCAATTGTCCGGTACAAGAGTTTAATTTAATCCCAGTTATGGTGAGACTCTGTATGAAGCTGTGAAAAGGCGACAATAATAAATGAGAAATTAAGACAGAAGGAAAACACACGTGTGTGAATGAACGCTTTGGACAACCAATTAATTCAAACTCTTAGAAAAGTTAAGGAAAAATTATCTTTTTAGAGTGTTGCATGAGTGCTAATATTCGCTTAACTTTTCTGAACGATTATCTTTTCAGAGAGTTAACTTTTCCAAGAGTCCACTGAATAGATTCAATTCAATTGGAATAGTTTTATTTTTTAATTAATTTCAGATTGTTTTCATTCATAAATTCGTAAACTATGACCGTGATGTAACATTTCATAAAATGCTAGGGCCCTGTATACATTGTATTGTAGCAATATAATGTTACCTTCAAATATGATGATCCAAATAATAACCAAAGCTCTGTACGAAAGAATGTTTGTTCCTTAACAACGACGATTATGTTCACTAGATCAGCAGTATCATTGCATTCCAACACATTACATTGGCACTGCTGTATTCAGATTTTATTTGCATAAATGCATACATTAAGTTTTCGATCACAACCATTTACGTAAACATTGCACTGGCTTTTACACCACCGATTTTCAGCTCAGTAGTTTCTCTAAACTATACGAAATTTTTGAATCGATTCGCGTAATACAAAATGCACAATTTTTAAATTTTACCAAAGTGAAAACAGGGCGTTTCATTTTTAGCATATTCTACAGTGTAACTTTAGCGTTTAGACCTGTATCTTTAGCATATAATGGTAATGTGATTTCACAAAACTATTCGACCTCTTAACTTAACACTATCGATACTACGTTTTTACCCCCCATTAAAATAATCAATAACTCAGATTTAAAAAACACACAAACATGAATAGGAACTGAACACTGTGGTGTGAACCATCGCGAACAAACGATATACATCTATCTACTACGGGAGAACAAATAGACTGACTTCAAGAGCTCAGAAACATGTTCGATATTCCCCATATGCCCACACAATAGTCGCCTGCCACCCAGTGCCAAACCGCCCACTCTGCCGTACATTTGACACACTTCAACTCTCACAACCCAACCAGAGAGCAGATACTGAATCAGCTCTCGTTTTCTTCCATCAACTTTCAGCAAGAGAGACAGCATTCTATGGAGCTGTGCAATAAATTGTTGCCAATACAAGATTTCGATTTTTTCCTACTATTCTACACTGTTATAAAATGTATATTGAATAAATTAATTCTTTGTTTTGTGATAAAACTTTATTACCGAGTTTCTGGTAGAATTATAGCAAATTAAAGCTTCAACGTAGTAGAATTAAATGACAATTTTCCCAACTTTGTTGACATGTGGATTTATCGAAGTGCAAATAAAAACTGCTCAGGAATGGGAGTATTTCCGTGAAAAAAATACAATCGAAATTGTAAGTGCTATTAGGTAGATACCTACTTCAAAATAATTGTATTTGTTTCTTGTCGAAAAAGTTCAAACTCACATTTTATTATTTGGCGCCCTCTCTGAGTTGGGGTGGTGAAAAAATCATTATTTTTGCCAACTTTCCTTTCTTTTAAAATTTCTAACTTTTGAACCGCTAAACCGATTTTGGTGTATCTTCAAAGTTCAAAAAAAAACATTGCATAAGTCACGAAACATATAAACTTTGACTAAAGTTGTCAAAAAACAAAGCATTGTACTGTAAACCAAAAACCCGAATCCACCTAGCGGCGTGACCTGGCCTTTCTACTAGATCAGTTTTTATTTCTTTAGTATCTGAAGATGTATCTTTAATTCAGTTAGCCATATTTTTAAACTTCAATTTACTGCGAACAACTATTATATTTTCCTTACTAGACTCCAGAATGAATATATGTAGTAAATCAATAATTCAAAAACTAAAGTACCACAAACATTTCCGATTGCGAGTAACAGTAAGAGAAGAAAATTACGATTGAAATGTTTCAGAGCACTTCTGGTTGTTTTAGACAGTATCTGCACAAGTTTGGGCATGCGGAGTCCCCCGCGTGTCCCGAATGCGTGGACGTTGAGGAAACTGCAGAACATGCTTTCTTCATATGCCCTCGCTTCGCAGGCGTGAGAAGCAACTTGATGGCAGTGAGCGGACAGGACACTACTCCGGATAACTTAGTCCAAAAGATGTGTTCTAGCTCGGAAACCTGGGGAGCGGTCAACGCGGCTGCTACCCAGATCGTACTTGAGCTACAAAACCGCTGAAAAGCCGATCAACGGCGAATAAACAGCCTAACTACTATAGTCCAGTAGTTATCTAAGAGTGTGCGTTAAGCACAATAGCCCCTCCCTGAAGTAATACCGATAAGGTGGTGCCAGGGGGGATTGAGGCTGGAGACTCGAGTAGGGTTTTAGTGGGTCTTTATCCTCACGCCCCAGTAGGGGGGTCGGGATACCAAACCCCACTCCCTGAGTTGTCTTCTCAGGTGTCTGATAGCAGATTTCCCTACTCGTTAAAAAAAAGAGCACTTCCTGCTTAAAACGCTGGAAAAAGAGCCATTTTTGTTTCGACTATTTTTAATTGAAATGAAATTTTGCTGATGTGTTGGATACCACGTAAGAATTCATTTTCTATGAAACTTAATTTATTTTTGTCAAGCGTAACTGTTCAAAAGGGCGTATTTAGAAATGAGGTCGAACTGAGGAAGCCTACAAGTCGTAGGCGAAATACGTATCTATCAAGAATAAAATATACATAATAGAATTAAATTGGATGAGTTTTCTTTTTATTTAATTTCCTGGTTTCGTATTCTACTAAGACGCTCCAAAAACTTCAGTCAAACCGTTTTGTTAGCTGAGCTAGAATTCCTTTTCATCACTTTTCCTGTATTTCAATGCAAATTACAAAACTGCAAATGGTACACACATACATCATGCACACACATACATTTACGCACATACATACATTTACGCACATACATACATATACACACATAGATACATATACACACATAGATACATATACACATCCATGCATACATTCATGCATACATTCATGCATACATACATACATACATACATACATACATACATACATACATACATACATACATACATACATACATACATACATACATACATACATACATACATACTGCACCGGTAAACGGGACGCAAAGCACGTAACGGGAGGTCCAAGGTGCCCGGCCGGTGCGCCGGCGACTAAGCCACGTTCATAGTGCAAGTGACACAACTCAACCTGAACCACTGCAGCACAGCTCAGCAGCTGTTACACCAAGCAGTTTCTGAGTCAGCAATGGACATTGCCATAGTCTCGGATCCATATCGCGTCCCTGCCGGAAACGGCAACTGGGTCTCGGATAGGTCTGCGACGGCGGCTATATGGACAACAAGCAGGTTCCCGGTTCAGGAGGTTGTGTCAACTGCAGACGAGGGGTTTGCGGTTGCCAAAGTGGGTGGAGTGTTCTACTGCAGTTGTTATGCTCCGCCGAGTTGGTCTATCGAGCAGTTTACGCGGATGGTAGACCGAGTATCAGTTGTGCTGTCTGGTTTAAGGCCGGTGGTTGTGGCGGGCGACTTTAACGCTTGGGCGGTAGAGTGGGGAAGTCGTCGCACGAACCATAGGGGTCGGATTCTGCTTGAAGCTCTGGCAAAGCTTAACGTAGATCTGGCCAACGTCGGCAACACAAGTACCTTCAGTAGGAACGGTGCGGAGTCTATCATCGACGTGACTTTCGGCAGTCCTGGTCTGATAGGAGACTGGCGGGTAGATAATGGCTACACTCACAGTGACCACCAGGCGGTCCGCTATGGTGTCGGTCAGATAACGAGGCGGCAGGCGGCGAGTAGGGCCAACACTCCAACCACCCGTGGATGGAAGACATCATACTTCGATCCCGAAGTATTTGTGGAAGCGATCCGGAGAGAGTGCGGTGATCGCGGTATGCCCGATCCGAACGCTGATCATTTGGTTGAGGTACTGTCGCGAGCATGTGACGCTACCATGCCTAGGAAAGGTCGTCCTAGGTATGGCAGGTCACCGGCTTACTGGTGGACAGATGAAATTGCGGAACTCCGCGGAGCGTGCTTTCGTGCGAGGAGAATTATGCAAAGAGCTCGTTCGGATGAAAGCAGGGCTGAATGTCGAGTAGCACTCGTTGCTGCACGCGCAGCGCTTAAGAGCGGGATAAAAGCTAGTAAACGAGACTGCTTTGAAAGGTTATGTGCTAGTGCCAATGCGAACCCGTGGGGTGATGCCTACAGAGTCGTAATGGCAAAGACCAAGGGTGTGATGGCGCCCGCTGAGCAATCGCCAGAGATGCTGGAGCGGATCATCGAGGGCCTCTTTCCGCGCCACGAGCCAAGGCCCTGGCCTCAGACCGCTGAGTCGTCCCACGGCCGACGTTCCAGTATCTCAGACCATAGCGTAGGATGGTCGGCCTCCCAGCCGAACATCCAAAGTAACGTGGGCGACGGCGGTTTGGAGGTCGGGGAGGAAGTGACGGTTACGAACGAGGAACTCATTGATATCGCTAAATCCCTAAAGGTGAGCAAGGCACCGGGGCCAGACGGTATCCCGAATATGGCCATTAAAGCGGCTATTTTGGAGGCTCCCGAATTATTCGGGGCAGTAATGAATAGATGCCTGGAAGCTGGCCACTTCCCGGACAGATGGAAGCGACAGAACCTGGTCCTATTGCCGAAGCCGGGAAAACCTCCGGGTGTCCCCTCGTCATATAGGCCGATCTGTCTACTCGATACTGCCGGCAAGGTGCTGGAGAGGGTTATCCTCAACAGACTCGTACAGTACACGGAGGGTACAAACGGTCTGTCAAGGAACCAATTCGGCTTCCGAAAAGGCAAATCTACGGTGGATGCCATCTTGTCTGTCACTAAGACAGCCGAGGTGGCAATCCAGCCCAAGAGGACAGGTATTCGTTATTGCGCAGTTGTCACGCTCGACGTGAGAAATGCGTTTAATAGCGCTAGCTGGGACTCCATAGCCAGCTCGCTTCGGAACGTCCAAGTGCCGGTGACGCTGTACAGAATTCTGGAAAATTATTTCCAGAATCGTGTGCTATGCTACAACACGGAGGATGGTCAGAAATGCGTTCCAATCACCTCAGGGGTTCCGCAAGGTTCCATACTGGGCCCGGTGTTGTGGAACGTCATGTATGACGAGGTGTTGAAGCTAAAGTTTCCGGTAGGGGTGGCGATTGTCGGCTTTGCGGACGATATCACCTTGGAAGTCTACGGTGAATCTATCAGAGAGGTTGAGTTGACGGCTGCTCACTCTATAAGCATTGTTGAAGATTGGATGCGATCCAGGAAACTGGACCTAGCGCATCATAAAACGGAGGTTATCGTGGTTAACAACCGCAAGTCGGTGCAGCAAGCAAATATCAGTGTCGGGGACTACACTATTTCGTCAACGCGGTTCTTAAAACTCCTTGGAGTCATGGTCGACGACAAGCTCAAGTTCGGGAGCCACGTCGACTATGCCTGCAAGAAGGCTTCCACAGCTATTTCGGCATTGTCTCGTATGATGTCTAATAGCTCTGCGGTATATGGCAGCAAGCGAAGGCTTTTAGCCAACGTGGTCCAGTCCATACTCAGGTATGGCGGGCCGGTGTGGTCATCGGCGTTAGGTACCAAAAGCTATCTAGCCAAGCTGGAAAGCACCTATCGTCTCATGTGCTTAAGAGTGGCGAGTGCGTACCGCACAGTTTCACATGACGCAATCTGCGTCTTAGCGGGTATGATGCCTATTGGTATCATCATCAGCGAGGACGTAGAGTGCTTCAACCAACGTGGAACTAGAGGCATACGGAGTACCACAAGATCGGCCTCGATGATCACATGGCAGCGGGCATGGTCTGATTCCACAAAAGGCCGGTGGACACATAGACTTATCCCGGAACTATCCGGATGGGTCAACAGGCGTCATGGCGAAGTCAACTTCCACCTGACACAGATTCTGTCAGGGCATGGTTGTTTTAGACAGTATCTGCACAAATTTGGGCATGCGGAGTCCCCCGAGTGTCCTGAATGCGCGGACGTTGAGGAAACTGCAGAACATGCTTTCTTCATATGCCCTCGTTTCGAGGGCGTGAGAAGCAACATGATGGCAGTTAGCGGACAGGACACTACTCCGGATAACTTAGTCCAAAGGATGTGTTCTAGCTCGGACGTCTGGGGTGCGGTCAATGCGGCTGCTACCCAGATCGTACTTGAGCTACAAAATCGTTGGAAAGCCGATCAACGGCGAATAAACAGCCTAACTACCATAGTCCAGTAGTTATCTAAGAGCGTGCGTTAAGCACAATAGCCCCTCCCTGAAGTAATACCGATAAGGTGGTTCCAGGGGGGATTGAGGCTGGAGACTCGAGTAGGGTTTTAGTGGGTCTGGATCTCCACGATCTTCACGGGATACCAAACCCCACTCCCTGAGCTGTCTTTTCAGGTGTCTGATAGCAGATTTCCCTACTCGTTAAAAAAAAAAAAAAAAAAAAAAAAAAAACATACATACATACATACATACATACATACATACATACATACATACATACATACATACATACATACATACATACATACATACATACATACATACATACATACATACATACATACATACATACATACATACATACATACATACATACATACATACATACATACATACATACATACATACATACATACATACATACATACATACATACATACATACATACATACATACATACATACATACATACATACATACATACATACATACATACATACATACTACCACGAAGTTCCACAGCCTCTTATTTAGCAACCCCTAGCTCTACCTCCTCGTGGTACCATCCGGGATACGTTCCATAGTGGAAACCGGACAACAGGCGGAAACTAGGGTCGCATGGGGATAGAGAAGGAGGCACTCATGCGAAGGCTGAGTTTAAACTCTCCGCCTGCAAATGATGGATCTCGGTAGAAGCATGTTCGATGAACCTGAAAATACTGAGAACTTGAGCAGAGGTTCCAAAGCCCCTAAAGGCGGATGGTTGAATAGCTGTTATCTATGGCTGAAAGTAAAAACGTGAATGGATAAACCCCTAATCCAAGGTGTCATGCGACCCGTACCGAAGGATGAATGGTGGGGTCGGGTGGGGGGGGGTATTGCTGTAAATATAAATACTATAAATTCTACAAATACTTAGCCTCAAACGGAGCCTGTGGAGTACCAGAGCGCTTTCCACAGTAATCAGCCTTACCGCTTCATAAGGGGCTCTGATGCGGCGGACTCTTCTTTCCCCTCAACTCGTGGGATTCTATATGAACAATCAAAATCAAAAAAACTTAACTTCAGTGAGCGCTGCACCACAATTTGCAGCAGATTTTTACCAGTTAACTGATATATAATTTCAAACACATGGTGAATAATGCGGACTGTCTCCAACTTCATGCCGCTGTTTTGCCTTTCTACTATATAAATATATAGTATAAAGGTATAGAAATCACTTGGAAAACCGGAAATGGAAAAAAGGTCCTGCGGGCCGAATGTCATATACCATTCGACTCAGTTTCGAAAACTGAGCATTTTCTGTGTGTGTGTATGTGTGTGTGTGTGTGTGTGTGTGTGTATGTGTGTGTGTGTATGTGACGCTTTTAATCTCACTCACTTTTCTCGGAGATGGCTGGACCGATTTTAATGTTCTTAGTGTCAAATGAAAGGTCTAGGTGTCCCATTGGTCGCTATTGAATTTCATACTGATCGGACTTTTAGTTCAAAAGTTATGTATAAAAATATGAAAAATATGGGACTTCATTATCTCATAGGTCCCTTAACCGATTTGAACAAAATTGATTGCATATGAAAGAGGAGCCTTGCAAACCCTTAACTTCCAAATTTCATGACGATTGGGCTTGTAGTTTGAAAGTTACATAAAGAAATGTGAAAAAATAGTATTTAAAACATATTTTTGTAACATATAAGCATTAATTCAATGAAAAACATCACACATTTTATTATTATTTGAAAATTACTACTGAGATCTATCAAACGAAACCGAGTTATTTAAAATCGGACAGTTCATTCAAAAGTTATTTAAACTTTAACACTTAAGCACCGTATATTAAACCGTTAAAACGTGTGAATTCAAAACAAATGTTGATTGTATTCAATGTGTGTGATGTATGTGTGTATGTATGTATGTATGTATGTATGTATGTATGTATGTATGTATGTATGTATGTATGTATGTATGTATGTATGTATGTATGTATGTATGTATGTATGTATGTATGTATGTATGTATGTATGTATGTATGTATGTATGTATGTATGTATGTATGTATGTATGTATGTATGTATGTATGTATGTATGTATGTATGTATGTATGTATGTATGTATGTATGTATGTATGTATGTATGTATGTATGTATGTATGTATGTATGTATGTATGTATGTATGTATGTATGTATATATGCTTGTATGTATGTATGTATGTATGTATGTATGTATGTATGTATGTATGTATGTATGTATGTATATATGCTTGTATGTATGTATGTATGTATGTATGTATATATGTATGTATGTATATATGTATGTATGTATGTATGTATGTATGTATGTGTGTGTATGTAATCCCAAGCAACAATGTGAGTTTGATTGTACTCTTCTGGTGGTTTTCATGACCAATTTTGGTCTTGAATGTCATCATAAGAGTGTAATAAAACTCAAATTGTTACTTGGGATGACAATTTACAATTTTTAAATTTGCATTGAAATTCAAGAAAATATGTTTCTAACTTTTCTGAATCAATTGTCTGAAATTTTTGAAGCCTCTTAGTGGAATACGAAATTTGAAATTAAAGAAAAGAAAAAACTTTTACCGACTAAATCCCACTATTTAATATTTATTCGCAACAGATACGTATACGCTTTGAAATAAGACGCTGTTGAAGCCTGCACGTCGTAGGCGAACTACGTATCTGTTGCAAATAAATATTAAATAATGGGATTCAATCGAAAAGCTTTTTCTTTTCTTTGATTTCAGATTTCAATTGTCATTTTGTTCACTTGCTGTTACTCACAATTGTACACGAAAAGCAAACAGCGAAGAAAAGCAGTTAATTTAAGCATGAAGGTATAGTGGTGTATAGGATTAAAAATGAGTTGATTTTTCCAAATAAATTTATACAAATTTCAAACAAATTTTGCGCATCAATAGATGCTCTTTTCAATCAATAGATAGAGCTTAGAAATGTTATATGAAAAATAGGAAGTAAACGTTGCACGGTAGTAATTTTGTAAGATTTGTTTTCGTTAATGACATTTTAAAGGACAGATGTCTTATGTCATGTATCATGTTTCAACAAATAAATCAAAAATGACAAACACTGAAAATCATATCGATCATATTTCCCATTCTCAAGCATGTTTAAGGCGCAGCTTTTGCAACCCTCTTGTTTTCCTAACCCTCCAACATTGTAAAAACGATGCGATCAAGCTAATGACTATCTTTTCATGAAAGTACATTCAAAAAAAGCATAAGTTTTGATTTTCATGCAAAAATAATTATCTGAAGGAGCGCCAGCTAAGAAAAAGTTCAATTTCTCTTTTTCATATCTAATGCTCTATTCAGTTATTTTTTCTAATTCAGATATATTGCAAAATTGAAGCCAAGCAAACTAATAGTAAAATTTTGAGATTAATCATTTTGTTGTCGATATTCTTTGTCTTCAAAGGCGAAGTATAATAATAATTTTTCTGAACTCTTGTTTTTCAAAGATGCTAACTTTTGAACACATGGTATTAATTAATTAGCAACAAATCTGTTCTGAACACATATTTCATATTGTCAATTCAAAACAAGTTTCCTATGTGGCTCTGAAGCCCGAAAGTTTAGGCCGACCGATTATAAAACTAAATAAGGTGTTACAAGTATCTACGCACACAAGGAAAGAAAATTTAATTATTCTACGCAATACGTTGTGAATTTTACTGGCAAATAAGGATTTTGAGGAATACGGAACGGATATTTAAAAATATAGTCAAGTTAATTATACATAGATGTTCCTGAGAAATTAAATGATGATTATTGTGACAGTAGAAAGGCTAGGTCACGCCGCTAGGTGGATTAATTCGGGTTTTTTTATTTCATCATAAGTGAATCAAAACCGACACACTGGCAGGGGCAGATATGCGGCAACTTCTCAGTAAAATAATCTAACACGAACATATCCGAAATGATAACTTCGCTACTGGCGACATATTTTGGAATGATAACCGCTAGCCGGTAACTCTGCGAGCCGTAGAGTGCACTTATTTCAACACCTGCAGCTGCAGCTGCAAAATGAATATGAATTATTTGTTCCACAAGCACCGGCACCGAGTAGTTGTTTTTGCCTTTTTCTTTTTGGTAAACGTAAACACACTTTTGACACTTGTAGCTCAGAAGTGCTGGCTTTCTTGCTGGAAGATGATTTCCCAGGAATACAATGAGGACACTAGCGCCAATACTTGTCTAGAGGCAATACGTTGTGAATTTTACTGGCAAATAAGGATTTTGAGGAATACGGAACGGATATTTAAAAATATAGTCAAGTTAATTATACATAGATGTTCCTGAGAAATTAAATGATGATTATTGTGACAGTAGAAAGGCTAGGTCACGCCGCTAGGTGGATTAATTCGGGTTTTTTTATTTCATCATAAGTGAATCAAAACCGACACACTGGCAGGGGCAGATATGCGGCAACTTCTCAGTAAAATAATCTAACACGAACATATCCGAAATGATAACTTCGCTACTGGCGACATATTTTGGAATGATAACCGCTAGCCGGTTGATCGGTTACCTGGATTAATCCAGATTATTTTCTCTAATGGCAATCAAGATGGCAATGTATTCGCGTTGACGGCATTAAACGATCTCTTGCACCCTCATAGCAATGCCCGTATGTACGTGTGGATGAAAATCTGTCAAAATGTTTCGATCTCTTGCGCTCTTTAAGAAATTCCTATTCCGCTTCACCCCTACAGTAAACTTTTGGAGGTAGCAGCAGCTTACGTTCGTCAACGCGAATATGACAAAACAAAACAGCAACATTGCAGTTGTAACTCTTTCTCACTCACAGCATTCGCATTGTCGCACTTTTTGTGCCAGTCGCACTTTTAGACTGCGGTGTCCAGTAAGGTGCAAAATGCGGGATACTTACATTAAATACCCAGGTAACCAATAAGCATTTCCAATGCAATTTAAAAGCAGGCCAATAAGCATTTAAGTTGCCTTAAATGCTACTTAAATGCTATTTTGGCAAAATATGCGGCTACTTTACTGCTAGACCTCTTATAGTGCTGACAATGCTTATTTGCAGCTAGTTACCAGCAAAAAGAATTTAAATAGAATTGTGGATGCCAATTTACAACAGTTATGCAGTTAAAAAGCTGATAAACAACAACCTGCAGTATAAAACGCCAGGGATGCTAATAAACGACTGATTTACTGCTTATTTTAATGTTTATTGGTTACCTGGGATATTTTATCCCTCTGCCTGAGGATATTTTCTAACGTTTCAGCTATATTATAACGTATATTTTAATTTTACGTCAGATGTAATCAATAAACATGAAGACTGATTACTGTTATGTTATGTGGTAAACGAAGAGTTTTTTTTATTTACAGTAACCCAATTGACGCTGAAAACATAAAACAACCATAATTAAAAAACGGATTAAAACATATAAAGTCGTGATTGACTTTATATTCAAATTTACTTGATCCCATCCCATCATAAATTTTTGATTTAAAATGAATTTAAATACTAAAAATAAACTGCACTAGTATTCTGGTTGAATGCATCTTAGAGTGTCCAAAATATATTCGTTGATATATGCCGTGTCCAAAATACATTTTGGACACTGTCTAAAATATGAAAACTACTTAGCACATAGTCTATAGCACATTTTTATCGACGAATAAATGACTCTATAACACTTTGGCTTTTAGGTAAGTTGTTCTAAAAGAGAGTCTTGTATGATTTGCATAGCAAAACAAGGTTAATATACATTTTATTTCAATAAATGTAAGATTACTTCCTCTAGAGGTCCAAATTCGGTTGGTTACCCTAATCAAGCAAATGGAACCAAATTTGGCATGGGAAGGTTTTCGAAGGCAAGAATTTTTTGTATGGTAAATTATGACCCCTCCCCACTTTAGGAGGGGGGGGGGCTCCTACACAAATGAAATACAAATTTCCTCATAACGAGAACTAATTAATCAAATGGAACCAAATTTGGCACGGGGGGGGGGGTTTGGAGACGATTTTTTTCTATGGTGAATTGAAACTCCTTCCCTCTTTAAGAGGAGAATTATGACCCCTCCCCACTTCAAGAAGAGGGGGCTCCTATACAACTGAAATACAAATTTACTTTTAACTCGAGAACTAATCAAGCAAATTGCATCAAATTTGGCACGTGAAGGTTTCTGGAGGCAAGAATTTTTTTTCTATAGTGAATTAGGACCCCTCCCCACTTTAGGAGGAGGGCTCCTATACAAATAAAACACAAATTTCCTCATAACTGGAGAACTAATCAATCAAATGGAACCAAATTTGGCATGTGGTGGTTTTTGAAGGTAAGATTTTTTTCTATGATGAATTAGGACCCCTTCCCTTTTAGGAGGGGAGGCTCCCACCAAAACCTATCAATAGTAACACTAGATCACAGACAAACAGACATAACTTTTGGAAGAAAAATCTACAAAAATTATCGTACCTCACATTTAGCCTGAACACTAGCACCATCTATGATCGACATTCCCAAATATCAAATAGCAACAGGTGTATCCCTCGAAGTAATTAGTATTTTTTATGGGGAAATTCGCTTTCTTTCGTCAAAAAGCGCTACTTTGACCAAAACGGAGACATTCCCAACTAAGCCCAAATTTGAAATGACAGTTTACTCGGTACGAAGAATGGAAAACGAGTGTTATGTCCGTTTGTCTGTGACTAGATGATTCAGGACGAGACGGCCGCAGCCCCGTGAGTTTTGCCGGCGACCCGCCGTCAGAAGCGCCGGCCACTGCGAGGGGGTAGCCAGCCCGCAGATTTCACCTCTATCCACGTTTATTTATTTTCCTAGGTCTACAGACCTCTATTACTTTCTTTCAATCGGGTCCAAACGAACGACAGCGAGTAAGGACCCAGATAACACAAAATCGTAATAAAAAGTTCACATTAAATCCTTTTCATGTCAATTTCACATCGGAATTGTATAAAGATTAGAGTATGTCAAATCGAAGTGAACAATAAGTTGTTTTGCAGTCGTGCGTGTCTTCATATACAATTCATTACTGCGAATTATAAAGCAGGATAGACAATTGCAATATTTGATTATATCTATATCATATATTCAGGAATATTTAGTTGCGTGTTATAAAAACTACGCAAAATAGAATTACAAATAGTTGTCAAAATTCTTGCACGTATATCGCCTCCAGTTTGGTACATATATGTTCTTATATGGCGTGAAATATTGTCAATTGCAAGAAAAATTGTACCATCCAAAGTGCGCAATCGCTCATAAAAGTGCTATTTTAGCTTAAATCGTTTCGGTCTCTTCGGCGCACTTATTGCTTGGAAGATAACGAAAAAGTGCGCCGAAGATACCGAAACGATTTAATGCAAAATAGCACTTTTATGAGCGATATCGCACTTTGGATGGTATAATTTTCCTTGCAATTGACAATATAACTTTTTCGTTCAGATATGATTTCGTATATCTCAGTTGCAATTGAGATATATAAACCAAATGGTTTACTGGGTCACCCCTACGAAATGGTAATTTCTACGAAAACATTATCCGTGAAATGGTACATCCCGCGTAAGGTTTTTCGCGAAATGGTATTCCGCAAAATAACTCTATATTAGGCGTTATGGCCAACCGAGAAGTGGTATTCCGCAAAATGATATTCGGCGAGATCTTATATGTCAAAATGGATTTCTGTCTGTTTGACTGTCTGTCGGAATGTTCTTCATAGAATCGAAAACTATACTAAACCGATCGGCGTGAAAACTTGCATGATTGCATGCACATTGGGGCCACATTTTGGGCCGGGGAAGGTTCTTATGATAGTTAGAGACCCCTCCCACCTAAGAGGGGGCTCTGTAGCCGCAATGTTACCGAGTCTGCTTTGACAAACGAATGGTCATGGGTTCGAATCTTAGTAGAATCTGGCCATTCGATGTCAAAGTGACTTTAGCATGGGTTTATTCTCAGGCCCCTCACCACCCTTCCTTCATGCTGAATCCTATGTTATTCCGATATGGCCTATTGACAGTGCAAAAATGAGACCCTTATAGTTAAATGCAGTGGTTATCTGCACCAGGGATGGCTATAATTGGGGACAGCGCTGTCATGTGGAACGAGGTGGGTAAAGTAGAGAGAAGCATTTTGAAGGAAGGATTACACACAAACACGCATAATATTCAATACGCATATCGCTCACTCAATAGCGATTATAGCCAAAAGAAATGCAGTGCGGGTTATACAGCAAACACCCGGACGATATCACAATAGATCAAACGGTACTGGTCGCAGTGATGAGTCCATACAGGAAAAAAAACCTAAGAGGGGGGGCTCCCATACAAATGAAATACAAATTTATTGTCGAATTTGTTTATTCAATCCGGGTTGAAACTGGATGAATTTTATCTGTCAGATAGGAGCAAATGAACACAAATAGTTCATCCAGTTCCAATCCGGATTGAATAAACAAATTCGACATATGTATATTTATGTATAGAGAACTAATCAAATAGTAGAGGTTTTCCGTCAAAAAAATTTTTCCACTAAATGTTCGGTTTTGACTCTTAGAAATGATACCCATATAAAACTTTCTTTATTAACGCCTCTGACTACTGTAAAAATGAAAAACTAAAATACGTATATTTCAACCCGTGACTTCTCGGGTGCATTACATGCCTTTTTGTACCAGTGTCCTCTATTTTCACCACTTCGAAACCATTTGTGCCACTCTTTACTCTTGTAGCAAGCAACACACGAAACGAAAAAGAAGGTAATCATTAGAGTGACTATATACAGAGTGGCGACAATGTCAAAATTGGAATGATAATTATCTGTCAGTGTCATTCCAATCGAGCAGACGACCTATCCTACGCGTATGCAGGAAAGAGAAAGAAAAACCTTGGAAAAACCGCATTGCATACATTTGGGATGACTTGTCGCCACTCTGTATGTAGTCACTCTAGTAATCATTAGCTTTTCATTCGTTTTGTCCTTTTCACTCAATCGCTGATACACATACACAGAGCTGCCATAAATACAGATATTTGTGCATGCATAAATTTGAGACCCTACCGTTTTCTCCGGAGTATTTTATTTTCTTGATCTAATCTTTTAAATAACATAAACAGTTTATGGAGTACTTTAAAATTCAGGAACCTTAGTAGAGCCAGAAATCACAGCAACTGAAATAATTTATGGGTCCCAAATTTATGCATGCACAAATATCTGTATTTGTGGCAGCTCTGCACATACACACTTAGATTTTATCACCGAGTACGGTAAAATAAATTGCCGAGATCCCAACAGCTGAGATCTCGGTGAAAATCTTGGTAAAACATTGAAACACCGAGATCTTGGAAATCCAAAACATCAAACAACTGTCAAACTTTACCGACAATCTCGGTATTATTTTTCCAAGATATCCGGTAATCAATACTGAAACTCGGATGAGTCTTGTCAAAATTTTCGCACGTATATCGCCTCCACTTTGGCACATAGAGTAAGAAGGGGTAAAAGTGCGATGCGGGTAAAAGTGCGATTCAATGATTTATCGGTGCAGATTCCGAGTAAATTGACTACATTGGTATGGATGGGTGACTACTGGGATGGGTTGCTTACGAAGCATAGTTGCTGAGTTATGTGCAAATGTTATTTTAGGGTGGTTTTGATGTAAATTTTCGCTATACGGCAAATACAATATCAACTGGAGGATATTACTTGTTGAAAATTTGTAGCAACGTTTTACATCACTCACATATCTGTTTTGAAAATACGGCGAAAATAATTTACACAATATATTTCACTTTTCCGTAATTGAATCTAACCCCGTCAAGCGCCTAGCGGGGTAAAAGTTCGATTCACGGACGGGGCAAAAGTACGCTTCATGGATGAGGCAAAAATGTATAGCTAATTATATATAGCTTTAGGCATTATATTACAGATACTAGAAATGAAAGATCTGCAGAAAACTGTGTGCTGTACAGGTGTTGGCCGAAGAAAAACAATGTATTACGGCTGATGAAACAAAAAACATATGTTTGGAAAAGTTTCGATCTAACGGAGGCTGCCATACACCAGCGCAAAATAGAAAAGGTGCAAATTGAAAATATTCCTTACCGAAACATAAGGCAGATTGAAGATAATATGGTTCTGTTAGCTACTGCTGGGTTAACATCATGGATTCTAGCTTCGAACTTTTGCCCCGCTAGTGGGGTAAAAGTTCGAATCTGCACTTGATCAGAAGAAAGCAGAATTTATTTTGCAAAACACTATTACCGCAGATGATTTATAGTTGAATGTGAAGTCATTGAGTTACTGCATCACTATAAAATATATTATGTTGTTGTCCTTCTTTATATCTCACGAAAATTGATGACAACTTCAAACGTCGCACTTATGCCCCGCCCTACTCTATATGTTCTTATATGGTGTGAAATATAACTTTTTCGTTCAGATATGATTTCGTACATCTCAGTTGCAATCGAGATATACAAACCAAATGGTTTACTGGGATTCTTTCCATGAAATAACGCATTAGGTTCTGCAACATCTCACCACGAATTATTAGCATTGGATTCACGTTATGGGTTGAGAGGGAATCGTCAACCTACAGAAATGTTTTTCATATTTATTCTTCCAAAATTCAGTACAGTAATTAAAAAAGCTTACTCCAACCCTTTGCACCAACCTGTTCAAAGGATTTTCCTGTGTTGCGGCTGCATCACGCGTGCGCTTACAGCCTCTAGTAGGGTTCTTAGACCGAATGATAGCCAGGGATCGAAAAAAATCTGCAAGAATTTATGCGTTAAGTTAACACATTCACACATTCATAAACATTCCATTTACCATCCAAAATTTCTTTGAAGAGATGCCGTTACACGGTTAAAATTTTCTAGTGTCAGATCCATCATTGATCTATATAAATACTGTCGTACACTTGTGTATTTTACGAAAATCGATGTCAATCTAAGAAAATCATCCATTTTCACCACCCCATCGGCATGCAACCATGTTTTCGCCTCCAACATCTCGTGTGTGTGAAAATGAGATAGCATGTCAGCACTGCGTTTCACTCAACTGGCAGCAGTCTGATTTGAGCCCGCTGTCAAATTTTGAACCCAGGACATGATGTCGCTGACGTTCACTGCAGCTCGATATAGAGATGTCGATGGGGTGATTTTCACAATTTTAACTTCACCGGTAACGAAACTGCTGTCGATCGCGCACAGTTAATTTTTGACATTGCTTTCCGAAATCTCGGTAAAACATTTTGTGGCTTTTCTCAGTAGCATTTAACGAAATTTCGTTAAAACGATATTGAAGTACCTAGATTCGGCACTTTATTTTACTGAGCTCGGGGGTTTACTGTTTTACCACCCCATCGACATCTCTATATCGAGCTGCAGTGAACGTCAGCGACAGCATGTCCGGGGCTCAAAATTTGACAGCGGGCCCAAATCAGACTGCTGGCAGTTGAGTGAAACGCAGTGCTGATATGCTATCTCATTTTCGCACACACGAGATGCTGGCTGCGAAAACATGGTTGCATGCCGATGGGGTGTGTTTTACTGATCTCGGCAAATAAGATTGCAGTATCTCGGTAAATAAGCTTCATTTCCGATATCTCAGTAAAATAATATTCCAGTCAGAGAGGCCATATTTTCTAAAAAAATGTCTGCAACTGCTCGAAAACCGGAAAAATCGAGCAGTTTTCCGGCTACTCGAATTTTCTGGTTTGAAAATAATCTGCGAAAATCTGCACACTTTTTTAGGAAGTCTGTGAAAGTTTAAAGAGCTTCGAACAAAAATCTGCAACAAAACAATAAAAGTCAGAAAAACTGCAAATATCTGCAAATTTATAATGATCTGCAAGACCGTTCCAAAAATCTGCAATTTGCAGACAAATCTGCAAATCTGGTATCCCTGATTCCAGTAACGGTAAAACGAGAACTGTTTACCGATATCACGGAAAAACAGATGCATATTTGTGTAGTTCGGTATTTTACTTTACCGAGACTTTATTTTGGAATTAAGTGTGTATAATATGTAGAGTGACTATATACAGAGTGGCGACATGTCATCCCTAGAGTGACTATATACAGAGTGGCGACAAGTCATCCCAAATGTATGCAATGCTGTTTTTCCATGGTTTTTCTTTCTCTTTCCTGCATACGCGTTGGATAGGTCGTCTGCTCGATTGGAATGACACTGACAGATAATTATTATTCCAATTTTGACATTGTCGCCACTCTGTATATAGTCACTCTAGTCATCCCAATAGTATGCAATGCTCTAGCAATGCTTATTTTCTTTCTCTTTCCTGCATACGCGTTGGATTGGTCGTCTGCTCGATTGGAATGACACTGACAGATAATTATCCAAGGGGTTTCCAGTAAGGCGTATCAGTGCGTAGTAATCAGAGATTACTTTTGTAATCATTTTCGAATTAATTAGGTAATCAATGGTAATCAGCATAGTAATCAATGGTAATCTTAAGTAATCATTGGTAATCATGATTAATTTTTAGTAATCACAAGAGATTGATTACTGGTAATCAGAGGTAATCAGTGAAGTAAATAAAAGTAACTTTTTTCAAAGGTGCTCCTACTACTCCTAAATATATGATTAAGATATAATCAAATATTGCAATTGTCTATGCTGCTTTATAATTCACAGTCGAACTCGTTTTAAACAACAAACTTGCCGTTTAAACAGCGAAACTTTTTTAGGCTCTGCAGTCTGTGTGTAAACAAGGGCGCCGGTATCTGCCAGATGACGTCACCTTGATTTGGTCTATTAGGGAAATGTCAAAAATGCTGTTCAAATATTACGAACACGTCCGCCATTATGGCTCGTAAAAAGCTGGATAGTAAAATAATAAAACGGGGCATACCACAATAGTTCAAAATACTGGACGCAGTGGTAAGAGTACCCAACAGAAGAGGGATTGTACACCTACTCTATTTTGGACATTTTCCATTTGATTTTGCCGTAAAAGTAAAAACTAGAGTATGCGTAACACCTTTCCAAAATATATAAATCACCCTTTGCAGAGCTGCCACAAATACACATATTTGTGCATGCATAAATTTAGGACCCATCAATTATTTTAGTTGCTTTGATTTCTGGCTCTACTATTATCAATTTTCCACCTTCCGAACGCGATAAATTATAACCGTCGCGGCCGAAACCGTCGTCAGAATCGTCGCGGGGACAAATATCGTTTATTTTGTCAAGTAAATCAATAGCTTACGTGCTAGACAAGCATAAGATACACACTTATAACTTACAAATAGCCAAGCAGATTCTTTCTGCGGCGATTTCAAGCTATCAAAAAAGTGAGCAGCGCGTTTTGTTACTAAACAAACGGGCAATAATGTTCCTGAATTTTATGGGACTCCATAAACTATGTATGCTTTTTAAAAGATTAGACCGAGATAATAAAATACTCCGGAGAAAACGATAGGGTCCCAAATTTATGCATGCACATATATCTGTATTTACACTCAAAAAAATCAGCACGTCAAGTTTACGTGAAAACATAGGTAATTCTCTTCCATCACACTTTTCATGTAACATTCACGTGAATTGTTGGTAACTCGCACTCATACTAACCCGTTTACGTGCAATCCCGGTAAGTTGTTTCAATTTTCTCATTAACTAGTACATGAAGCTCACGTAAGTTGCTGTACAGAAGTTTACATGATTTTTCACGTGGATGCGACGTGCCGATTTTTTTGAGTGTATGGCGGCTTTGATTTTTTGATGTTTGCTAACGTCAATGGGATTCCAGCACATGAAAATTCGTCGCTCTGGCATCGCTGTCGCGTGTCGTCAACGCGATTTGTATAGTCACCACTCACCACCTTCGCTACTTTGAAAGTCTTTTTCGTCTCGACTCTCGGCAAGCAAGAAGAGGATTTTGCAGGTTCGCGTGTTATTTTTCATTTTTATATTTTATAGACTTATTTTCGTTAGCAAGATCTCTATTGCGAATACAAACTAAAAGTGCAAACTATTCGAACACGATGTTTTAGTGTGATATAAAAAGCAGGTTAAAAATTGTCCGTATTGCTACTATGTAATGCACTTTTCATGCATTACACATTTCCGAGTGGCGAAAAAAATTAAACGAATACGTCACTGGTGGTGCATTTTCTTTTCAACTGTGTTTTATATCGGTTAGGTATATTTACCTAAATAGTAATTTTATACAACTGAATTGGGCATACATTATTACGTTTGATACTATAAAAAAGCAAGACTCCCGGTAATTTCCCCGAAATATGTAGCACGAGACATTTATTACCTAAGCTACAGAAAATTCCGTTCATTTGAAAATTTTTAAGGGTAAAAGATCGCACTGAGTAAAGAGCAGCGTTTTTAGTAACAAGGTCAATTGTTACAGCAAAACGCTTCAATACGTAGAAATTCTTACACTACATACATTACTCCTATAATCGATATAAACCTGGGGCAAAAATACTGATGCGACATATGCAATACCTACCTACAAATTCAATATTTTTCTTTCATTTTTTGATGTAATATTCTATATGTAGCTTTATTGGCAACTAAAATTTAACGGATTTAATCTAGAAGTACAAAAAATTCAAGTAGGTATGTCATACTAAATTGCAAAGCAAACTAAGTTCATATAAACAGTAAAAAGTTTGAAAACATAACTTTGATAGTACAATTCAATAAAAAAAATTAGGGGTCAATCCCGGTGTAGTGTTTAGCATTCACGCCTTTCACGCTTAGGACCCAGGTTCAAATCCTAAACCCGCAGATGTCGCGAATGACCCAAGCTGTTAAAGTGACTATAATTTAAACAAAAAAAAAATTGAACATCACTAGCTGTATTCGAAATATGATTTAGGTTGCTGAAATATATGAAATGTGAATAAATTCACTACGGCTTGTGTAGAACTTTACCACTATGTTTGTGTATACCATTTGCCAAAATATATTAGAATATTTTCTATTTGCAGCATCCATTAACCATGGCCCCCGACAAGAAGCAAAAAGGACGCAACAAGAAAATCACCCTGATTCAAAATTCTAAAAAAGAAGAAAAGGCCTCATCTAATGGAACTTCAAATGGATCGGCAGAAATGACAGAAGAAGGTATCACCAACAAATATGTTGTTTTTTTTATTATACTTAGCGGGGTATTTTTAGAGGCACTTTGTGCCAAATTGGATGAGGAGGCAAGAATCAATGCAGAAGCAAGAGCATGCACTGGGTCCCTTGCCGTGCATCCGCGTTCAAGGGACATCAAATTTGCCAACTTTTCTATTACCTTTTTCGGGTCAGAGATGCTTCAAGACACAATGTTGGAGCTAAATTGTGGTCGACGGTATGGTTTACTGGGTTCTAATGGGTGCGGCAAATCGTCTCTTCTGGCAGTACTTGGCAACCGGGAAGTACCTATTCCAGAGCACATAGATATTTTTCATCTGACCCGTGAAATTCCAGCCAGCTCGAAAAGTGCCCTTCAGTGCGTCATGGAAGTGGATGAAGAACGTATCAAACTGGAAAAAATGGCCGATCAACTTGTCGAACTAGAAGATGATGAATCCCAGGAGAGGTTAATGGATATCTACGATCGCCTAGATGAAATATCTGCGGATGTAGCCGAAGCGAAAGCTTCACGTATCCTCCACGGTCTAGGATTTACAAAAGAAATGCAACAGAAAGCAGCCAAAGATTTTTCTGGAGGATGGCGAATGCGAATTGCTTTGGCTAGGGCTTTGTTTGTAAAGCCTCATTTACTGCTATTGGATGAACCAACAAATCATCTTGATCTTGACGCTTGCGTATGGTTGGAGGAAGAACTGAAAACATACAAACGTATTCTTGTTATTATTTCACATTCGCAGGACTTTTTGAATGGCGTTTGTACGAATATTATTCACATGACCCAAAAGCGATTGAAATATTATACCGGAAACTACGAACAGTTTGTAAAAACACGGATGGAGCTGCTGGAAAATCAGATGAAGCAATATAACTGGGAACAGGATCAGATAGCACACATGAAAAATTATATTGCGCGGTTTGGTCACGGATCTGCAAAATTGGCTCGCCAAGCACAGTCAAAGGAGAAAACTCTTGCTAAAATGGTAGCCCAAGGTCTAACTGAAAAAGCTATTGACGAGAAACAATTGAACTTTTATTTTCCGTCATGTGGTACAATCCCACCGCCAGTCATTATGGTCCAAAACGTTAGCTTTCGTTATAATGATAAAACGCCGTATATCTATAAAAATCTTGAGTTTGGTATCGATTTAGACACAAGGTTAGCGTTAGTTGGTCCAAATGGTGCCGGAAAAAGTACATTATTGAAGCTTTTGTATGGAGATCTGGTGCCTACTTCGGGAATGATTCGCAAGAACTCTCACCTTCGCATTGCGAGATATCACCAGCACTTACACGAATTGCTTGATATGGATATGAGTCCTTTGGACTACATGTTGAAATCCTTCCCAGAAGTTGTCGAAAGAGAGGAAATGCGCAAGATCATAGGTCGTTACGGATTAACCGGTAGACAACAAGTTTGTCCAATCCGGCAACTTTCTGACGGTCAGAGGTGTCGTGTTGTTTTTGCTTACTTAGCTTGGAAAAAACCGCATCTTTTGTTGTTAGATGAACCTACCAATCATTTGGATATGGAAACGATTGATGCACTAGCCGACGCAATTAACGATTTTGAAGGAGGTTTGGTGCTCGTCAGTCACGATTTCCGACTTATAAATCAGGTTTGTAAGATAAATAGTTTCGTTGTTTCGTTTATCTGAAAACTCTCTCTCTCTCTCTTCAGGTTGCAAATGAAATCTGGATCTGCGAAAACGGAACCGTCACTAAGTGGAATGGAAACATTCTAGACTACAAGGAGCATCTCAAAAATAATATAGCAAGAGAGGCGAAAAACTCTGACAAATAGTGAAATTATACAATGATTAAACACTAACCAAATTAACTCAATTAAACAATCTAAAAATATATAAATACCCAATAGTAGCAGATGCCTTTGCAAAAAAATAATGATACAAAATGTAACCGTGACAGCATTGATTTACCACCTGATTTTGATTACAGTTTTGAGCGTAATTTGTTATGTGACAACCGAAACTATCATATATTTTCAAATAGCAAATGGAGTTTATTAAGATGTAAAATAAAAGTCAAACGTTATTTGTGAAACGAATGCTGAACCTTCAAAGACGAATATGCACTAGCTTGAAAACTAATATGAGTTCACGTTATGAATTATGCCTACATTTATATTAGCACAATCATACGCCGACAGTTTTATGTACCTATCAGGAAATTTCAAAGTAGATCTTTATGTTGGCAAGTCGTGGCTCTTGAACACGATATGTCTTTTTTCTTCAGGGCGATGTTCCTGGAATATGCAAGTAAATTTGAGTCGATTGAAATTATAATACGAAGAATTTATTGTAGTTGAAAGAAGAGTCATTCAAACTGAAAGTTTAATCTCAGTCTCGAATATCACCAGTTGTTTTGGACTACGACCTGATTCAAATGAACGTGAATCAGAAACAAACCACCTAATTAGTCCTGTAAACTACAAGCACAAAACAGAAGTGGAAGTCCGAACGATTCGGCGGTCAAAACCGGTAACAGAATCTTTTTTGCTTTTATTTTTCTTTGCTTTGCCATTCGCCAAAGAAACTGACTTATTTTCGCTTTTTTAATCCGTTCTATTAACGTGAAAATTGTGATTGTATAGCAATTCCCTGAAAACCATTTCCCCGAGACCCACCTCCCCGAATGTACCAATTCCCCGAAGACCATTTTTCAGAATGTACCAATCCCCCGAAATATATTTTCCCGAATGTACCAGTTCCCCGAAAACCATTTCTCCGAATGTACCAATTACCCGAAAACCATTTCCCCGAATGTACCTCTTTCCCAAAAATAGTTTTATTTTATTTTGAAATTTTTTCACAGCGCAACACCGAATAATATATAGTAGGTATAATAATAATATGGTAAATATATATTATATTTTATCGACGAACATTGTAGCTGCGTCCGATGATGCTTTTTGTATAACTGAAAGTTAATAATGTTATGAAAACATAAGTACTAAACGTTAATATTTTACCTTAAGGCATGACTTAGATTTTCGAACCATCAACAACTGCAAGCTGCTTCTCGCACAATTTTCCAAAAACAGTTCGCTTTCTTTAAATACATCTAAATAAATCACAAAATTTACTGTTAGATCCTGAAATCAACATCAAATTAAAATCTGAGCCTTTCTCAATCAGCACCTATTTTTTATTTAATACTAGCTGACCCGACAAGCTTCGTATTGCCACAAATTAAACTGTGTTGTACATAAATCCTGAATCTTGAATGACCTTTATCACAATCTCGAGTTTTGCAAGTTTCTGAGGAGTTTATGGGTGTTTTAATATACAAATTTTCCTCACAGTAAAGTAGAAAACAACTCCCCCCATTGTTTAGCCTGATAAAATAAAGCGGATAGCATTTAAACATTCGCCATCATTACAAACCATTTTGCCGAATACCATTTTGCGAAACACCAATTCTCGGTGAAGCATAACGCGGAATATAGAGTTTCGCAGAACACCATTTCGCGAAAAACCTTACGCCGCAAAATCTTTTCGTAGAAAGTACTATTTCGCAGGGGTGAACCAACTGAAGGAAATAGAGGTCAGTAGATCTACACACTTAAAAAACTCAGCAAAATTTGCCGAGATTTGGACAGCCGAGCGTTCGGTAAAAATTTCAGTTTTGCAGATCGACGTTTACGGATCTTTACTAACGTTTGGCATCATGAAAAATTTTACCGAACACTCGGCTGTCCAAATCTCGGCAAAATTTTGCTGACCGGCACTTTTTTTTAAGTGTGTAGGAAAATAAATAAGCCTAGATAGGCAACACTCCCGGCCTGTGTCCGTCGCGCCCTTGATCATCTAATGTTACTATTGATAGTTTCTGGTGGTCTTGTTATTAACTAATGTTTTATGAAAGAGTCTAAAATTTCTCGAGTTCGATAATTTTTGAGTTGCGCAAAAATTTCTGTTTTATTTGTATGAGAGTCCTTATCCCCCTACCACAAGGGAGAGGGGTCTCAAACCATCATGGGCCCCATTCTCACAGTCACCTCACCTCACCTCACTTCTCTCACTTTCCTGTCACCTCATCTAAAGTCACCTAACCTTACAGGCCCCATTTGATTTGTACAGTCACTGTTGTACAGGTGACTGTGAGAATAGGGCCCCATAAAAAAATTCCTGCCCCTCCAAAACCCCCACATGCCAAATTTGGTTCCATTTGCTTGATTAGTTCTCGAGTTATGAGGAAATTTGTATTTCATTTGTATGGAAGCCCCCCCCCCTCTTAAAGGGGAGAGGAGTCATAATTCCCCTTCTAAAGAGGGGAGGGGTCTCAATTTGCCATAGAAAAAATTCTTGTCTCCAAAAACATCCACATGCCAAATTTGGTACCATTTGCTTGATTAGTTCTCGAGTTATACAGAAATTTGTATTTCATTTGTATGGGAGCCCGCCATACAGGGGAGAGGTCTCTAACCCTCATAAGAACCTTTCCTAGTCCCAAAAACCTCTACATGCAAATTTTCACGTCGATTGGTTCAGTAGTTTTCGATTCTATAAGGAACATCCCGACAGACAGACAGAAATCCATTTTTATATATAAGATTAAAACCAAGGCTTTTATATGGTCGAAGAGAGGAATCTCGTTCAGGTTTCGATAATTAATCGCACGTATTAATTTGTCTTACTTACCTCCGCTTTCTTGCTACTAGGTCGAACAATCGACTCGCCTTACGTTAATCTCAGGTATTCGGCAGCAGTGGCTTGTTCCTCTTCCTGGAAGGTTTTCACTAAAGCATAAAATTTATGTATGGTGGTTCCTTTAAGTAATCCGTTCAGTTAGTTGTGAAAACCTTCCAAGGAATTGGTAGTCCCTGGATTGCCTTGCAGTGTGTTCGATTTTACTATGTAAGTATGTATGTATGGGTGTAGCCACCATCACCTCAAGGGTTTCCCATTGTCAGCAAAAGCAAACTGAAGTTTTTGGAGTGTCTTAGTAGAATACGAAACCCAAAATTAAAAAAGAAGAAACCTTATCTAATTTAATTCTAAAGATACGTATTTCACCTACGACTTGCAGCCTTCTTCAGTGTCTGTTTTCGAACTAAATTAGCCAAAGCAATTTTACAGTTTTTGTGGGAGCTTATGAGTACGTGATCTATGCATGGATATACAAAAATAGTTTAGGTAGACGCATACAACGTTTGTTTGAGACTACCTGTGTAGGTATATACAATTGGTGTAGGTAAACTAATTCTATTGTAAACTAAATTCTATTGGTGAACTAATTCTATCGAAAGAGTCTGAAATCTAAAAATTAATTAAATTAAGGAAAACATGAAAAAGCCTTATGGGATTATGCGAATAATGTGAAACCGGGATCTGAGAAGGGAGTGAGAGCGAAGTTTTCAGCCAGAAATTGTCTCGTCTGAGTGTGTCCTTGTATGTCCATGTTTTGGCACATACTTAAAAAGCCAAGAATAACCGTTTCGAGGGTCTTTGTTTAGTAAAGTGGAGGCGCACCTCTTGTAAATCTCTAAACTCTCCGTTACATCCATCTTCCACGCCGAGCAGTTGTTGATTACTTTGCTCGTGCGTGCTCAGCCACTTTTGATCTAAAATGATGTGTCAGACCTTTCTCGGCATCTCTTGATGCTTTTGTTACCTCTGCCAAGTGTTCTTTAGTTCGTGTTTCCAGATTCCTTCTAGTCTAGCCGATGTAAACCTTCTCGCAATGTGGGCAACTGATTTCATAATAGTTAGCACAGGAACGGTGATAATGGATTGCCCATCGGTGCACCTTTCAGTTGTTTGTAATAATTGTCTCTGAATGTAATGTAAAGTAGTTCTCCTCCATACACAAACGTGTCAGCTTCAAGTATCCTCCCGGTTATACTTATACGGTTATATCGCGGAATACCATTTCGCGGAAAGTACCAAACCGCCGAAAACCCTTTCGCGGAAAAGACTATTCCGCGGAAAACCGTTCGGCGGAAAGAACCATTTCGCGGAAAATATTGTTTCGCGGAAAACCATGTTAGTAGCAAACGTTTCCTAGATGACCGCAGGCAACGGCGAGTGTTCGCCGGCGACCCGCCGTCGTAAGCGCCGGCCACATCTGTCTAGGTCTATTCGTTTTCCTAAGTCTGCTGACCTCTAGTTAGTTTTCCCTAGTCCTCGCATCGATTTAACTTTTGGTGAATACAACATACAATTTTGCGGCTTCCAAACTGAATGAGCGGTGCTTCTCCGCCAAACAGTACTTTCCGCAAAAATGTTTTCCGCGAAATGGTACTTTCCACGAAACAGTATATTCCGCGTTATGGTCATCCGCGAAATGGTATTCGGCGAAATGTTATATAATCATCCCCCTACCTTTCTTCTCCATGCGTTGCCCTCATGCTGTTTCAATAGCCAGTCTTCCAATAGGCTTATCGATTCTTTCACGGGGACGCTTGTGAATGAGGCCGTAACATCGAAAGAGACCATTATGTCGTCTTCTGCTGGTTTTCCAGATGTTTTTAGGTACTCGATGAATTCTCGTGTGCTGCTGACAGAACGGCTCGGGAATTTTATAGGCATTCTTTGAAACTCGGTTAACAACCACTTGGCAATCTTTTCCGTGGGTGAACCGTTTGCCGTGATTATTTCCCGTATTTCCGTTCCTGGTTTGTGTATTTTGGGTTGTCCTTTTATTCTGGGTAATGTAGGGATTGATGTCCGTAATTTTCCGATACCGTCTCTTAGCGCTGGTTGGAATTCTTTAATTGTACGATTAACTCGCTTAACTATTTCGGGTAGTGGGTCCGTTCTTTGTTGTCTATATGGGCCGTTGTTGATTTTGTCCAACATCTGTTAATCGTAGTTCTCCTTGACCATTATAACCACTTTGTTACCTTTGTCTGCCTTCACGTAGTATACTGGTTTTTCTTTCAGCTCCTTGACGATGCGGACTTCAGGGTTCTTCTTCTTTGAATGACGATTCTCCTTGATGACCTCGGCGACAGTTGTTCTGGCGTGGTATTTGAGAGGGTTGAAGATCACAGATGCTAACTGCTGTTTCCATGTCGATGATAGTGTTCTCGATGTTTGGTGTCGTTGTTATTGCGTAGTTTAGTCCCATGCTTAGTTAGTTGATCTGTTCGTCGGTGAATTGTGATGACCTGTTGACTACAAAGTTGTCGAACAGATGAACACACTGTATGAAGATATATGGACAAAAATAGAACAATCTCACCAGCAGTCCTTTGAATGGAATAGAGTTGCACCATTTGAGCTTACATGAGTGCTTCCATTATTAATTTAATTTTTTCTTCTGGTATCCATGAGCATTATTTAAACTTTCTTCAGCCCGAGTTTTCACTGTACAGTAGGAGGTGCTTGCTTCATGAGCTAAAACGAAGCGAATAATTAAAATAACTTATGTTATGCTTACCTACTAACAAGGTCGTGTGGCCCAGCCGGCATCCAAACCCGCAGTTTTGAGATCAGGCAGACGGGAACCACCCATCAGGGCATCTCCTAGCTTGGCTACTCAATAGAGCATTACCGGGTAAGGCCACGTGGAGGCGCTAGG
Source organism: Sabethes cyaneus (assembly GCF_943734655.1). NCBI lineage: Eukaryota > Metazoa > Arthropoda > Insecta > Diptera > Culicidae > Sabethes > Sabethes cyaneus. The sequence goes on from NC_071355.1 coordinate 103,477,532, forward strand.
TAGGGGCTTGGGATGGCTGGAGCTATGTTAGACGCTTTCTCATTTGCCTTCCCCATTCCATACCCTGCAGTGTGTTCGATTTTACTGTCCAAAAATCAGGTTCAAAGCGGGCTTTTATCTTTTTCATGTTCCCGTCTCCGTTGTCTACTATTCTCCCAATGTAGTTCCTCTCGAAATACTTAAAGAATGGTAACATACGTCTCTATTCTACATACCGATCGGAGCCGGTTCCGATCAGGAATTGCGCTTCGATCGGAATACATCGTATTCTATAACACACGTCGATCGGGACGTTTCTGATCTGAACGAGCCCGATCGTAATGCAGAATCGAGGCGATAGATAGTATTTGGGACGGAAGCTCGTACTGCAGCGAAACCATCTGGCACTTCTTCCGCATTTAAGAAGATCAGAGCTTCAATTTGGCAGAAAGCCGTTTGTACTTTTACGTTTTTACTAAATTCGCTGACTTCGCTGATTGTTTTCACAAAAGTGAATCGTCAGCTTTCAGTGAAGTTAGGCTCCGTTGAATCGTACAGTTTCTGCAATCAATCTGGAGTTCCACAGGGATGTAACTTGAGACCGTTACTATTCCTTATATTTTTTAACGACGTCTGTTTTGTTATACCGCCTGGCCGCAAGTTGTTATACGCTGACGATCCTAAAATATTCATCGCTGTGTGGTCAGTGGAGGACTGCAAACAACTGCAAGATTTTATCGACAAGATTTCGACAAGACAGATTGGTGCAGCTTAAACAACCTCATCATCAGTGTTTCTAAATGTGCAATTATCAGCTTCACTCGCAGCAAAACCCCGATTGTGTATACCTACCAAATCGAAGGGGCTAGTCTGGAACGCGTTAGTGTTGTTAAAGACCTAGGAGTTGAACTAGATGCTAAGCTGACATTCCATAACCATTACTCGAACATCATTGCTAAAGCAAATCGCAACTTGGGTTTTATCATGCGTGTGGCCAATGATTTCCGTGACCCATATTATCCACGCGCTCTTTACTTCTCGCTTGTACGTTCCATTTTGGACACAGCTTCTGTGGTGTGGAGCCCGTATTCAAATAATTGGTCAGTCAGAATCGAAGCAGTGCAACGAAGGTTCATTAGACATGCGCTGAGATTTTTGCCCTGGAATGATTCTCGTAACCTTCCTCGTTATGAGGACCGCTGTAAGTTGCTGAACATCGAAACCTTAGCCAAAAGAAGAGATGTATCCAGAGCCGTCTTTGTCGCTCAACTTTTGAAATTCGAAATTGATGCTCCTGATCTTCTGGCAACAGTAAACATTAACGTTATACCTCGACCGCTAAGATCCCGCGGATTTCTTCGACTTCATTTCCACCGCACACAATATGGACAACACGAACCAATCCAGGCGATGTGTTCTATATTTAACGACTTATATAACCACTTTGACTTCTCTGTATCGACAAACACATTCAAAGCTAGGATTAGAACTTAACTTAACGATAATTTTATGTTTTTGTTTATGAATCTTATGTTTGTTATAAACTTATAACAAAACATAATTAAAATATAAACTTATATTTTGATGTGATATTACAACGGAAAAGATAATGGGTTTTTATGGCGATTTGAGAATGAGATAGTAAATTTCAACTCAAATCTGCTTTTCCCATTCATAACACTTAATCTTTATTTAGACTTTGTGTCAGATGAAGTAAAGCAATAAAATAAAATTAAAATAAAACAAAAAAAAAATAACCATTTTGCACTGTTTCATTAAAGACTGACTTCACCGCATTGATTTCGGCGAATGGGCCGTTATAATGGGCCAAATTGTGTCCCTTTTCGGATATTTTTTTAGAACCTTTCAAGCCCGTTTATACGTTTGCTCTTTCTATTGGGCAGCAAAATATGTACACAGGGCAGAAACTTTTTATGATCCCCAACTTACCAATAATTTTTTTTATTTATTTATTCCCAGAAATAAGCAATTTACAGCAATTTGATTTTTACTTTGCAGAGCAAAATAATTTTTTTCTCAGTTTTCTGGCATTTATCAAGTTTTGCACGAAATATCTGTTTTAAATTAACGTAATAAAACAAACTAACCACTCGAATAGTGTAGTATACATATTAAAAGACGTGCCCATTCCTATAAGCCGAATGCGGTGCCGTCGCTAGAATTATTATGCTAACGTGCGCAATGCATACTTTATGCTTACGCGTCTTTTGCTACTTGGTTACTCCAGGAATCTTCCTAGTAATAGTAATAAGTATTAATTGTATCAATGTGTAGAGGTTCGATCGGGTATAAAACGGAGCCCATTTGCACCGATAAGTCAGTCATGATCGAGTCATAATCCAATCAATAAACCAATATAGGGGTGGTCGGGGCAATATGGGCCACCTAAGCAAAACGCTTCATAAAACATGTAGCGCGTAATCAAAATTCTAATAATTGCCATAAACTTACGATTTGACATGTCTTTGATAAATTAACAATGTTAGAATATTGATTGACTATGAACAGCCATCAAATTTGAATGTTTAAAAAATGATACTTTTTGCTTCGTTCAAAAACCATACGGAGCATAATGGACCCCTATACGGGGCAACATAGGCACTTTAGTTAAAGTTACCATTTCAGCCAGTTTTTACTAGAAAATAGCATAAAAGATTATATCATATAGAAGAAAAGAGAAATGGTGACTATTTTGATTTCATTCAGCGGTTATTTTATGATTGTTTCTATTTAACGATTTTTTTTTCAGTTGAACAACATAGGCAACATGGCAGTTCAAGTGGCAGGTAGATGAACGACACAAATTTTGCTCTGTAACCACTACTTTCGGGTTGATTGTTACAATTACGCAACATTATACTTGACTGTGTCATTTTTATGTTTATATTACTTTCCAGCCTTTATTGGTTATGTACAAATACATTGCCAGGCATGCTCATTATGCCCCTTACAGCCATGTTAATGCGATAAGGGGGCATCCAAAAAGTACGTCACGCTTATAGGGGGGAGGGGAGGTTGACCTAATCGTGACGATTTGTGACGTAGGGGGGAGGGGGGGGGGTATGAAGTTATGTGACGTCACATGAAAAAAAATCATATGGAAAATTTATTCGGGAAATTATTATTTACCCTTCATTTTAAGACACTACTATTGAAGGCTTCTATAAAATTAACGTACTGATGGATTTTAAAACAAATAGTAAAATTTTTTGAATGAACACTTTTTCATTTTTCTCATTTCTCATTTCTCATTTATTCTATGTAGTATGAACTCTCCATTAAGGTTTTACAGAATATGCAGTACACCGTTGAAGAGCTGCTTGAGTACCGTCCTGCCTAAAAGATTTTTGCAACCACAAATAGCAGTCGCACAAACTCCTGAAGGGTTACCGGAAGCTGCCAGAGACCCATGGCAATGTTTTACCTTGATATTCGTGCTGAACTCAATCGAAGAACAAAAACTCATACCGAAGTTCCACGGCTGCTTTTAAGGTTTTTCGGTATAATTTATACTGCCCCTCACTCAAAAGCTCTCTGAAAGATAGAGTTTAAGCCACTTGCGGATTAAATTTCGCATCTAAGTTAGTGTTGAATGATTACACGATTGAAGAAATACACAAAATGACAAAATCCGTCAGAAAAGTTCTTCCAAGGTGTGTTGCTGCAAGACGTCAGCAGGAAGTTCTGATTCTTTCAACTAGATCAGACGAATTTGAGTGGATGAATGTAAAGGGCGTGGATATGCGCGAAACATTAATCCACGGCACATCAGCGACTTCTGAAGCCTATCCGATTGCAGCAATTGAAGATCATCTTCAAAATCCGTGAATCGATGACTTATAATGAGGTTGGAATGAATATTTTGAAAATGAATGAAAATTTTTTTGTTGTGAAGGGGAGGGGGGGTTTCCGTGACGTGACGTACTTTCTAAGGGGGCGTCACGAATGTGTGACGAAATGTGACAAGGGGCGGAGGGGGGGTTTTTGATTTTGGTCAAAATTTGCGTGACGTACTAAATGGATGTCGCCTAAAACAAAAAATATCTCAATTATACAAATTATACAAATTGTTCATATATGGTAATAGTAACCATATATGGAGTGGAGAAGTCCATAGCACGCAACAAATGGCTATAGAGCTTATTTTGTGGGTTGCAATTCTTATAGTATTTTTACATTCCTGAATCGGCTCGAGTTTTTTCTCAATATCTCAGACATGACATTAGCGAAATTGATTGTCCAATATGCCCAAACGAACGGTGGCCCATTTTGCCTCGTATGCTCATTATGCCCCTATTACCCCTACTAAGTTCACTAAATCGTTTTCGGCAGTCGTTTCATATCACCATACCAGTTCCTGTAAGAAGTGCACGTTGATCAACAAAACCACCAGATGGCGACGCGTGACGAAGGAACGTATTCTTGGGAACCAAAAGTTTAAGTGAAGTGAAATCAGTACACGGCGAGAGACAAAATGCAATGGGATCCCAGAACTAACGAACCGAAAGGTTCAAGTCAAACTTTATAAAGTGAAATAACATAGTGCCCGTCAGACCGTACAGTTGATTTGCGCGGCATTACGCGCCTGAAATGAACATTAAAATTATAGTTAAGTGTTGGAGTATTTTGGTTATTGGTTAAGGTATATTTGAAGATATATTTTGTATTTTTTGGATACCAGAATAGTAATTATTATGCTGGTGGCAGGTGGGCGCGTGAATGCCCTCTAAAAAATAGTTCTTTGCTGGCGGTACGTGCCGCGAACCAACGGAGTATCGTAGGACGGATTTCAAGGATGATTTTGAAGCTTTAGGTTAATACCTAAATTGTTACGGTTTTTGAAAATTCGAAAAATTACCAAAATGGCGGCAATTTTTCCAAAAGAAAAATGTTTCTTCGTCAAAAAACGGCTACGTAACAATTTAGGCAATTCATTTCTACATGCTGAAAAAAAATTCCACCACCAGTGTCGATGTCATAGCCTTTTGCATAGTTGTCACCGTCGTTGCAGCAGCGCTATATTTCACCTGGAAGTGCTGCCTACGTAAAGTTCATTAATCACGAGACCACCACCAGCAGTAAGCGTGGTATAATGGCGAAAATTCGTCGGTTGGGCCATAGGACCCAACGACGAACTAGCCCGGAAGCTGGCCGAGATCAAGAAACGGGTGGCCGAAAAATTAAAAATAAGCAACCAACGTCAGTGAGCAGTCAGCAGCAAAAAATAGCAAAGAACAGTATAAAATTTATAAAAATACAGGAAAAAGCAGAGCTAGTCGGTGACTATCTAGCCGATAGAGCCCGATCGCACATGCTATAGTGGTGAGCGAACCAAAAAATTGACCTGTCGAAGGTACAAAAAATCGACAAGGCACTTAAACCTGAGTCAACAATCAAACATTTGTGCCAGCAACATGAAGCTAAGTGTAATGTGAAACGGCAGCAGTAAATAAAAAGTGTGCGAAACGGGTAATTAATAAAAATTAACCCGTCGGAAGAAAACCAGCTTTGCAGAACCCGAAGCAACCGATTGCGTAAAGCAGTAAGAGCAGCGGCGAGCCAGCAGCACCCCAATAGAACCTGAGACGTCTGCTGAATGCCTATCGTTCATCGCGTAAAGCAGCAAGAGCAGCGGCGATCCAGCAGCAGTAAATCACCATGTTTGTACATATTCCAAGAACATTTTAAAATCCTAGAACAATTACTTAATAATCTAAGAAAAAGCCCCAATAGAACATACCTAACGGCTACTCCTATATCCAAACAAAAACTTGCAAAAGAATCCTATGAGGAGTTTTTATTCCTGCTTGATGATTTCGAAAATCAGCAAACAATATTAACTTCAGAAGATGCTTAAGCGTCTTTTGCTACTTGGTTACTCCAGGAATCTTCCTAGTAATAAGTATTAATTGTATCAATGTGTACAGGTTCGATCGGGTATAAAACGGAGCCCATTCGCACCTATAAGTCAGTCATGATCGAGTCATAATCCAATCAATAAACCAACATACTAAATTCACTAAATCGTTTTCGGCAGTCGTATCATATCACCCTGCCAGTTTCTGTAAGAAGTGCACGTTGATCAACAAAACCAGCAGAATAGTTAGATTAGACCAGTGATGGCCAAACTGCGGCCAGAATAGTTAGATTAGACCAGTGATGGTCAACATGCGACCCTACAAAATGTTTTGTGCTGCCCGCGGATTGACTTGAGAGAGATGGTGGACTTATAAGTAACTTTTTTGATGACACAGGGGTCACTCAAATCAGGTCAGTAATGCCTCGTGCATTTTGTAGTTCCGAATGCTTTCCGGTTTAAATCTTGTGGTAATTCCTAAAAAAAGGTTTTATTGACGCATATTTTGCATTTTGTTATGCGCAGGAATGACCAGAGGAATTTGCGCCCCGCGACATCACGGGGCGATCTCGTTCGGCCCGCACCATGCCTGTGCCTGGGCATCACTGGATTAGACTATAATGAGAAGGTATGGGTGGATATCAACTTAAAAAGAATAAGCATAGTAGATTTATAACGATTTTCCTGAAGCCCGCCAATTGGCAGGGTTGGGAACTAGAGGGTTAATATATTTTATTTTTTTATTTTAAATGTGCCCTTTTCATATGTTATCCGTGTTATATTACCAAGTTATGAAATTGTTAGCAACTAGAATAAATATTACCTTTCAATTTGTCCGTATACATCTTGCTGATTGTACCATCTACTGATAGTACAAAAAGGGTTAAAAAATTTCAGTGTTTGTTTTTTTCAGATTTAAAAATCAATTTTCTACAACTCACACTTAAGCATCATTTTGTAGCAACCCTAGTTTCGGAAGATACGATTTTTCAAACATAGTACCTATTAAAATAAATACGCCCTCTTTAATAGTGATTCTTGAGCCTAAATGGTACTAAATTCTATGGAAGGTGCATATTTCCTCCAATCAAACACGTAGGTAACATTAAAAATAAATAGTTCAAGTTTTATCATTTCTCTTTTTCACGTGGAACTGCTAAAATTTAAAAATTGCGAAAATATGTTGTGTTCCGTCTTGAGAAAAACGTGAATACCTCAGCGAGACTTGAACATACGTCCATACTTTCTTCGGCAAAGTTGTTCGTCATAAAATTTCCTATCTATACAGTATACGTACGTTACTCTGAGATACTGTTCAATACCCTGTTTTGACGTTTATTTAAATAAAATTTCGAAAATTTTAAATTTTTGCAGAATTCAATAAATTTTTGTAACCAAATATGACTCCAGACATGCCACCATAACTTTTTTATGAATGTATCAAATCTCAATGATTGTGAAAAAAATAGTTAAGTACCTTGTTTCATCTACTTTAACATTTCTAAAAATATTTTTTTGAATTTACTTCTGAAAATGCCATTTTTTCATAAAACTCAAATGTGCGACCCATAAATCGCGGTAACCAATGTTGACGTCATATAAAAGTTCAATTGTGACACCCTAAGCTATCATTCGGGGGGTGAGTCCCCGGGTTTTCTGACATAGTGCTATTTTGGGACACTACTGTTTATCCTTCACATAACTGAGTCCATCTCGCGATCTCGCAGCAGTTTTTCTCCACCACGAGACGTTGTTACCACTTCGCAACCGTTGCTGCTGGTAGTGTCGCTGAATGCAAAGAATACTTCCTTACACATCGTAACGCACAATAGAAGTAAGCATATTGTTTAACATGGTACTATGCAAAGCAAAGCCTAGGTGCTACATTCCGTTATCGAAATTTGACCTTCTGTTTTTATACGACAGACTTCGCAGCCAGCTGTTAGAGTGCAGGACAATTGCAGGGCCAGTTGCTACGATCCTATTGACTCTAACAGCCTCTCCCAGTCGAGATTCGAACATGCGACGACTGGCTTATTAGGCCAACGTCATACCTCAAGGCCAACTGGGAGGCAACATGGTACTATCAAAAACATTCCATCAAGAAGACTGCACTCAAAATAATCCACACGTCCTTTCCACGTGAAAAATCACATAAATTTCTCTACAGGGAGTTACGTTCAGTTGAACATTATTGGAAAATACAATGACATCTATCTGATTTGCAAGTAAATGCACCCATACTAATGCAAATTACGTGATATTCACGTAAATGATTGTATAACATTTCGCCGAATACCATTTCGCGGAAAACCAATTCGCGGATGATCATACCGGGGAATATACTGTTTCGCGGAAAGTACCATCTATTCTCACCTCCTCGTCTTTTATAACTATTACTAACTAAGCTATTGTTTCTTCTTTTCTTCTAGTTGTCGTAGTTTAGTCATTAGTCTGTTGTATGTGTCGTTGAAATTTCCGCATTCTCGTTGTAAATTAACAACAAGAGTAACATATAGAATTTCACGGTGACAAACCCCAACAATTGTATCCAGTTGATCAAGCATAATGCTAATAGCAAAAGAGATCGCCGCCAAGTATGGCCACGCTGGCAGAGATTTAATGAAACAGTACCAAAAACATCTATAGGTCTCGTTAAGACAAACAACCGCGTTAAATTTCTACTACAATGCAGAAAGAGTAAAATTATACCGGTATGTTTAAATTACAAAGTTCACATTAGTTTAAATAGTGAGACATCGATTCGTGAGTTGGAACGAATTATTTTTAAACAAAAAATACGAATACTAAGCATCATGATAGCAGACGCGAAGCGAACGGAAGTGGAGTTGAAAAAGAAGAAAGACTTTCTTGTGTTGAAAATGGGTAGTGTGTACGAGAGCGCTGATCTGCTAAAAGTAAAACAAACTAACAACATGAAGTGCGCAGGGATATACAACTCCGTCCAGGCGAAAGAGAAGAGAAAAATAGAAACACTAAAATCCCGCAAAGTAATCCCAGATAACCAACAAGCATTTCCAATTCAATTTAAATGCAAGCCAACAAGCATTTAAGTTGGCTTAAATGCTATTTTAGCAAAATATGCGGCTAGTTTACTGCTAGCCCTCTTATAGTGCTGACAATGCTTATTTGCAGCTAGTTACCGACAAGAAGAATTTAAACAGAATTGTGGATGCCAGTTTAAAACAGTTATGCAGTCAAAAGGCTGATAAACAGCAACCTGCAGTATAAAACGCCAGGGATAATAAACGATTGATTTACTGCTTATACTAATGGTAATGCTTATTGGTTACCTGGGAAGCGCACTAACTGGAAACTCGGAGTGGATAGTAAACACCACTACAACGAACCTTAATGCTTGGCCCAAACTTCAATATACAGAACAAACAAAACACTCCATACATAGAGTTAGCGTCAGAAATTGCAAAGAGCATAAGATTCAAGCAGAATGCGGACGAAATTAGAGCGGAAATCTCGAACATCATGGTTAACCACATTAACTACCAAATGCAACCGCGAAATCATGAAAATGATTGGATTCGCAAAGACGTACAACATAGTAAGGGATTTCTCAAAGACCACCTAGAATTGCTAATATCGAAAGCAGACAAGGGTACCCAAACCGTCATCCTGTCTGCACAAGAATATCGGGAAAAAATGAGTGAAATGCTAGGGGATCAAACCAGTGGCGACTCGTGGGGGTTTAGCTTACCTGTTCAACCAGCGAAAAATACAAATTGATATGTTGCTTTTTTTATTATCGCATTTCTATATTTTAATCATAAACCCAACATTAGGGCTATTCACGTAGCGCTGTAAGGAAGTATTCTTTGAATTCAGCGACACTACCAGCAGCAACGGTTGCGAGGTGGTAACAACGTCTCGTGGTGGAGAAAAACTGCTGCGAGATCGCGAGATGGACTCAGCTATGTGAAGGATAAACAGTAGTGTCCCAAAATAGCACTATGTCAGAAAACCCGGGGACTCACCCCCCGAATGATATTGTGCATTTACTTGATCGATGGATTCCGAGGGGAGTTCAGGTACTGTTTCAAACGTTCCAAAGGTAAAAAATGACTAAATTGGCAACACAGTTCGTAATGTTTTATCGCCATAACTGGCAACACAGGCTCATTGCGTTTCTGTCGCAACCTTAATCGTGACTTCGTGTTAATCATACAAAAGCATTAAACAGATTGTTTTCGAATACGAACGTTATTGCTTGTTTGGATAATGAAGGATAAACTACACTTTATTCACTATGAAATTTAGGCAAACCAGCGTTGAAATTCATTTCAAAAATTTCATTCCGTTTCTTCTGATAGAACGGTAATTCCTAGGTTTATTTACTTTGCTCGATTGGTTCCAATAATGAAACAGCGATGATGACACAATTTGACATTTTATCTGTCAAAAGCTAAAAACGACCCTTTTTACGACCGTTCAGAAACACGACTGTTTCAACCGTCGTGTCCAGTAAGGGAATGCGCGCACAATAGCTTAGGGTGTCACAACTGAACTTTTATATGACGTCAACATTGGTTACCGCGATTTATGGATCGCACATTTGAGTTTTATGAAAAAATGGCATTTTCAGAAGTAAATTCAAAAAAATATTTTTAGAAATGTTAAAGTAGATATAACAAGGTACTTAACTATTTTTTTCACAATCATTGAGATTTGATACATTCATAAAAAAGTTATGGTGGCATGTCTGGAGTCATATTTGGTTACAAAAATTTATTGAATTCTGCAAAAATTTAAAATTTTCGAAATTTTATTTAAATAAACGTCAAAACAGGGTGTTGAACAGTATCTCAGAGTAACGTGCGTATAGAGTAAGGCGGGGCATAAGTGCGATGTTTGAAGTTGTCATCAATTTTCGCGAGATATAAAGAAGAACAACAACAAAATATATTTTATAGTGATGCAGCTACTCAATGTCTTTACATTCAACTATAAATCATTTGGAATAATAGTGTTATTGAAAATAAATTCTTCATTCTTCTGAACCAGTGCCGATTCGCACTTTTACCCCACTAGCGGGGTAAAAGTTCGATTACCGCGGGGCAAAAGTACGAAGCTCGAATCCATGAAATTAGCACAGCAGTAGCTAACAAAACCATATTATCGTCAATCTGCGGTATGTTTCGGTAAGGAATATTCTCAATTTACACCTTTCCTATTTTCCGCTGGTGCATTGCAGCCTCCGACAAATCGAAACTTTCCCAAACGTTTGTTTTATGTTTCATCAGCGGAAAAACACTGTTTTCCTTCGACCAACATCTGTAGAGCACAGTTTTCTGCAGATCTTCCATTTCTAGTATCTGTAATATAGTTCCAAAAGCTGTATATAAGCTATACATTTTGGCCCCGTCCGTGAATCGCACCTTTACTCCGCTAGGCGCTTGACGGGGTTTGATTAAATTATGGAAAAGCGAAATATATTTTGTAAACTCTTTTCACCGTATTTTCAAAACATATATGCAAGTGATGTAAAACAGTGCTACAAATTTTCAACAAGTAATATCCTCCTGTTGATATCGTATTACCCATATAACAAAAAATTACATCAAAACCGCCCTAAAATAACATTTGCACATAACTCAGCAACTATGCTTCGTAAGCAACCAAAGTTTACGTTAGATTCAAGCAGTCAAAGTAGTCACCCATTAATGCCAATGTAGTCAATTTACTCGAATCTGCACCGATAAATCATTAAATCGCATCCTTACTCTATAACAAAGGTAAAAATGTAGTTTCAACCACATTTATGGTTGTTTTACGCGCAAACAGAAATTTCATTTCGTTTCAATATGTATGATTGAAATGAAAATATTTACATCGAAAACTCAATTTGACAATACTTTACTTTTAATTCAAAACTGTTATTTTCTTGATTCAAATAGAATTTCGTTTCGAAACAAAAATATTTTTAGGTTGTTATAAAAATTTCGTTTGAAACAAACGAGTTTTTTCGCTCCGTGATAGAAACGAAACCTTTCCCCGAACAACCCCGTTGAGAATCGCGGCTATAACGCTGACGGACGAACAGCGTCGCCCGCAGTACCTTACAAGTCGCAAGGACTTGCATAGTGTCGTCGTCCCGTCAGTAAAATGAGTTAGATTCTCGATCCATGAATCGAACTTTTACCCCGTCAATAAATCGAACCTTTGCCCCGCTAGGCGCTTGACGAGGTTTGATTTAATTATGGAAAAGCAAAATATATTTTGTAAATTCTTCTCACCGCAATTTCAAGAGAGATATCTGAGTGATGTAAAACGCTGCTACAATTTGTGAATAAGTAATATCCTCCTGTTGATATCGTATTTGCCGTACAACGAAATATTACATCAAAACCGTTCTAAAATAACTTTTACCCATAACTCAGCAACTATGATTCGTAAACAACAAATGTTTATGATGGATTTAAGCTGTCAAAGTACTCACCCATCCATGCCAATGTAGTCAATTTACTCGGAATCCGCACTGATAAATCATTGAATCGCACTTTTACCCGCATCGTACTTTTACCCCTCCTTACTCTACTGTATAGATAGGAAATTTTATGACGAACAACTTTGCCGAAGAAAGTATGGACGTATGTTCAAGTCTCGCTGAGGTATTCACGTTTTTCTCAAAACGGAACACAACATATTTTCGCAATTTTTAAATTTTAGCAGTTCCACGTGAAAAAGAGAAATGATAAAACTTGAACTATTTATTCTTAATGTTACCTACGTGTTTGATTGGAGGAAATATGCACCTTCCATAGAATTTAGTACCATTTAGGCTCAAGAATCACTATTAAAAAGGGCGTATTTATTTTAATAGGTACTATGTTTGAAAAATCGTATCTTCCGAAACTAGGGTTGCTACAAAATGATGCTTAAGTGTGAGTTGTAGAAAATTGATTTTTAAATCTGAAAAAAACAAACACTGAAATTTTTTAACCCTTTTTGTACTATCAGTAGATGGTACAATCAGCAAGATGTATACGGACAAATTGAAAGGTAATATTTATTCTAGTTGCTAACAATTTCATAACTTGGTAATATAACACGGATAACATATGAAAAGGGCACATTTAAAATAAAAAAAAATAAAATATATTAACCCTCTAGTTCCCAACCCTGCCAATTGGCGGGCTTCAGGAAAATCGTTATAAATCTACTATGCTTATTCTTTTTAAGTTGATATCCACCCATACCTTCTCATTATAGTCTAATCCAGTGATGCCCAGGCACAGGCATGGTGCGGGCCGAACGAGATCGCCCCATGATGTCGCGGGGCGCAAATTCCTCTGGTCATTCCTGCGCATAACAAAATGCAAAATATGCGACAATAAAACCTTTTTTTAGGAATTACCACAAGATTTAAACCGGAAAGCATTCGGAACTACAAAATGCACGAGGCATTACGACTGATTTGAGTGACCCCTGTGTCATCAAAAAAGTTACTCATAAGTCCACCATCTCTCTCAAGTCAATCCGCGGGCAGCACAAAACATTTTGTAGGGTCGCATGTTGACCATCACTGGTCTAATCTAACTATTCTGGCCGCAGTTTGGCCATCACTGGTCTAATCTAACTATTCTGGTGGTTTTGTTGATCAACGTGCACTTCTTACATGAACTGGCATGGTGATATGATACGACTGCCGAAAACGATTTAGTGAACTTAGTATATTGGTTTATTGATTGGATTATGACTCGATCATGACTGACTTATAGGTGCGAATGGGCTCCGTTTTATACCCGATCGAACCTGTACACATTGATGCAATTAATACTTATTACTAGGAAGATTCCTGGAGTAACCAAGTAGCAAAAGACGCTTAAGCATCTTCTGTAGTTAATATTGTTTGCTGATTAGCGCTGGCTATATTGCGTAAACGGTGTATTTTGTGTATATACTCCCGCAATTCGCATTGTAGTTTCGGTTTCTATGGAGATGGAATTGTTATGCGAGTAGCGCCAGCTAAAATACGCAATACTCCGTATACGCAACACAGCTAGCGCTACGTGAATACCCCTTTTATTTAAACAACCACGGAATACGACGGTTTACTTTACCAGAAAATTCGTCTCTGAATTTAACTACGAAAAATTTTCGGTCAATTTACCTATTGAACCAAATTCAAGAATAACCACCTTCCTGCGATGCCCGCACAAGCCCACACCACACGCACCACAAGCAATATGCATAAAGTTGTTCAATGAACAACTAAAGATGAACGAGTTGATAAGCAAATTTTGCGAATGATGCATGCCAACCGCGCTCTATTTTCAATCCCCTTCGTACCAACACATTGTTCCTGGTGCTAATCTCTTAAGGTCTCATTGGCTTCGTAACTAAGTAAAATGGAATCAATGCGCAGGTCATAAGGATATGTGGTAGTAAGTTGTTCAATGCTGAAGATGAACAAGTTAATGAGACAATAATGCGCGCGCACTTTCGAGTAGAAACTGTTTCACATTCTCTTTTTATCTCTTTCGTGCCAACACATTCCTGGTGCTAATTCAGCATCAAGATTATCAAGAATCAACACCAGGAATAATGTGCATTGAGATCTCTAAAACAACGTTCAAACGTCGTGTTGGACGGTTTGCTCATCAGCTTCGTAACTAAACTAAATTCGTATTGTATATGCATCGGTGCAAACGAAACCATGAACGAGTGATGAAAACAATTTTGTCGGGTTGAATTTTGTTGCCTGTCCTATGAACAGGTTGAACATGCGGACGAGTCGCCACTGGATCAAACCACTTATCAGAAACTGCAAACAGACCCAACAAACAAAATTTAGAAGAAAGTTAATGCTTTTGCGAACGAGTGGCTGGAGAAAAAGTACATCGAAAAACACATACACGCAAGGCTCAAAATGTCCACCAGCGAGCCACCTCGCTTATACGGGTTACCCAAAATACACAAAGAAAACAGACCACTAAGACCAGTAGTGTCTACCATCGGTTCTGCAACGTACAACCTGGCTAAAATGCTGACCGATGCCATAAGCAGCACTGTTGGACAACCCATAAATCATGTGAGAAACAGCTTCGAATTTGCAAACGAAATAGCGAAAGAACAATTCCCTTGCGACTGTATTTTGTTCTCATTGAACGTTAAGTCTCTATACACTAACGTGCCAATTAAGCTTGCGTTGGACTGCTTAGACAAAAGATGGAATGTGATAAACAAAAATACAAACATCGACAGATTGAGCTTCATGGCAGCGGTAAAGCTAGTGTTGGAATCGACTTACTTTGTATATGATGGACACTACCACCAGCAGCACCATGGGGTACCAATGAAGTATTCCACCACGCACACATATAAAGATTTTTTGACATTAGCTGGGGCCCTCGTTGAGGCTGTTTGCAGTAGGAATAATATCAAAAACATCAAATATCAAACTCCCGGATCTTCTCCTCCGCTCTTCGCTCCCCTCTCACTCCTACATAAACGATCCGCAGCTAATGTCATTCTCGTTAGTGACGAAACCGCAAATTACTTCTGGGGAGTCCCCTCTCACCTGTGATTGCTCACGTAGTAATGGAAAGGTTAGAACAGGAAGAGTACGCACTTACTACAAGGAAAGCAGGGAGCTTTCTGACAGCTCAGTCACCCACACTAGCGAACACGAAATACGCGTGTATATACAGGGGTTAGACAAAATGATCGGGACAGGCAAAATTTTGATGAAATTCAAACGGTCATAACTTCCACAAAATTGGATGTTTTTAGATGAAACCAATTGCATTCGACAGGGAAATCTTTCTAATTTTTCTAAAATATTTCAAATTCGCAATAGTCAGCGGACACCGGAGATATTCCGGGTTATCTGGGGGTATGTCAAAAATTGATTTTTTTCCTCGCTTGTATCTTTTTCTGTCATGGAAATTTATTCATATTCATATTTTATCTCAAAACTAGATTTCATTTCCAGTCGATTGTTGAAAAAAGAACGGAAATCCGACGAGGTACAACCAAGTTACGGCCTAATTCGTGCGGTTGAGCTCTGATAGTAGATTCCGTTTAAATACTAGTTTTGAAGTACTATTTTTGACTGCATTCGGTAAGTGATTCCAAACTACTGTACTTCTGACGAACAATGATTCGTTATAGTATAATGAGCGATGAGATGCAACATTAAGGCCAGACGTTCTAGTCTGTCTGACTGGTATCAGCTTTGAAAATAGATAATCAGGTTTTTCTGTTTTTATTATTTTATATAAGTGAACACATGACCGAAACTTGTAGAAATCAGTGAATTTGCAACCTAATAATGAAGCTTGTAAATGTGATACACTGGAATACCTAGACAAGTTGTAGACATATCTTACCGAGGAATTTAAAGCCACTCTTAATTTAGCTAGAGATGCCGCAGAAGCATTCGAATACGCAAAATCCCCATATAAAAAATGTGGAAGTATCAAACTTTTGAAAAGCTTGATTTTGGTATCGACTGAGAAATGACGTGTGACTAGATTCAAACGTTTAAGCGTACAATAAATTTTTCCAAACTGGGCATTTATTTGGAGATCCCAGTTTAAGCTTGAAGTAAAAATCATACCTAGATTGTTGACAGTGCTAGAAAAATTCACACGTTCACTATTCATGAATAACGATGGTGTCTCCATCAAAGTTCTAGATCGGCTGATCATCATTGCTTGAGTTTTGGAGGTGTTAATAGGCAAAAGGTTTCTTTGCGACCAAAGAAAAACATTGTTCAAATCATGATTAATCTTTCTTGAAATGTTTTGAGTGCTTTCATTATTTTGGGCACAGTAATAAATCTGGACATCATCTGCAAAGAGATGTATTGAGGAAAATTCCAGAACTGTGGGTAAATCATTGATAAACATTGAGAACAACAGGGGACCCAGCACGTATCCTTGAGGGACTCCAGAATCTATAGGTAGAAATGAAGATATTTTACCATTATAGAACACGGCTTGGCTGCGGCCACGTAAATAAGAGCGGATTAGATTGACTGCTTGGCTGGAAAACTGGAATAAAGACGAATTAATAATAAGATAGTGGCTCCACGTTTGTCGATTGATTGTGCGATATCATCGTCGACTTTCATAAGTGCAGTTTCGGTGCTGTGAGACCTTCTGAATCCGGATTGAAACTTGCTTAGGAAATTCATTTCAGTTACAAAGTGTGACATTTGGTTTTGCATGATCTTTTCAAAAGCTTTAGAGAGCGTGCTTAGCAAACTTATTGGTCTTAAATTGGTGAGATGATTGGAGTTTGCCTTCTTTTTGATGGGAATCACTTTAACAATCTTCCATACTTTCAGAAAAATTGATGTGGCTAAAATGGTGTTGCAAAAATGGTTGATATATGGAAGAGCCAAGGGCAGCAAAATTTTTAAAAATTGTATTGGAATGTTGTCTAGACCAATTGCATTCGACTTTATAGAAAAAATTGAATTCACTACGTCATAGTCCTGAACAGGACGAACAGGTATTATCGAATCAATAACTGGTTCCGGTGTGAAGTTGGAGGCAAAGTATTCATTTATCTCTTCCTCTGAAGAATTACAAGAAGTATCAGACGCTGGGTTTTTTGTAAGACCTAGCTTCCGTATGTCATTCCAAAGCTGTTTACTAGGTAAGTTGACATTAAATTTACGCTGGTCGTAGTTATCTTTTGCCTTTTTAATCATATTGGTGGCCTGATTTCTCTTACGTTTGTAGTTTAAATGTTCAACGGGATTTCTAGAGCATTTCCAATTACGGTAGGCAATATTTCTTTCGATAATAGCTTTTTCAATATCACTGTTGAACCAAGCGTTTATTCTTTGCTTGCTCACGCGCAGTGGTATAAAATTATCGTGTAGCCAATTGAAATGACCATTGAGCCTTTCCAGTAAAATATCTGAGTTTGTGATACTAAGAAATTCTGACCAATCAAACGAACGAAAAGCCTCCGCGTCAAAATTCTTGTAGTCACGATACTTTATTACCTGAGGTTCTACTACCGAAGAGTAATCTAATGTAGCAAATAACACATCATGATTTGAGATACCAGGCATAGACACCTGACCAAATTTAAAAATAGAATTTGGGGAATCAGTTATGAACAAATCAAGCAAAGAGCAACCAGATTGATGGAAGAAAGTAGGTTCAGTATTTATACATGAGTACGCGAAACTGGATAAAACATTACTAAATCTTCTAACTCTAGCAGTAGCAGTGCTGAGATCTGTGTTAAAATCGCCTATAAAGTATGTTGAGTTATACTTCACAGTGAATTCATCAAGATGGTGCATAATTAAGTCAGCACAGTCCACAGTTAGTGGATTATAGTAAACACCTACCATGAGACAGTCATTGCCACATTCGATTTCTAGCAATAAAAATTCAGTTGTGTAATGAATGTCTGTTGAATCTGATTTTCGAACTATCCGACACCGCAGCTTCTTATTAACGTAGACACAGATTCCACCCCCATGTCTGTTTCGATCATATCTATACAAATCATAGCCGTCTATAGAGATCATTGTATCTATCACAGTTTCATCAAGCCAAGTTTCAGTCATGCACACTAGGGTAGTTGTGGTACTACCAATAGTTGTGCTACTATTCATTATTAATGCATATTGTCGTCACCATAGCATTCTAGATAAAACAATTACATTCATTATATAAAATAAGTTTTAGAAGTATTGGTAGTTAGACTACACCATTTAAAATTAAAGCATTATTTGCTAAAATGCCAATTTTCCAAAATCCAACGCGCAGTTGGAGCGCACAACTATAGGCGCTCATCTATAGTTTTGCTACGATGTTTTTTCACTTAGCAACCTAGCAATGTATATGGAATACCACAATTAAAGGAACATCAAACTTAATTAAGGAAACATTAGCGCAACTGTTGGTACAATATAATTGAATCGGAAAATTAATTTTTCCTCTATAAAGCTTCTCGAACAACGAAAGCAATTGTCTTGCCTTGTGACAAATACCTTGTATTTGATAAATTTATATCCCACAAGCATTATTTGAAGCATATATCTCAATAAACAAGCAAAATGAAGTTATATTGTGCTTATTGGCACAACTAATGGATCATCTACCCTATATCTATTACACTTTGATCAAAATTCTCCCTCAATTCATTAAACTTAGTAAAACCGCGAGCGCATATACTTTGCACATTCAAAAGACAAACATTCAGCTTATTATTCATTAGAGCTGAAGTGAAAACTGCTCTAGGTATGAGGTTGTTCGTGGAGGTAGATCGTATTTGGACACAATCCATAGCCATGTTTAAAAAAGACGGAAATCATTAAACAAACCCTAACTATTGAACACTCCATACACAAATTAGCAGCATCAATCGTTTGCCTCATGTTGGGGAACAGTTGAAGCTGGAGGAACAAATCGAAAATTAGCGATTATTAGTTGTGTTGCTTCGTTGTTGTATGCCTCATTTTCAAGCACCAACACACACATAACTGGAAAGCTCTATACTACCGCCGATATGTTGATGACTGTTTGTGCGTTGCGAAGGAAGAGCATAAATATCCAAGCAATCTTGGATACATTTAATGCATTTCATGAACGGCTTGAGTTTACCATAGAAAGAGAACAGCAAGGTATCCTACAAGTTTCTGGATATGATCACAGAACAGAAGTGGAAGTAGAAATCCAAACACGTACATGCTGCTTTCTACAGATACTAGCGAACCTGGCGGTAGCGAGTCAAAAAAACTCTGTTACCAGTTTTGATCGCCGAATCGTTCGAACTTCCACTTCTGTTCTGTAATATGATGCTAAAGCGAAAGCGAAATTTCTAGTCGCTAGGCGGTAGACAGCAATCCAGTAGTTACAACGATCGGGTGTCGGACCCCTGTAATGGTTGTGGCGGTCACCACCTACGGAATCATTGCCGTTTCTGTAATGCCAGATGCAACAAGAAAGGCCATATTGCTAGAGTGTGCAGATCAACGAAGGTAAATTTACTGTTTCTGAGCTTGATTCGATACAGTCGTTAAGCCAGGTGTATGACGTACATTCGATCGGGAAAAAGATGATCAACGTGCAGATAGAAGGGCGGTATTTGCAAATAGAGTTAGACACCGGAGCGCCATGCGGGATTATTGGAGAAACAATGTTAAAATCCTATCCTATCAAACCGAGACTTTCGCTGTTACCAACGGACCGACAGTTTTAGAGTTACTCAGGTCACCGTATCAATTGCATTGGTCGCACATCTGTCGGAGCTGCAACCCGTAGGCTCAATGAATACGTAGTATCCGGAAAATCTGAAGCCCTCGATGATCTGGTCGAGAATGGATCACACACTTTGCTGATCAGATCAGCTTAAATAGACTTTTCGCACCCGGCGTGCCTGTCAATTCGCTTGCTACTACCGCATTAAGTCAGAAACAAGAAGCTAAGTTGTCAGAACTACTGGAACATTTTAGTGACATTTTTAGCGACATTCCCGGTAAGCTTGTGGGAAGGAGTCTACTTTGAGCTTCTGTCGCGATCGGATGGGTCGTCTCGTCGTTGGTGCTGATAGAATAGCTATTGTCGTCGCGAAGTCGTATTTACCGTTATAGCCATTGTCTGTACGCGCAGTTTGATGTGCTATTGCTATCCTATGTGCTATGTGCGTTCTATGCCGACTTTCTGTCGCTCTGTTCGGTTTCGGCTTGTTCGGTTCGGTTTCGAGTTGCTTCGGCGTGCGCCTATTGTTCCTACTGATGATGATTCTGCTGAGGAATGATGATTGTGTCAGCGTTAGTGCATGAGTTGTTTGATGCTGCTGTTTCTCCGTGGTCATCGTATTCTGTATCCTGATCCTGTTTTCAAGCTAAGTTACATAGATATTTTTGATTTTTAAAACCTGTCATCTTTCGAGACCCTTTATAACATTTGTAGATCGCCAGCGCATATGTTCGCGTCCGACGAATCGGTCGAGTTATAACAGCTTTTTTATAATAGGGTAGAGGATCCATATTTCGCCAGGTGCCATATTTGGCCAGTTGATGAAAATTGATGCTCTCAATTTTACCAATTCGTCAAATAATTTCTTTTAAGTCTACCAAAAATATGCAAAAAGGCTTTGGATTCATCAACTGGCGAAATATGGCTCCTGGCGAAATATGGATCCTCTACCCTAATCATGTTTCACCTTCTGTCGCGTTCTGTTGTGTTTAACCCTTTAACCGTTTATCGTATTTGCATTTATCGTTACGTATATTGTTTGTTTTGGCGTTCTTGTTGGATCATGTACGGATTGGTTTCAAGTTGGCGCTTGTGAACTTGTCATTAATCCTAAAAAAAATCTTATTTCTTCTAAATTTACGGTTGAGACGAAGTAGCAACCTTTCATCGAACGTCTGGAGTTTAATTTGCTACCAAGAACAAAATGATACTGCAAATTGCATCAAAAACGCGAAATGCAAGAAACTTGCAGAGAACATGCAAGTAAAATCCTTGCAGAGAGCTGTCAATTATTCATGTAAATTTATTGCGATTGACACTCGCAACAAATTGACATAAATATTTGACAGGTCGCTGCTGAAATTCTACTTGCAAACTGTTTACCAGATTCTTGCATTTCGCGTTTTTGAAGCTATTTGCAATAAATCATAATTTGAGCTAGCTATTAAATCACCAAGAAACAATTCTCCATGCTTTTAGCTGTTAAATTTTCAGCTGATTATAAATCAATGGGCTATAAACTGTAATAAAAATCTTCAAATCTCTAAAACAAAAATATAAAACAATTTCTTTTAAATCTTTATACTATAGTACTTTAAAAAATAACAAACAAATTAATAAAAATCATTTTGAACCCGCAACATCTACCGTGCCGTATCGAAATACGTACACCTAAGAACTAGACAAATTAGAATGGTCAATATAAAATTATGGAATTGTAATATGCAATTCATCACATATTCTTTTGACAGTATGTTGCTTATTTTAACATTATTTGGAATCACAGAAAGCTAAAATTACTCCTAGTTATAAAAAATCGTGGACAAAATGTACAACTTTTGATTCGAAATCCGTACACTTTTTCATGTCTGATTCAAAATCCGTACACCTTTGATTCAAATTCCGTACACCACGTTTAAAATTAACTAACGCCTGTATAGTCATGAATCTAAATCCTTGCATGCTTGATCTTAATAAGTTAAAAGTTAATTGCTATGTTGTTTTTACCTTTGTTATACTATATAACAAAGGTTTGGAAATTGGTCGAAAAACACGAAATTGATCCGAGGCCCGGAGGACCGAATCACATATACCAATCGATAGAGCTCGACGAACTGAGCAATGTCTGTGTGTGTGTGTCTGTGTGTGTGTGTCTGTGTGTGTGTGTGTGTGTGTGTGTGTGTGTGTGTGTGTGTGTGCGTGTGTGTGT
This sequence comes from Sabethes cyaneus, assembly GCF_943734655.1. Lineage (NCBI taxonomy): Eukaryota > Metazoa > Arthropoda > Insecta > Diptera > Culicidae > Sabethes > Sabethes cyaneus. The sequence goes on from NC_071355.1 coordinate 103,499,808, forward strand.
TTTTTTTTTTTTTTTTTTTTTTTTTTTTTTTTTTTTTTTTAACGAGTAGGGAAATCTGCTATCAGACACCTGAAAAGACAGCTCAGGGAGTGGGGTTTGGTATCCCGTGAAGATCGTGGAGATCCAGACCCACTAAAACCCTACTCGAGTCTCCAGCCTCAATCCCCCCTGGAACCACCTTATCGGTATTACTTCAGGGAGGGGCTATTGTGCTTAACGCACGCTCTTAGATAACTACTGGACTATGGTAGTTAGGCTGTTTATTCGCCGTTGATCGGCTTTCCAACGATTTTGTAGCTCAAGTACGATCTGGGTAGCAGCCGCATTGACCGCACCCCAGACGTCCGAGCTAGAACACATCCTTTGGACTAAGTTATCCGGAGTAGTGTCCTGTCCGCTAACTGCCATCATGTTGCTTCTCGCGCCCTCGAAACGAGAGCATATGAAGAAAGCATGTTCTGCAGTTTCCTCAACGTCCGCGCATTCGGGACACTCGGGGGACTCCGCATGCCCAAATTTGTGCAGATACTGTCTAAAACAACCATGCCCTGACAGAATCTGTGTCAGGTGGAAGTTGACTTCGCCATGACGCCTGTTGACCCATCCGGATAGTTCCGGGATAAGTCTATGTGTCCACCGGCCTTTTGTGGAATCAGACCATGCCCGCTGCCATGTGATCATCGAGGCCGATCTTGTGGTACTCCGTATGCCTCTAGTTCCACGTTGGTTGAAGCACTCTACGTCCTCGCTGATGATGATACCAATAGGCATCATACCCGCTAAGACGCAGATTGCGTCATGTGAAACTGTGCGGTACGCACTCGCCACTCTTAAGCACATGAGACGATAGGTGCTTTCCAGCTTGGCTAGATAGCTTTTGGTACCTAACGCCGATGACCACACCGGCCCGCCATACCTGAGTATGGACTGGACCACGTTGGCTAAAAGCCTTCGCTTGCTGCCATATACCGCAGAGCTATTAGACATCATACGAGACAATGCCGAAATAGCTGTGGAAGCCTTCTTGCAGGCATAGTCGACGTGGCTCCCGAACTTGAGCTTGTCGTCGACCATGACTCCAAGGAGTTTTAAGAACCGCGTTGACGAAATAGTGCAGTCCCCGACACTGATATTTGCTTGCTGCACCGACTTGCGGTTGTTAACCACGATAACCTCCGTTTTTTGATGCGCTAGGTCCAGTTTCCTGGATCGCATCCAACCTTCAACAATGCTTATAGAGTGAGCAGCCGTCAACTCAACCTCTCTGATAGATTCACCGTAGACTTCCAAGGTGATATCGTCCGCAAAGCCGACAATCGCCACCCCTACCGGAAACTTTAGCTTCAACACCTCGTCATACATGACGTTCCACAACACCGGGCCCAGTATGGAACCTTGCGGAACCCCTGAGGTGATTGGAACGCATTTCTGACCATCCTCCGTGTTGTAGCATAGCACACGATTCTGGAAATAATTTTCCAGAATTCTGTACAGCGACACCGGCACTTGGACGTTCCGAAGCGAGCTGGCTATGGAGTCCCAGCTAGCGCTATTAAACGCATTTCTCACGTCGAGCGTGACAACTGCGCAATAACGAATACCTGTCCTCTTGGGCTGGATTGCCACCTCGGCTGTCTTAGTGACAGACAAGATGGCATCCACCGTAGATTTGCCTTTTCGGAAGCCGAATTGGTTCCTTGACAGACCGTTTGTGCCCTCCGTGTACTGTACGAGTCTGTTAAGGATAACCCTCTCCAGCACCTTGCCGGCAGTATCGAGTAGACAGATCGGCCTATATGACGAGGGGACACCCGGAGGTTTTCCCGGCTTCGGCAATAGGACCAGGTTCTGTCGCTTCCATCTGTCCGGGAAGTGGCCAGCTTCCAGGCATCTATTCATTACTGCCCCGAATAATTCGGGAGCCTCTAAAATAGCCGCTTTAATGGCCATATTCGGGATACCGTCTGGCCCCGGTGCCTTGCTCACCTTTAGGGATTTAGCGATATCAATGAGTTCCTCGTTCGTAACCGTCACTTCCTCCCCGACCTCCAAACCGCCGTCGCCCACGTTACTTTGGATGTTCGGCTGGGAGGCCGACCATCCTACGCTATGGTCTGAGATACTGGAACGTCGGCCGTGGGACGACTCAGCGGCCTGGGGCCAGGGCCTTGGCTCGTGGCGCGGAAAGAGGCCCTCGATGATCCGCTCCAGCATCTCTGGCGATTGCTCAGCGGGCGCCATCACACCCTTGGTCTTTGCCATTACGACTCTGTAGGCATCACCCCACGGGTTCGCATTGGCACTGGCACATAACCTTTCAAAGCAGTCTCGTTTACTAGCTTTTATCCCGCTCTTAAGCGCTGCGCGTGCAGCAACGAGTGCTACTCGACATTCAGCCCTGCTTTCATCCGAACGAGCTCTTTGCATAATTCTCCTCGCACGAAAGCACGCTCCGCGGAGTTCCGCAATTTCATCTGTCCACCAGTAAGCCGGTGACCTGCCATACCTAGGACGACCTTTCCTAGGCATGGTAGCGTCACATGCTCGCGACAGTACCTCAACCAAATGATCAGCGTTCGGATCGGGCATACCGCGATCACCGCACTCTCTCCGGATCGCTTCCACAAATACTTCGGGATCGAAGTATGATGTCTTCCATCCACGGGTGGTTGGAGTGTTGGCCCTACTCGCCGCCTGCCGCCTCGTTATCTGACCGACACCATAGCGGACCGCCTGGTGGTCACTGTGAGTGTAGCCATTATCTACCCGCCAGTCTCCTATCAGACCAGGACTGCCGAAAGTCACGTCGATGATAGACTCCGCACCGTTCCTACTGAAGGTACTTGTGTTGCCGACGTTGGCCAGATCTACGTTAAGCTTTGCCAGAGCTTCAAGCAGAATCCGACCCCTATGGTTCGTGCGACGACTTCCCCACTCTACCGCCCAAGCGTTAAAGTCGCCCGCCACAACCACCGGCCTTAAACCAGTCAGCACAACTGATACTCGGTCTACCATCCGCGTAAACTGCTCGATAGACCAACTCGGCGGAGCATAACAACTGCAGTAGAACACTCCACCCACTTTGGCAACCGCAAATCCCTCGTCTGCAGTTGACACAACCTCCTGAACCGGGAACCTGCTTGTTGTCCATATAGCCGCCGTCGCAGACCTATCCGAGACCCAGTTGCCGTTTCCGGCAGGGACGCGATATGGATCCGAGACTATGGCAATGTCCATTGCTGACTCAGAAACTGCTTGGTGTAACAGCTGCTGAGCTGTGCTGCAGTGGTTCAGGTTGAGTTGTGTCACTTGCACTATGAACGTGGCTTAGTCGCCGGCACACCGGCCGGGCACCTTGGACCTCCCGTTACGTGCTTTGCGTCCCGTTTACCGGTACAGATCAGGCACTTAGGAGGCTCCGCGCAGTCCTTTGCTTTATGGCCAGCACTGCCACATCTCCTGCACAACTGACTCCTATCTGGCCCCTTGCAGTTCCAGGCTTTATGTCCGTGCTCGAAACACCGGAAGCAAGCTTCCGACTGCTTGGACACGCTCAGTGGGCATACCGACCACCCCACTTTTAGCCTAGCAGCTTTCAGGGCTTTGTTTCCGTCAATCAGCGGAAGTCGTATGGTGGCTACCTGGGTCCCGGCCGGACCCTTGCGTAGGCGAACCGCCTCGGTTGCCACCACCACTCCACTTTGCTCTTTGAGAGCTTGTACGACCTCACGCACTTCGGTGATCTCGTCCAGGTTCTTAAGCTGGAGAGTCACTTCTGGTGTGAGAGCACGTACCTTCACTCCGTCCCCGAGCACTCCTTCCGCTATTGGCTTGTATGCGGAACTCTTCTTTGTGGCGTCCTTCTTTAACTCGAGGATCATATCGCCCGTGCGTGAGCGGCGGATGCTCCGTACGTCCGCGCCCAGATCCTTGAGTAGGGCGTCTCCTCTCATGGCCTTCAGAACCTCCGAGTATTTCGACCCGTCGGTTTTCAGGATAAGAGCGTCGCCCTTCTTCGCTCGCTTTCTTGCCGGTTTAGGTGGAGCAGTTTTTTTACTGGAGCCTCCTCCGCCTTTTCTCTTGGCCCTAACCTCGGTCCACGGGCCGCCTGTCTTGGAGCTTCCCGCTGATTCATCGGTTAGCTCTACCAACCCGCTAGCCTGAGGGCTTTTACCGATCAGGCGTTTTTTCGGTCCGCCAGGGGTGCTATCCCCCGGGGACTGTCTCGGGCGCTTGGCGGATGCCTTACCGCTGCTGGTAGCGCCTTCCGTAGCCTCCTGGGCCGCGTTACGACACTCCGTCAACGGGCAAGCGTCCGTTTGTACTGCCTTCGACGCCTTCACGGTCACCTTCTTAGCCTCTCCTGCACGCGCCACGAGGTCGTTGTGCGTTTTGGTCGCTGCATTCAAGGTTCTCCGAAGCATGAGCAAGCTCTGCTTCAGGTCCTTGGAGAAATTTCCGCGACCTGACGTGAACTCGATTATTACCTCGAGCTGCTGTGACGCTGCTACCACTTTAGGTACAGCATCTCTATTTTTCTCCATCGCCCTGATAAGCGCTGGGCCGTTCATCGCTGTGTCCGGCGTGGTAGGAATACCGCTGCCTTTGCCACCCACACTAGCGCTCCTAGTTGCATCCTTCTCCACCCTTGGTGGAGAACGCTGGATGCCTCCTCTAGCGAACGGGTTTTCCACCGTATCCACACTTGTTATATTTTTGATTTTGTCTTCCATAAGAATCCCACGAGTTGAGGGGAAAGAAAAGTCCGCCACATCAGAGCCCCTCATGATGCGGTAAGGGCTGATTACTGTGGAGGGCGCTCTGGTACTCCACAGGCTCCGTTTGAGGCTGAGTATTTATAGAACCCCCCCCACCATTCATCCCTCGGCACGGGTCGCATGACACCTTGGATTAGGGGTTTATCCATTCATGTTTTTACTTTTAGCCATGGATAATAGCTATTAAAACCATCCTCCTTTGGGGGCTTTGGACCCTCTGCTCAGGTTCTCGGTATTTTCAGGTTCATCGAACATGCTTCTACCGAGATCCGTCATTTGCAGGCGGAGAGTTTACACTCAGCCTTCGCATGAGTGCCCCCTTCTCTGTCCGCATACGACCCTAGTTTCCACCGGTTGTCCGATTTCCACTAAGGAGCGTATCCCGGATGGTACCACGAGGAGGTAGAGATAGGAGTTGCTAAATAAGAGGCTGTGGAACTTCGTGATAGTTCTGGAGCGCATTATTCAACCATTTACCATCCGTGCGTGTGTGTGTGTGTGCGTGTGTGTGTGTGTGTGCGTGTGTGTGTGTGTGTGTGTGTGTGTGTGTGTGTGTATGTGTGTGTGTGTGTGTGTGTGTGTGTGTGTGTGTGTGTGTGTGTGTGTGTGTGTGTGTGTGTGTGTGTGTGTGTGTGTGTGTGTGTGTGTGTGTGTATGTGTGTGTGTGCAGCTAATTTTCTATCGCCTGTTTTTCGAAGGTGGATGCACCGATTTGACCGCTTTTACTTTTGTTTGAAAGGTATTATTGCCTAGTATATCACTATTGAATTGCTTTGCGGTTCGACGTTTCGTTTAAAAGTTATAAGCAAAAATGTGAAAACTACGTGACACGCGTTTCTCCGGAACTACGCAACCAATTTTAACGATCTTAGTACCAAACGAAAGCTCATGCTATTACTAAACTTTTTACCAAGTTTTATTAAAAACGGACAAGCAGTTTAAAAGTTAGCCTTAAAAAACCTGTTTTGACTAGGTACAAATGATCGCCTGTTTCTCAGAGTTGGCTGAACCGATTTATGCGCTATTATTCTCATTTGAAAGGTAATATAGCCTAATAGATCACTATTGATTTGTTTTTTGATTGGACGTTTAATTCAAAAGTTATGAGCAATCGTATAGAACACATTAAAATTTACAATTATTTTCGACGATTTCATCTTAGATAATTTATCTAGTTTAAATTAGTTTGGCATCAAATTAGAGGTTTTATTGCTGCAAATATATCTGCAAAATTTCAGAAGAATTGGTTTTGCAGGTCAAAAGATATTAACCCTTGAACACTCGCGCCAACTCTTGTAACACGGTTGCTTGCGCGAGATAATAGCCCTAAACCAAAAAAAACGTGCGCATTAGAGTTTTGACTAGGAAAACTTGGTTTTAGGTTTATCGCACCTTTGGAAGAGTTTCTTAAAATTACAAGCTCTATCGTCTGGTAGAATTTAAATTTTGATTAATCCCCCTAAAAGTGAAATAAAAAAAATGTTTTTCTTCAGTTAAGATATAACACATTGATGTGTTCTGTATCTGCAAAGTTGCAAAGTTTAAGAGCATATTATTACCAGAAACTTTGCTGAAGACAGTAACCTTCTGTCTCTTCAGCGAAGATAGAAAAATCTAATTTATTTTATATGAGTTTGTAAAATCAGTTTTTCCATTTTAGCTCGTTTTGTAATTGTTGTATGACTTTTTCATGTTGTACAAATAGTAAAAATACATAACTTTGCTTGTTTAGTAACTGTAGAACTTTGATTATAAAAAATACCCTAATTTTGACCCCGAATTACCCGACTATCGACAGACGGATGCATTTAAAACATTTTACATTTGCTGATAGTTTTGCTGCATACATACACCATTTTTCCATATGAAGAAATGAGAGAAAATTTCAGTTGGGGCCAATTGCGGTACACCTCACATACTGATTGCTTTGTTTCTGTGATGTCAGTTTTTGCAGATCTATTTTGCCAACACTTTATTAAAGTAATAATGCATTAAATAATTATGGCATTTTGGTGAATGACCCTTTGTGTTAAAACCACTCTAAATAAAAAAAAATATGGCATTTTGCTCATAACAACTTTATTGAAGAATATATGTTAGTGAAACATCGATTTGTAACTTTATAACTATATGGCATTCTAAAACCTACACGTGTTGTACAAAATACAACAGCGTGAGTAACCGAAGGTTAATAAAAATTGATGAAATTTATTCAAGAAAACTTTATTGAGTCAAATAGAATGCCATTACAGGAAATTATGCATAATTCAAAAACCTATAAACTAGACCTTTACTACGCAATGTATATGTTAAAGAGTAATATTTCCTCTTACAACTTACTTTTACTTGCACTTACTCAAATTAGTAACACTCTTACTCAGTACTTACTCGACAATTTCATGAAAAAAGGATCTATCAAAATTTATAAGTGCTCCTATTTTGTTAAAATTTTGTAAACTTATTCAATTTCCAAAAAACTATGTAAACAAACGCTCTACGCAACGTTTACGTAGATGGAGACCGTATAACAAAGGTTCCTTTCACCACTAGGAGGATTAAATCGGGTTTTATTTATTTGTCTGACGGCTTGATAAAATATGCTTTTCTTCATAATCGATGCATTGTGTTTCAGTGCTACTCATCTAAGAGTCATTTACAGGCACAGTCTCCACACTGGAACCAATATTTTCGTACTAAACCAAATTGTTCACTTGTGGTCGAAATGTTAAAATATCAAGTTTGGTGTCGATTAAACCTCACCTCTACTTTGTAAACCTCGTTTGTGCCAAATCCTCTTACATTCTTTTGCTAATACCTCAGGAAATATTGGGCTTTAAAATAAACTTTTTTTTACATTTTTAGAGTAAATTAACTTGACATATATTAACAGTATATAGCAGTTTTTCTTAATTTTTATTGCAAATTATACGGAAATCTAAAAACTTACCGAAAGGGACTCCGTTATTTCAAGAGTACCGATTCAATATGGTTGCTCTTATCGTAGTGACCGGAACTGCAAACTATCTCGATGCTTTACTAAACGATTTTCCACTATATATCGTCAGAAATGCCATATGCCAGTACATCGACATGTGTTTAGCTTTAGTCCTTTCTATTTTCTTTTCAAAACATGAAATAAAGTTGGATAACTAAGGATACTGCATTGGTGTACGGATTTAGATTCAACTAGTAAAAATGATTCAAAATCCGTACAGTATTAAATAAGATGAATAAATATTATTTCAATGCTATAATGAATAAAATATAACTGTACAACGATAATCATCTACCTTTCAAATCTATTTTCGGGATTTGAAACAGGAAAATCACTTCAAGTACGCTTTACACTTGATTTTATTGAAAGTGATTTTCTTAGCAAATTGCTAACGACACTGCAAATGGACAAGGAAATCCGACAGACATTTGCAGTTTGATTTATATTAATTGTATTTCATAGCCTACTGCCCAAATTTAGACATCGATATAATGCTAATAAAAATAGGTCTGGGCCTGTTATTAATATTTTGCATTTAGACTGTTTTAAAACATATAATCAAGCAAATTCTATTAGGTGTACGGACTTCGAAGCTGTACGGAATTCGATACCGCATGGTACCAGATGTATCCTAGGGTTTCCCTTAATTACCATTATTTCCCAACTCCCGGGACATTTATGACGGCACGTAGAGTTCTCTGCGGTTCTCTTAAGTAAATGTTGAACTAATATTACTTTCCCATCCCCAACAGCTGCAAGGACGTGGCCAGGACAGTGACCATGCAAATGCCTCCATTTGACTTTTGTTTAAGAGCATAAAATTAAACCCCAAATTTCATGTTGCTGGTAACAAACACAAGTTACTTGTTCTTTTGAATAAAGCATTGTTGCTGGCACCAACTACGAATTTGTGCACCTGTTTATGCTATGCTATGCTACATTCCCGATAAGCTTGTGGGACCACCAGCAAAAGTGCATTTAAAACCAGATGGCTACATCACCAGTTTTCGCTAGGGCACACGATGTACCCCTTGCCTTACCCGACCGTTATGCAACAGAAATCGATAAAAAAAACTCGCTTCAGGATTTTACCAAAAAGTGGACTTTTCGGACTGGGCATCACCGACACACATCATCGTGAAGAAAAATGGTAGTATTCGGAACACCGGTAATTACAACCGTCAATCCGAGGATGATCGTCGATGAACATCCAATACCAAGAATCGACTCAATTTTCAACAAAATGAAGGGAGCTGCCTTGTTTGGCCATTTAGACATAACCGATGCCTATACACACTTGCCAATCGACAACGAATTCAGCCACGTACTTACGCTGAACACCACGACACACGGGCTTATCCGTCCTACGAGAGCGGTTTATGGTGCTGCCAATATCCCTGTTATTTGGCAACGAAGAATGGAGACCGTCCTTCAGGAGCTAGACAACGTCGTCAGTTTCTATGATGATATTATCGACAACTTCGACGATCACTGCTAGCGCTAACAAATACAATGGAAAGGTTGAAAGTAAATGGTCTGTTAAGGATAACCCTTTCCAGTACCTTGCCGGCAGTATCGAGCAGACAGATCTGCCTATATGACGAGGGGACAGCCGGAGGTTTTCCCGGCGTCGGCAATAGGACCAGGTTCTGTCGCTTCCATCTGTCCGGGAAGCGGCCAGCTTTAAGGACCATATTCGGGATTCCGTCTGACCTCGGTGACTTGCTCACGTTTAGGGATTTAGCGATCTCAATGAGTTCCTCGTTCGTAACCGTTATTTCCTCCCCGACCTCTAAACCGCCGTCGCCCACGTTACTTTGGATGGTCGGCACGGAGCACCTCAACCAAATGATCAGCGTTCGGATCGGGCATATCGCGATCACCGCACTCTCTTCGGATCGCTTCCACAAATACTTAAGTGTGTTGGCTCTACGCGCCGCCTGCCTCCTCGTTATCTGACCAACACCATAGCGGATCGCCTGATGGTCACTGTGAGTGTAGCCATTGTCTACCCCCCAGTCTCCTATCAGACCAGGACTACCGAATATCACGTCAATGATAGACTCTGCACTATTCCTACTGAAGGTACTTGTGGTGCTGACGTTGGCCAGGTCTACGTTGAGCTTTGCCAGAGCCTCAAGCAGAATCCGACCCCTTTGGTTCGTGCGACGACTTCCCCACTCGACCGCCCAAGCGTTAAAGTCACCCGCCACAACCACCGGCCTTAGACCAGTCAGCACAACTGATACTCGGTCTACCATCCGCGTAAACTGCTCGATCGACCAACTCGGCGGAGCATAACAGCTGCAGTAGAACACTCCACCCACTTTGGCAACCGCAAATCCCTCGTCTGCAGTTGACACAGCCTCTTGAACCGGGAACCTGCTTGTCGTCCATATAGCCGCCATCCCGGACCTATCCGAGACCCAGTTACCGTTGCCGGCAGGGATGTCCGAGATGATTGCAATGTCCGTCAACGACTCAATAACTGCTTGGTATAACAGCTGCTGGGCCGCGTGGCAGTGGTTCAAGTTTAGTTGTGTTATCTGCACTACGCCCGTGTTTTAGTCGCCGGCGCGCCTGTCGGGCACTTTGGGCCTCCTGTTGTGTGCTTAGCGTCCCGTTGGCCTGTACATATCAGGCACTTGGGCGGCGCAGAACAGTTCCTCGCTATATGGCCCGCACCGCCACATCTTCTACACAGGTGCCTTCTGTCAGGACCCTTACAGCTCCATGACTTGTGCCCTCGCTCAAAGCACCGGAAGCAAGCCTCCGGCTGCTGGAACACGCTCAGGCATACGGACCATCCCACCTTCAGCTTGGCCGCCTTCAGGGCTGTATTTCCGTCTACCAGTGGAAGTCTTATTATAGCTACCTGGGTTCCCGCCGGTCCCTTGCGCAGACGAACTGCTTCGGTAGTCACCACCACGTAACAATACTCCTTGAGAGCTCGTGTCAGTTCGACCGCTTCAGTGATCTCGTCCAGGTTTTTAAGCTGGAGAGTCATGTCAGGCGTTAGTGCGCGGATCTGTATGCCATCAGCAAGGACCTTTTCCGCCAGCACTTTGTAGGCAGAACCCTTCTCAGTGGCATCCCTTTTGAGCTCAAGGATCATGTCGCCGGTGCGGGAGCGGCGGATATTCCGCACATCCGCGCCAAGACCCTTCAGCTGCTCGTCCCCTCTCATGGCCTTCAAAACTTCTGCATATTTCAGCCCCTCTGGTTTGAGGATAAGGTCATCGCCTTTGCTCCTCTTTTTTTGACCACTTTCGGTGGAGTTCGATCCTCCTCTTTCTTCCTGGCCTTCTTCTTTTTCACTGTTTCCCACTGATTGTCGGGCGCTAACTGCGTCTTATTACCCTCAGTGGGTTCCTCGGTTTGCTTACGACCCTCAGCGATCAGGCGCTCCTTCTCAATTTCAAAGATTAGTATTTAGTATGATATCCCTTGGTCATTACAACTGCCTTTAGTCATTTAAGAATGCTGTCTACGAGTTTTTTCGTGTATTCAGTGGGAATTTGGTCCCACTCGTTCTTCAAGTGCTTTCTAAGATCGTTTTTGTTAGAAATCTGATGGTTTCTAACTTTTTTGTCGAAATATTCCAAAAGGTTTTCAATGGGATTGATGTCTGGAGATATTGTGGTAAAGTATCAATAAGTTTTGAGCAGTTGTAAAGTAACCAACTAACTCCGCCAGTGACGGACCTTTGCTAATGAACCGCCACGTGTGGCTCCCTAAAAAGAGTGAACGGATGATGGTGAAATTGGATCGGGACCCGAGCTGTCTGTCACAAGCCAGGATAAAGGAGGAGTGTTAAGATTTGTCGCTCGGCGTGCGGCTCTGGGTGACTCCATGGCAAATTTGTGGTGGATCCATCCGGAACCGCACATCGAATCTCTTCCGCGGCAAATCTTGTAAAAATCTTTTGCTCTCAATCAAGTAGTCTAGAAGCATGCTACATTTTGAACAAAATGCGGAAGAGGACCCCAATCCTCGGTGTAATGCGACCCGTGCCTAGGGATGAATGCTTAGGGGGGTCTAATAAAGTTTCCCAAGGTCGAACGGAGCCTGCATGGTACCAGAGCACCCTGTGCAGTAAATTGCTCCCTCTGTTCCAAGCTGGTAAAGGACAGTTGATTTTCTCCCCAGCAGAATACAACCATCGCCATGGATAACCTTACAAAAATAACTGATGGGGCAACCAACGACCCCCAAGAGTTGGTGATAAACACTGGGGTAAGCGTAGAGGTGGCGCACGACGGTAGACCGGAAGTGCGCACTTCGATCGGCACGGTCGATACTGGTGGAGTGATGGACACAGGGATAGAAGAGGACTTCAACCTCGACAGCATGTCGCTGGAAGAAGGACTCTCGGCTTCATCCCTGATCCTAAACTCACCAACAGGGAATGCGGAGAGTGGCGCGGATAACCTTCCCGATCCAGCGACGCTGCCTGAAGTCAAGGGGCAACCTGAGGCTTCCGGAGATGTGGCCAAGCTTCTCTCCAATGCGCAACGGCGAAGGCAGAAGTGGTATCGTAACAAGGGCTACTCAAAGGAGAAAGCTGTGGAACTCGCCCTTCTGCCGGCCGGCCAGCCTGCGTAGCGGGACCTGGTCGTTACCAAAAGACAACGATCTGCTGATACGGCGTCCCCGAATATCAGCAACAAAGGTCCCACCAAAAAGAGACCACGTAGCCAAGCCTGCGCGGGTCCTTCGGCACCAAAACCACCCTCGGGGTGCACATACAGGGAAATAGTGGTTGCTTTCAGCGTAGCCATAACTACGGCTGATTATCCTGTTTCCCTGCTAACTACGGATCAGCTTCAGACAGTCCGCGCCGTTCTTCTGGATCACATTGCTGACCAGGAGACCTCAGACATTAGGCCAAAGTTCAGGAGCTGCCAGTTCAAGAACGGCTACTTGACACTGGCGTGCTCTGACCAGAGCACGGTCAAATGGCTGGAGCAAACGGCATCTACTCTCGTTCCGTGGGAAGGGGCACAACTACGGGCCTACAATACGAAGGACCTGCCGAAGGCACATACCTTCATAGGGTACTTCCAGGACAGTGTCGGCACCACGGAGAGAATTTTGAGATTCCTCCAGAATCAGAACGACGGCTTTTCGACACAAGCGTGGCAGATACGCCGTCGCAATGTGTTTGGAAATACCGTCGAACTGTTGATGGAGGTTGACCAAAAATCGGCAAGCCAGATCACCGAGCAGCGCTTTATGCTAAACTACATGTTTGGCAAACTACGCATGCGACAGGTTGGCAGAGGTCTGATCAACACAGGCGCAACAGTCTCTGCTGCAAAGTCGAGGAAAGTACGAGCGGAACTCCCTTCTGGGAGCGCCCCGCCACCACCAAGACCATGCAATCCCGCAACGTTGAGATTGGAAGTGCGGAACTTCCCTCTGGAAGTGCCCCGCCGCCACCTAAACAATGCACTCCTGCGAAGACTAGACGGGCACAGCGAAAACCTCGCAAGAGGCGTACGCAGCAACCACCAGTCGATAGCAAACCTCAGAGGCTCAATCCGTCGTTAAGTGCGGGTCGGACATCTGTGGCCTGTCGCCTGCAGCAACCGAAACCTGCCGGTGTGGGCGACTCGGTCGCTCAACTCAGCGAAAACGCTGCTGGTACCCGTACGCCAAGGTTCGATCCATCATTGGATCAAGCTGAAAACGGTAAACCTGCCACAAAATGAGCAGCTTTCGCAGCGTTCAGGTGAATCTCCACCATGCCAAGGGCGCATCTAGTGTCCTAAGCCGGAGGTTCACCGATGAGCAGCTGAGTGCTGCTCTGATCCAGGAGCCATGGATTAACGATACCACAATCCTCAGTCTATCCGGCGCTATTGCAATACACAGTCCAAGCCGAGGACTGCCATTCTGTTAAATAAGAAAATAACATTTTCTCCAATTACAGAATTCATCCAATGCGATGTCGTTGCCATTACGATGGTAGTCCCGACGACTAGAGGGAAGCAGGAGATAGTCGTTGCGTCCGCCTACTTTCCAGGGGACAAGGACGAAATACCACCGCCCGAGGTTGCTGAACTTGTGCGGTACTGCAGGGCAGTCAACAAGCCGTACGTGATAGGCTGCGACGCAAATGCGCACCACACGATATGAGGCAGCTCGGACACAAATAACAGGGATGAGTACCTACTTGAATATCTTACTTCTAACGATGTCAATGTAGTCAATGTAGGGAATGACCCCACCTTTATAAACGCTATCAGACAAGAGGTCCTAGAGCTTACTCTATGTAACGCCTCTATAGCTGAGAAAGTCAAAAATTGGCATGTCTCTGATGAACCAAGTTTATCAGACCACAGACATATCATTTTCGACATCGAGGCTAATCCTCTAAAGAGAGAACAATTCAGGAATCCGAGGAAAACCAATTGGAGTTCCTTTAGGGATCGTCTGATTGCTTCACGTAATTCCTGTCACAATAATATACGAACTCCAGTTGAGCTGGATATCGCCGCTAGTGACCTGCAATGTAGGATCACAGACGCGTATAACACAAACTGTCCCGTAAACACGCGAACAGTTTGCCGTGATGTGCCCTGGTGGAATGAGACGCTTAGCAATCTCCGTCGGAAGGCAAGGCGTCTGTTCAACAGGGCCAAAATCACGTCTAACTGGGAAGACTACAGAGCTTCCCTCACCAAATACAACGCTGAGCTACGCAAAGCCAAAAGGAAATCACGAGTTAAGTTTTGCGAAAGCATTTAAACTCTGCCAGAGGCTACGCGTCTGCAGAAAGCGATGTCCAAGGACCACTGTAATGGTCTAGGACAATTGAAAAAAGAGGATGGGAGTCTCACTGTTACCACCAGGGAAACTCTGGAAGTTATGATGAACAAGCACTTCGCTGGTTCGACAGTGACCACTGGACAAGACATAGGCGGGCAACAGTGGAATGGGTCATTACACGATGTGCCAAATGATTCGGTTCTACTTACACACCGATTTTTTACGGAGGCTTTGATCAATTGGGCCCTCAGCTCTTTTGAACCAATGAAATCTCCGGGTCAGAATGGTATTCTACCCATTTTCTTACAAAAAATGGACGATGTTATAATGTCCGAGCTCATCAACCTCTTTCGAGCCAGTTTCACTTTGGGGTATATCCCGGAGAATTGGCGGAAAGTAAGGGTGGTGTTCATACCTAAGGCTGGCAAAAAAGACAAAACCATGCCTAAGGCTTTCAGACCAATAAGTCTGACTTCAACGCTTCTTAAGCCGATGGAGAAAATCTCGGATAACTATATCCGCAATGAGGTTTTTAAAAAACTCTCCGTTACATGTAAATCAACATGCATACCAAAACGGTAATTCTACGGAACCCGCACTGCACTGCTTAGTGACGTTAATTGAGAAATCGCTCAAATATCAAGAGACGGCACTTTGTGCTTTTCTTGATATTAAAGGCGCTTTCGATAACACTTCCTCCCGTCAATTAACACGGCTCTCTGTCAAAAGAGAATCGACCACACTACAATGAGCTGGATTCAAGCAATGCTCTCGAGCAGACAAATTACAGCATCATTGGGAGACACGTAGGTCACGATTTCGGTGATCAAAGGATGTCCCCTGCTCTGGTCACTGGTGGCCGACGCACTCCTTCGCAAGCTATCACAGCTTAGTTATGAGACCATTGCTTACACCAACGACGTTGTACTTATCGTCAGAGGAAAGCTTGACGCAGTATTGTCAAGTCGCTTGCAAGGAGCTCTAAACACCACCATGTTATGGTGCTCACAAGAGGGACTTAATGTTACCCCACCAAAACAGTCGTTATACCATTCACTAGGCGAAGGAAACATACCATTACTCCCCCCATACTGAATGGTGTCAGACTGGGCTTCAGCAATGAAGTCAAACACCTCGGAATAATTCTCGATAAAAAACTGAACTGGGCTGCCCACCTAGATTATGCTGTTAAGAAAGCAACTTCGGCTATCTGGGCATGCAGCTCACTGTTTGGCAAAACCTGGGGATTGAAACCTCAACTAGCCTTTTGGTCATATACTACTATTGCACGGCCTAGAATAACCTATGCTGCAGTCGTATGGTGGCCAAAGGTGAATGAGGTGACAGCCCAAGCCAAACTAAACAAAGTTCGGCGCCTGGCCTGTCTTACAGTTACCAGTGCCATGCGTACAACACCTACTGCAGCCATGGAGGCAATGCTATGCTTACTGCCTTTGCATCTTCATGTAAAGAATGGAAGCAGAGCTCGGCGCACTACGGTTGCAAAGGAGTAAAACCATACTCGAAGATGACCAAATCGGTCATCTTCGCATACTTCGGGAATTCAATCTGACACCCTTAGTAACTTCAGTCTCTGACTGCATGGAAGCCAGGCCCAATATGGACGTTCCATATGAGGTGATTGAAACAGATCGCTCAATGTGGAATGTGGAATAATCTTCAATCTGGAACTATCTGCTTTTTTACAGATGGTTCAAAAATGGGGGCCTGCACAGGCTCCGGAGTCTACGGACCCGGCATCAGGGAAACTATCTCATTAGGAAAGTGGCACACCGTTTTTCAAGCAGAAGTATATGCAATATACATCTGTGTAACAATATGCTTGAAACGAAAGTACAGGCATGCGAAAATCGGTATCTTCACGGACAGCCAAGCAGCACTACTGGCCCTAAAGTCCGCCAAATGCGTGTCCAAATTAGTTTGGGAGTGCAGCACAGCATTGAGGGAGCTCTCCCGCCAAAACAAAGTTTTATTACTTTGGGTGCCCGGTCACTGCGGTATCGAGGGCAATGAATTTGCTGACAACCTAGCAAGACAAGGATCAGCCCAGCAATTTATTGGTCCTGAACCGTTTCTGGGCACCTCCACATTCGCCATGAAAGGCGAACTGATGACATGGGAAAAGCTAGAAATAGCATCCCGTTGGAATCAAACACAGGGTTGTAGACAAGCCAAACAGTTTATTTACCCAAACCCTGCAATAGCTAAAAAACTACTCCATTTAACTCGTAGTGAACTACGCACAATCACAGGACTCCTAACAGGACACAGCCCCGCTCTTTATCATTTAAAAATATCGGCAAGGTATCATCCGACACCTGCCGCTTTTGTAACTCTGAACCTGAAAGTTCAGCGCATCTGCTCTGCTATTGCGGAGGTCTTTCATTATCAAGACACAACTTCTTAGGAAGTTTCCTTCTTTCTCCATATCCGGCCTAAATCCCCAAACGGTCACTGGCTTTATAAACCATGTAGTACCGAATTGGGGCACAGGATTGCAACTATCCCGCTCAACTCCATCAATGGGTATGAGCGGTCCGTAAACTGTGTACAGCAATCGGGGCCTGCCATAAAAGACGATCATTAAGACTGTCGCAGTGGCCTTTTAACCCAATGGTTCCACTAGCTTCATGGATCCCCTGGTTGTCAGGATTCTTGGAGTTTTGAGACAGCGCCAGCGGACCCTTGATTCACTTTGACTTCGCTAGTACTGGCAGAGTTATGGCATACATGTTGCTAAGGTTTTTATCCAAACATGTTATTAACCTCATAGGGCCCCACAGGGATCTGCTCCAGAGTGGTCATTCCGGGGACAAGTCATCAATTGGACTCAAAATGGATAAAACTCAACTCCTGGAGGAATTTCATGAATTTTGATGTACATATTGCTAGGGTTCCTATCCAAACATGTTAGCGGCCTCATAGGGCCCCGCAGGAACCTGCTCCGAAGTGGCCATTCCGAAAACTACTTGTTAAATGGACTCAAAATGGATTAACATCAACTCCTGAAGCGATCTAATGAATTTTGATACCAATATTGCCAATATTGTGTGGTTTTATTGACAATTGTACAAATTTGTCTAGGGTCTGGAACATGTTCCCGGAGATCCGGATTTACGGCAACTAGACGTATTTTCAGGTCTTGTATGTCTCATACTCTAAAAATAGAGAAATTTTCCAATCTTTTGACGGTTCAAGATCAAAAATCGGTCAATAATTGATAAAGTTAGAAGCATTTTATTTCGGTGGGTACCCGGGTACCCATCCGAACACTTATGGGGTAATAAAAATCAGAGGGGTTGTGTACAAGACACGACCGCATATATAGGTGACGCAGGACTACGTAAGTCTCTTTGTAGTGATAGTAGCATATATTCATGCTTGTAATCATTCGATTCTTCATGTATACATGCTATATGCAACATATATCCATGCTACATGCGTTGTATGTAACATTTATAATAGTAGTAACATTGCATACGTTCAATTCTCAAAGGATTGCGCATTTGAAAACAATTTAACAAAATCAAGAACACAAACTATTGCTTTCCTGCTACCTTACTGAAATTAAAGATTGTTTTTATTACCCACACACTTAAAATTTTTTACCGAACACCGTACTTTTTTGACGAAATTAGAACTGCTGAACGTTCGGTGGTCAGTCCGGTAATTAATTTGCTTGACGAACACTCGGCAATGAAAATATTTTTATGAAATGTCAAAAATTGCGGACTGTTCAGTATAAATTAACAAATCTCTCAGCAAAAATTATTGCTGAAAGCCATAATTATAGTGCTGATACTTCGGTAATGTGTACTGAATTGTCGTCATAAATTAAAAAAATATTTTTATTGAAATCATGTCTTAAAAATAAATACAATTAATTATATAGGATCTATGATGCACAGATATGGTTCTAACTTGGCCTCGAGGTATGGCTCTGCCAGCCGCCGCATGTTGGAATCTGGACTAAAAGAGGTTGTTCCGAGTTAACCTATCTGTAGCACCAGCCCCGCAATCGTCCTGTAGTTCTGCAGCTACCTGCGAAGGCTGCACCGAAGCACTAAGTAGCATTTGCTGCTTTGTTTTATGATGACAAAATTTTGAATGAGAAGGGAAATGAAGATTTACAATTTAAATCAATATTAACTGAATGAGAGATATGGAGGGATATATATTTAAAAACACAAATCTATACCTATAAAGAAGGATTTCTGTCTGTCTGTCTGTCTGTCTGTCTGTCTGTCTGTCTGTCTGTCTGTCTGTCCGTATGTTCCTTATAGAATCGAAAACTACTGAACCAATCGGCATGAAAATATGCATGTAGAGGTTTTTTGGGGCCAGGAAAGGTTTTAGTGATGGTTAGAAACCCCTCCCCCCACTAAGAGGGGGGGCTCCCATACAAATGAGACACAAATTTCTGCATAACTCGACAACTAATCAAGCAAATAGAACAAAATTTGGCATGTGGGTGTTTTCGGTGACAAGAATTTATTCTATAGTAAATTGAGACCCCTCCCCTCTTTATAAGGGGAATTATAACTCCTCTCCTCTTTAAAAGGGGGGGCTTCCATACAAATTTCCTCATAACTGAAGAACTAATCAAGCAAATGGAACAAAAATTGGCATGTGGAAGTTTTCGAGGGCAAGAATATTTTCTATGGTAAATAAGGACCCCTCCCCACTTTAAGAGGGGGGGCTCCTATACAAACGAAATACAAATTTCCTCATAACTCGAGAACTAATCAAGCAAATGGAACAAAATTTGGCACGTGGGTGTTTTTGGAGACAAAATTTTTTTCTATGATGAATTGGGACCCCTCCCCACTTTAGGAAGGGGGGCTCCTATACAAATGAAATGCAAATTTCCTCATAACTCGAGAATTTATCAAGCAAATGGAACCAAATTTGGCATGTGAAAGTTTTCTAGGGCATGAATATTTTCTATGGTGAATTAGAACCCCTCCTCACTTTAAGAGGGGGGGCTCCTATACAAACGAAATACGAATTTCCTCATAACTCGAGAACTAATCAAGCAAATGGAACCAAATTTGACACGTGGGTGTTTTTGGAGACAAAAATTTTTTTTATGATGAATTGGGACCCCTACCCACTTTAGGAGGGGGGGCTCTCTTATAAATGAAATTCAAATTTCCTCATAACTCGAGAACTAATCAAGCAAATAGAACCAAATTTGGCATGTGGAGGTTTCTGGAGGCAAAAATATTTTCTATGGTGAATTAGGACCCCTCCCAACTTTAAGAGGGGGTGCTTCTACACAAATGCAATTCAAATTTCCTCAGAATTAGAGAACTAATCAAGCAAATGGAACCATATTTGGCATGTGGGTGTTTTTGGAGGCAACCATTTTTTCTATGATGAATTAGGACCCCTTACCTTTTTAAGAGGGGGGGCTCTCATACAAACGAAATACAAATTTCCTCATAACTCTAGAACTAATCAAGCAAATGGAACCAAATTTGACATGTAAGTGGTTTTGGACGCAAGATTTTTTTCTATGGTGAGACCCCTCTCTTCTTTAGAAAGCGAATTATAGCCCATCTCCCCTTTAAGAGGGTGGGCTTCCATACAAATGAAATGCAAATTTCCTCTTATCTCGAGAACTAATCAATCAAATGGAACCAAATTTGGCATGTGGGAGTTTTAGATGGCAGAATTTTTTTCTATGGTGAATTACGACCCCTTCCCCTTTTAAGAGGGGAGCTCCCATGCAAATGAAATTCAAATTTCCTTATAACTTGAGAACTACTCAAGCAAATGGAACCAAATTTGGCATGTGGGAGATTTTGGAGTCTTGAATTTATTTTACGATAGTTAGAGACCTCTCACCCCTATGATAGGGGGATATGGACTCTCATACAAATAAAACAGAAATTTTTGCGAAACTCAAAAACTAATCGAACTCGAGAAATTCGAGACTCTTCCATAAAACATTAGTCAATACAAGACCACAAAAACTATCTATAGTAACACTAGATCATTCAGGACGAGACGGTCGCGAGTGTTGGTGGTGACCCGCCGTCGGAAGCGCCGCCCACTGGGAGGCTTGCAAAACTCGAGATTGTGACAAAGATCATCCGAGATTCATGATTTATGTACAACACAGGTTAATTTGTTGCAATACGAAGTTTGTCGGGTCAGCTAGTTACATAATAAATTGGCATCTTCTATACCTATAAAGAAGGGTTTCTGTCTGTCTGTCTGTCTGTCTGTCTGTCTGTCTGTCTGTCTGTCTGTCCGTATGTCCGTATGTTCCTTATAGAATCGAAAACTACTGAACCAATCGGCATGAAAATATGCATATAGAGGTTTTTTGGGGCCAGGAAAGGTTTTAGTGATGGTTAGAAACCCCTCCCCCCACTAAGAGGGGGGGCTCCCATACAAATGAAACACAAATTTCTGCATAACTCGACAACTAATCAAGCAAATAGAACAAAATTTGGCATGTGGGTGTTTTCGGTGACAAGAATTTATTCTATGGTAAACTCCCCTCTTTATAAGGGGAATTATAACTCCTCTCCTCTTTAAGAGGGAGGGCTTCCATACAAATTTCCTCATAACTCGAGAACTAATCAAGCAAATGGAACCAAATTTGACACGTGGGTGTTTTTGGAGACAAAAATTTTTTCTATGATAAACTGGAACCCCTCCCCACTTTAGGAGGGGGGGCTCCTATACAAACGAAATACAAATTTCTTCATAACTCGAGAACTAATCAAGCAAATGGAACCAAATTTGGCACGTGGGTGTTTTTGGAGACAAAAATTTTTTCTATGATGAATTGGGACCCCTACCCACTTTAGGAGGGGGAGCTCCTATACAAATGAAATTCAAATTTCCTCATAACTGGAGAACTAATCAAGCAAATAGAACCAAATTTGGCATGTGGAGGTTTCTGGAGGCAAAAATATTTTCTATGGTGAATTAGGACCCCTCCCAACTTTAAGAGGGGGTGCTTCTACACAAATGAAATACAAATTTTTCTCATAATTCGAGAACTAATCAAGCAAATGGAACCATATTTGGCATGTAGGTGTTTCTGGAGGCAACCATTTTTTCTATGATGAATTAGGACCCCTTACCTTTTTAAGAGGGGGGGCTCTCATACAAACGAAATACCAATTTCCTTATAACATGAGAACTAATCAAGCAAATGGAACCAAATTTGGCATGTGGGAGATTTTGGAGTCTTGAATTTATTTTACGATAGTTAGAGACCTCTCACCCCTGTGGTAGGGGGATATGAACTCTCATACAAATAAAACAGAAATTTTTGCGAAACTCAAAAACTAATCACACTCGAGAAATTCGAAACTCTTCCATAAAACCAGACTTGTTATAAACACCGCCCGGTGCGACACGGTTGCCACCCGTCCACATACGTACGGCACTGGGTGCTTTCGATAATAGAACGCACTGGCGTTGCTACATACTAGCACGCTCCCCGACAACACGAAAACCCGATCGAAGTGCCTTGCTTTCGGTTAGGCACCAACGAGCACGGTACTACCGACGGGCCATATGACGGCTTGCATGATTTCGTTCTTTGCTTTCTTTCTCATTAGTTCATATTCGGTGTACGTCACTGAGTTGGCAGGACGTTCGGGCACCGTTCTCTTGCCGTGCTTTTGCCGTGCTCTAGCAAGTGCCGGCTGGTGTACTGGCACGCCGTTTCGCTCGCAAATTTAAAAACCTATATAACTGCTTGGAGCGATAAGGTAAAAACTTATGAACGGTAGCGGGTGCCTTCCACAACGCCGTGTGGTGTTCCATATCCGCCGCTGCTGCTGCTCAGTAAGAATGATTTTGACTCGATGTAATGCTTATTATGATAACTATAGGAAAACATTTCGAAACAAGGTAATTTTTCGATTTAAGGACAGTTTTTTCTAAGTAATTTTTATACAAAGCATCAGATTATGTTTTGTTCCGAAATATTTAATGTGCGAACCTGCATGTCCCATGCGGGTTAAAAGCTATCCTACTTCCTTTTATAAATCTTGATTTGGTTAAATTATGCATTTCAATCGAAAACGGGTTTTCAATTGAGAGATGTGAATATAATATTCATATAAAGTATGGTTTAAAAATTCGTTAATTCAATCTTTAATCGTTTTAACTTTCATGTTCATATTATTCGCTACGAAATGTACAGAATGTTTTCGGATAGGTAGATAAGTGCGCTGCGCAGATAGTACGAAAGAAAGAAAAAAAGGCAGAGTAAGAGTGGGGCGCTCGGCTGTCGGTTTTCGCCCGGTGCCGCTCGGTGCCCACTCAACACATATAAAACCGAACCTAACAAAAAAAATTGGCACCGATGTGCGGAGTCATATTTGTTCGTACGAGAGCCGGCGAAGTGCACTGAAACCGGGTGCGTGTGACGTATGAACGAAGTAGAATGTTTTAGCACGACGTGCGGAGCGGCGCGTGCTTTCACATGTCTGCATAAAACATTAGTCAATACAAGACCACAAAAACTATCTATAGTAACACTAGATCATTCAGGACGAGACGGTCGCGAGTGTTGCCGGTGACCCGCCGTCGGAAGCGCCGCCCACTTGCAAAACTCGAGATTGTGACAAAGATCATCCGACATTCATGATTTATGTACAACACAGGTTAATTTGTGGAAATACGAAGTTTGTCGGGTCAGCTAGTACTTTATAAAAGGAAATTAAATAACGTAGCGAAGCTCTGCTATGCACCACTTAACTCTTAAGAAGAACTATAATTGTTCATATTTTGAACAATTTCCACACACTTTAAACACGCAATAAAGTATTTTCTTGATTGCGCTTCATTTTGACAGCTAACAAATACTTGATGACAACTCCCGCAATTTTTTCTGATCTCAGCATAGCTTTTGCGGGCTATCCCGTAAAAAATACTGATAGTTCGTTAAACAATTGCTGAATTATTGACAGTTACGAAATGGAATCGCTTTGCGAAAAAATACAGCAAAAAATATTAACGAACTCGCCACCGGTTGATGAAGATCTGTATTAAGAAATGTCAAGTAGTGACGATACTCAGCATTCCTTGAAAAATTACCGAATTGCTCATCATTTTTCCAAATATGCTGATCAAATCCGCGAAATAAATTACCGAAGATCTGAATAAAAACTAAGTGTGCATGGTTCCCCACGTTGAAGGGATTTTACCAATTTAATCCTATTTTATCAACAGCACATCTTTTCACCACACTTCTAATGAAACGGCAAGCATGCGTATTCATACAGAGTTGCATTATAACCGAACACTACAGCTGTAGCACATTTTTCCAACACAGATCAAATTCGCCGAGGTTTAACCGTCTCGCAGTAAAGAATTTGCGATCTGTTGGGACAACGAACTTGTGTCATTTTTTCTGGCACACTTCCCTAACACAGACATCAAATTGGACTAGGTTTAATCGCGTTCGTAAGAAATCTGTTGGCACGAGGGGGCTTTGTCACTCTTTCTGGCGTACTTCCCAAGCAAGGACATCAAAATGGTATAGGTGTAGATCATCTTCAAGAATCTTCCAACCAATCACGAAGCGAGAATTCTGGTAAAATATGGGTTCATTATTTTCCATTTTTCAATTGTTTAACATCAATAATTCATACTTTTCTTCATTTGGGTCAATTCTTAGAAGATTTTCCGATCGATTGGTGTAAGAATATTGAAAATCGATCGGAAAACCGCTGAGCTATTAGCGCTCAAAATCTATCATTTTTCGTGACGCTCGCATTTTTCGATTTTTTGGAATGACACCCTATCTCAAAATTTGCTGTAAGACGTAGTCCTACGGCAAAATTTGAAGCACGCCCATTCGACCTCCCTGCTGTTACAGGCAGTCTAATGATGGCAAATGGTATATTCCCACTAGTTAGGAGCATTCTATGGGTTTTAGCTGGCTGAGTTGAGGTAAACCTTGTTTTTCTAGGCAATAAATTCTGAAAAGGTACCCGAGTACCCAGCCGAACACATAACGGTTAATGTGGGCGATTATTACCACAAAAATACATATCGGGCCCCTCGTTATGGCTATAGACAAGGGTCTTATAGGGTGACGGATCCATATTTCGCCACCTTTATCCGAAAAATTTACATGAAACGAAACAGAACAAGGTTCTATAAGTTCAGATACCGCCATCCGGGGTGAGATTGTGCCACGGGGGTGAGATTGGGCCAAAAACCAAAAATGTTTATTTGTGAAAATTTATTATATCTTAAAAACAGGTCACCTAAATTCAAAATGATGATGAACATAACATATTTATTCATAACTTAGAATGGAACATAGATAATATTAGCAAACTATTTAGCCTAAACATGGTTTCAAAGTTCGCGATCAAAAATACTCGGAAATAACGCTTGTAAAAAATGTCCCCCATAAACCAACCCAAACAAGAAATTGCATCAACTTGCTATTTTGAAGGTATATAAACTAATCATTTACAATGTATTGAAAGGTTATTATGTGTTGGATAAGTTTTGATTACGAAAATAATATTTTTCGAAACTTTGTACTTTTCGAGCTTCACGGTGGTGAGATTGTGCCAAGCCATAATGATCGATCCAATTTGCGGATTTCACATACACAACAAAAATATGTTAGTATACACCAGTACACTCACATTCTTTACTATTGAGCACAATATTTTGACAGATTAGATAGCATCATCCATTTTGGAGCAAAGGTCTGCTAAATAATTTAAACTAATTTTTACTTTTGCTCTGGAAATTTCAGATGCTTTGAATAAACACTCTAATATAAGACGAATATATTATACCGTGTATAAACTGCCAGTTTTAAGGACGGTGGAGGGGGGTGGGATGGGCTACATGTCCTGCGGCCGCGGATTCTCGAACGAAGTAATGGTTATTTTTGTTAAATGATCAAATAGGTATGCCCCGTTCATATATCCCCCCCTTGTTAACCCCTTGTCCCCCTTGTTGTTGTTGCATTTTTTAAATCTTCACCAAACAAATTTGCACAGAAATCATCTCGGCCGTGTACTCGACCTGTTTTTTGTTCTTTGGAACAACAGCTTGTTACTGATGTCTGCGTCGCCCCACTGCTACCCGTTGATCCACACCATCCGCCTTTAACATTGTCAATGGAAGTGGCTGCAATGAATAACTGCTCTCCGCTGGTTTGCACTGCGAATAGATCTACTGCTTTGAACTATCGCAAAATGAACTTTAAAGCCTTTTCTGATTATTTTTTGAACTTCAACTGGGTGACACTGTCAGAATACAACGACGTTAACGATATGGCAACTTACTTTTGCGACACTTTACGACAGTGGTTGAACACAAATTTACCTGTTGCAAAAAGGCCTGTTTCCCCTCCATGGTCCTCCCCTCATCTTCGTGAGTTGAAACGAGAGCGCAACTTTTGGCAGCGTAAACACCGTTTTTGGAAGACTGCAATGGCAAAACAGAATTTCAAACTTTCGAGTGATGCTTCTCGACGATTAAATGCTACATTGTACAAATCCTACGTTATGCGGGTTCAAATTGACCTTCGCAGAAATCCAAAAAGTTTTTGGAATTTTGTTAAATCGAAACGAAAACATTCTGCTACCTCTTCTAATGTATTTCTTGATGACGCTGAAGCAAATAGTATTTTGGAATCGTGTGAACTATCCGCGAAATTTTTCGCGTCGGTTTTTGCTAAAAAATCTGCATCTGATTCGGAGGTTGTCGTCGCATCTGCTGATGTTCCTGCTGATTTAGTGGATATAAACACTTTTGAAATAACTTCCGATATGATTCTGTCAGCTGCCAAGAAAATGAAACGATCAAGTTACCCTAGACCCGATGGAATTCCGGCTCTAGTCTTCGCCCGTTGTGCACTTGCGTTAGTGGATCCGTTGTGCCAGATATTCAACAAATCATTTAAGGACGGAAAATTTCCGACGATCTGGAAGCAGTCATCCATGTTCCCGGTGTTTAAAAGTGGCGATCGTCGGAACGTTCGAAACTATCGTGGTATCAGGAGTCTTTCTGCTGCGTCCAAGCTATTTGAAATAGTAGTGAGCAATTTTCTTCTTGCTAGAACAAAATGCTATATCTCTACCGACCAACATGGATTTATGCCTGGTCGATCCGTAAGCACAAACCTATTGGAGTTCACATCTACTTGTATATCACATATGGAACAAAAGGCACAAATTGATGTGATCTACACGGACTTGAAGGCTGCGTTCGATCGTATTGACCATAAAATACTGCTGCAGAAAATTTCACGACTTGGTGCATCTCAGAACTTTACGAAATGGCTCAGTTCCTACCTATGTGGTAGAGTCCTGTGCGTGCAGCTCGACTCTTGCTTCTCTTCCCAGTTTACTAACTTGTCGGGTGTACCACAAGGTAGCAACATGGGACCGCTTCTGTTTTTGCTGTTTGTGAACGATATTGCTTCGCTGCTTGGAGTTGGATGCAAGCTAATGTATGCTGACGATTTGAAATTATATTCAGTAGTTCGTTCCATAGACGATTGTATCCGGCTTCAAAGGCTCTTGGATGTGTTTGTTGATTGGTGCAAGAAAAATTGGCTTGTTATCAGCATCACGAAATGTCAAGTGATGACTTTCCACCGCATCGCCAGTCCGGTTGTTTTCAATTACCAAATAAATGAACATGTACTCAAAAGAGTCGATCAAGTCAATGGGGTTCTGCTTGACACCAAACTCACGTTCAACTTACATCGTACCACGGCAATATCGAAAGCCTCCCGACAGCTCGGTTTCATTGCTAAAATTGCACGTGACTTCAGTGATCCCCACTGCATGAAGGCGCTGTACTGTTCATTAGTTCGCCCGTTGATTGAAAATGCTTGCTTGGTATGGTGCCCCTATCAGTTGTCGTGGAATTTGCGTATCGAAAGAGTGCAAAAACGTTTCTTGAGGCTTGCGTTGAGAGACCTACCATGGCACGACCCAATCAATCTACCACCGTACGCCGATCGTTGCCGTTTATTGGGTCTTCAGACACTTGAACAGCGTAGGAAGATTCAGCAAGCAGTGTGTGTTGCAAAAATCTTAAATGGCGAAATCGAGTCACCGAGCATCCTGTCTCTCATCAACTTTCGTGCATCGCAACGTGCCCTGCGCTCAACCGAGCTATTGCAACCGAGATTCCATCGGACCACCTTTGGATCCTATGTGCCAATAACTGCCTGCATCCGGACTTTTTCTATTGTGGAAAGTTTATTTGAATTTAATGAACCATCACATAAGTTCGCTCAAAAATTGTATAATGTTAGCTTTTTATAAACCGACCAGAAATATTCAATAAGACAATCCATGTCAGTTGATTTTTACAAATAAATAAACAAATAAACCCTAGAAACGCTACGGGTTATATAAAGGCTGTCCATTGACTACGAAATCATTTTTAGTTATTTCAGACCTCCCCGGGTTATTTTCGTTCATACTTTTTGTATGATGCGTTGTTTTCGGCTGACGCCCTGCCCCTGATAGTCCACTTAGTTCATGGACGGCCCCATATGAACTACTTTATACTGATATTTATATGTATTGTTTATAAACATGCTAACATTTACTGTTTAGGTTTTTAGCTTAACTTTAAGTTTTTGGCACAATGTCACCCCCTAGAAGGGGTGAGATTGTGCCAAAGTTCATGCACTTCCAGTAAAATTAGGTTTCATTGTAACTAAACCATCTGTACAGTAGTTGTTAATTGAACAATTTAGTACATATTGACAGGTTTGAAATCAATTTAGTTCCTAAATTGTGTGTATACTGAGCTAAAGAACAAAAACATATGCTTTTTTGCACAATCTCGCCCCGGATGACGGTATTTGATAACATGAAAATATTACACTTCGGACATTTCTTTTACTGATTCAATCATCATATTCATACTAAATTGTGTATTTTTCTCGTTTCGCCATCCAGTTGGCAAATTTCGCCAGCCTCTGGACCCGAATTTCGCCACTTTAGAAAAACTCGATTCAAATAGATTTTAATGTTAAATTTATAAACGAATTCTCCATATTCTTAATAAATTTAGTTGTTAAATAGATTTTGCTTCGTTTTCAAGTGATTGTTTATGAAACGTTTTTGAAAACCAATAAAATACCAATAAAACCACAAATAAACCAATGAAAAGCACCAAGATAGGAGAAATATTTTTACATCTTATATATAAAAATGGATTTCTATCTGTCGGGATGTTCCTTATAGAATCAAAAACTACTGAACCAACTTTTTTTTAACTAACTTTTTTTTATTGATTTTGTTCTAATTTCTGCAATTTTATAAAAGAAATGACATAACTAGAGACCATACAACGAAAACGGTTTTAAAAAAAATCAAGTGGCGAAATTTGGATCCATGACTAAAAATGATGAACTAATTTTGATGAATTTTTCAAAATTATCCAAAGTTTAAAGTGAAGTCGGTATACAATTAGTTGAAATATTGCACATAGAATCATATTAGTCAAGAATAATTGAATAATGAAACAGTTTGAGTACATTTTTCCCCAATAGTATTTTCGCCACTCGTTTTGATTTTGTAAAAAATTATACACTAAGTATGACATGGTATTTTCCAATTGTAAGTAATACATGATAAAT
Source organism: Sabethes cyaneus (assembly GCF_943734655.1). Lineage (NCBI taxonomy): Eukaryota > Metazoa > Arthropoda > Insecta > Diptera > Culicidae > Sabethes > Sabethes cyaneus. The sequence goes on from NC_071355.1 coordinate 103,528,993, forward strand.
TAATAACAAGCCAAATGCATTAATTATTTTTGGTAGTACATGCCCTTAGTTTCACCAATTCGTCAAATAATTTCTTTTAAGTCGACCAAAAATATGCAAAAAAGGTTTGGATTCATCAAACTGGCGAAATATGGATCCTCTACTCTATATAAAGATGGATGAACACAAACACGTATGCAATGTATTGCCACACTCGCGCACATCTTTTTCCACCAATGCATGTACACAAGCCTTAACTTTTGTCGGGAGGGTGCGCTGTCGCTCATGTGACTTGTCATTTGTATGGGTGCGAGGAAGAAATGCTAGTTTTCTTGATGAAATGTTTTTGTTACCAACTAACAATATAATTGGATCATAGATCGAAAAAAAATATCTAAACGTAGGCTTTGAAAAATTTTTATTTGAGAAAGCATTATTAACGATTACGTAAAACAGCATATTAGTACCATGTTGGCTTCATGAGGGATTATTACCTCCTCAATAGATAGGGACAAATTGATTTACTGGCAAAAAAATACGATGAATAGGTTCAATAGCGCACTTTACCAACTAGTTCTTCCTTGTTCTGCCTCGACGCCGAGTTTTTAAGGCCGTCTTATCTAAAAGAAGAAAAACATCAAAAATCATAAGAAAACACATATTTTTACCGTTACAATATTAAATACAACAAATAGGAGTACAGTAATGACCCGATTTTGTCACCCCCATGATGAATAGGGGTGACAAAAACGGGACAGTGACAAAATCGGGTATTTTTTCAATTTTATATTTTTTTGCAGATAACTTAGAACGAACTACATATATTTCATTCTGATCACTTTTAGGACCTTTCGCACTTCCTTCTACCTCTCTGTGGACATTTGTCACCTGTGCTGTGAGGTCCCACAGGTATGAAAACACGCGTTTATTAATTGCGCCGGAATGGTTGATTATACTGGTTGACTATGTTCAGAGAAATGTCACAGCGTAAAACGCTCTTTCTTATGGTATGAACGATTCTTTGATTAACCCCCCTAAAAGTAAGATAGAAAATTTATTTTTCTAGCAGTAAGAGGTAGAGCAAAACAATGTTCTACAAAACTTTTGAGAAGATTATTATAAAGAACTTTGCCAAAGAAAGTGACCTTCTAGCTATTATAGTTGTGGAGATAAGAAACAACTTTTGTGGAAACTCCACGAAAATCAACACAGTTCTTTTCACAGTGTTTTAACACATTTGACATGTTTGAAAATGATTTTCAAACTAAGCTTTTGATAAATCAAAAGCATGACAAAATCGGGTAAAAAACGTGACAAAATCGGGTCAAAAACGTGACAAAATCGGGGAGTGACAAAATCGGGTTACCACTGTATATAGCAACTACACCCCTAACTACACGTAAGGAACATCAATCTATAAAATCTATAGATAACGTCAAGAGGTCGGTCGCTCGGCACAGCCGTTTTTATGTTAGGCGACTTGATACGAGCCGAACTGTGCCGATGCTGTACCGAAAGTGCCGAACTGCAGGATTTGTTAAATTCGTTATAATCTGATAGATCTGGGAACCGTGCGAGATGATTTTGACAACTAGCAGTGCTCCCATTTCATATGTAAAATTGAACCGGAGGTGTGCCGCTTGATATATCTGGAGTGCCGCGACACAATGTGCTGGGTGTCCGACCGCTTGAGATAACCTATACCTATACCTTTAAAAATGGGCCAACCTCGAGTTTTTAGTCTTGACCTTGAAAATGCGGTCAAACACATTTATTAATATTTTTTTGAAACGGTGGTTTTACAATTGATGATAAGACGGTAGGGGAAAGTAATGAAAATTTTTTGAGAATGGATGGGAAAGAATGGAAAAGCAAGGGGGGGGGGTAATTGGTAGCTACGCTTAACAAGTTGTCGTTGTGACTCCTACCTTTTGTCCAATGCTGGAAGGTGCATGGGTCGAGCCAAGCTTGGAACTATAGAGGCGCTGGACAAAAGGAGACTGCGCAACCACCGTTATTAAGGCAGCGACGTATCTGGTTGGGTTATTTTTAGACACAAATTGTGCCTCTTCCTCCGTCTACTGTAGAAACCACCGACCGAGAAGTTTTAATCTAACTGTAGGAACGACGACACTGTCCAGACCCTTAAGACTTGCAACGTACTGCGCGTGACGCTGTTCGTCTGTCAGCGTATTAGCCACGATTCTCAGCGCGAGTTTTCGGAGAAAGGCTCCGTTCCTATGAAAATAAACCAACCTCTAGTTTTAAGACCTTGACAACGCGGTCAAACATATTTATTAATATTTTTTGAAACGGTGGTTCTACAATTGATTAAGGGACGGTAGGCGACAAAAGCTTGGATTCACAACAACTTGTTAAGCGTAGCTACTAATTAACCCCCCTCCCCCTACTTTTCCACTCTTTGCCCTCCATTCCCAAGAAATGTTCAATACTTTCCCCTACCGTCCCTTCATCAATTGTAGAACCACCGTTTCAAAATATTTATACCTATAAAAATAGATTTCTGTCTGTCTGTGTCTGTCGGTATGTTCCTTATAGAATCGGAAACTACTGAACCGATCGGCAGCTCTCATACAAATGAGATACAAATTTCCTCATAACTTTAGAACTAATCAAGCAAATGGAACCAAATTTGGCATGTGGGGGAATTCGGAGTCATGAATTTATTTTATGATGGTTAGAGACCTCTCACCTCTGTGGTAGGGGGATAAGGACTCTCATACAAATAAAACAGAATTTTTTGCGGAGCTCAAAAACTAATTGAACTCAGAAATTCAAGACTCTTCCATAAAACATTAGTCAATAATAAGACCACAAAAACTGTCTATAGTAACACTAGATCAGAACTTTCAGTTCAGAGCGAGACAGCCGCCAGTGCTGCCGGCGGCCCGCCGTCGAAAGCGCCGGCCACTGGAGGGAGGGGGCTGGCAACCGTCCCGCAGAAATCACCACTATCTAGGTTTATTTGTTTTCCTAGGTCTACTGATCTCTACCACTTTCCTGCAGTTGGGTTCGAATATCAGCATACTTGCGATAGCAAGTAACTGCCAAAATGAATCATCTAAAGTTGAACTCCTCATAAACTTGCACAACTCGAGATTGTGACAAAGATCATCGAGATTCATGATTTATGTACAACACAGTTTAATTTGAGACAATACGAAGTTTGTCGGGTCAGCTAGTATTAACTATAAAGATCAATTTCGGTCTGTCTGTCTGTATGTTCCCTATAGACTCGGAAACTGCTGAACCGATCGGCGTGAAAGTTTTTTATGCAAAGGGCGGGCTGTCATACAACTGAAATACAAATTTCCTCATAACTCGAAAACTATTCATGCAAATGAAACCAAATTTGTCATGTCGGAAGCAGGAATTTTTTCTATGGTGTATTAAAACCGCTCTTTCCTCGAAGAGGAGGGGCTTCCTTACAAATGAAATACAAATTTCCTCATAACTCGACAACTTATCAAGCATATGGAACCAAATTTGGGATGTGGGACGCCCCTCCGCAAACACCACCTCTGTCTAGGTTTATTTGTTTTCCTAGTTCTACTGACCTCTTTTGCTTTCCTTCAGTTGGGTCCGAAAGTGCGACAGCGAGTAAGGAGAGGATCACCCCTGCGAAATAGTACTTTCCGCGAAAAGATTTTCCGTGAAATAGTACATTCCACCAAAAGGTTTTTCGCAAAATGGTATTCCGCGAAACACTATATGCCGCGTTATGCTCAACCGAGAATTGGTGTTCCGCAAAATGGCATGAATATTAAATATTGGCCGTATAACGGTTGAATAATCTACTAGGTATTCAAATAAAATGTTTGTTGGGATTCGCCAAAATGTTATACTATCACGGCGAATATTTAAATGCCATCCACCCTATTGGCAGACAACCATGTTTTGGGTGTCAACATGATAGCGTGAGCAGAAATGAGATAGCACTTCGTCGTTACGTTTCACTCGACTGCCTCGCCAGTGTATTGGGCCCGCTGTCAAATTTTGAGCCCGGGACATTCAGTCACTATCACTTACTGCAGCTCGATATACAGATGTCAGTAGGGTGATATACATGCATCAACCTACGCGACATTTCGCGTATGCTACACCTATAAAAATAGACACGGCCTTACAAGCGAACTTACACATGAATTTCAATGTGCAAATATTGATAATTTTGTTTCAGATGCCAATCATTCGGGTTTCAAAACCTTTTCCCTTCGATTTAAAGTGAAATGAAATATTGCCCGTTTCTTTGGTAACAAAACATACCTACAGCCAAGCAGATTCTTTTTGAGACGATTTGAAACTGTCAAAAAGTGAGCAGCGCGTTTTGTTACCAAAGAAGCGGGCAATATATGTTCTGTTCTATGGACTACAGCAGTGATGCCTAAGCATAGGCATGGTGCGGGCCAAATCAGATGAATGAATGCGGCGGGCCGCAACAATTTCTGTCCATTCATGTGCATAACAAAATTTGAAATATGCGATACCAGAAACCATTTTTTAGGAATCACTACAAGATTTAAATTGGAAAGCATTCAGATCCACAACATGCACGAAGCATTACGACTAAACTGAGTGACTCCTATGTCATCAAAAAACCTCCCACAAGTCCACCATCTTTCATATCAGTCCGCGGACCACACGAATCATCTCGAGGGGCCGTATGCGGCCCGCGGGCCACGGTTTGGTCATCACTGGACTACAGTGAAATTACAGGTCATAGAGCTTGCCTTAGAGGATTTCCAACAGCAATGATTACTACGCACCTTTGAAAAAAGTTACTTTTGATTACTTTACTGATTACCTCTGATTACCAGCAATTATCTCTTTTGATTACTATAAATTAATCATGATTACCAATGATTACTTAAGATATCATTGATTACTCCACTGATTACCATTGATTAGCTAATTAATTCGTAAATGATTACAAAAGTAATCTCCGATTACTACACACTTATGCGTCTTACTGGAAACCCCTTGGATATTTCAATAGTCATGCTGGTGTAAACTAGAAATACTCAGAGTATGAGAGATACGTAGAAGCAGCCATCTTGGGAGCCAATCGAGCAGCGAGAATAGAGGTTTTCCGTCAGATCATACCCCTTCTTTTCTTATTTTTTCTCGAAAGTACTCCCAATACGAGTGATAATGGTGCAAAAATATATTTTTTTCGTTGACTCTAGAATTTACTACGATTTTTCAAACAATGTAAATTGCAAGAATGGTGAGTTTCTTTTCACCAAATCACGAATGTTGAGTTTTAAAAAATTCGTTTCGGCTGCACTGTTTATTAAAATTTTCAGATTTTCTGGCAGCATTGCACAACAGATATTGACATATGTGTATCAGCGGTTGAGTGAAAAGGACAAAACGAATGAAGCTAATGATTACCTTCTTTTTCGTTTCGTGCGTTGCTTGCCACAAGAGTAAAGAGTGGCATAAATGGTTTCGAAGTGGTGAAAATAGAGGACACTGGTACAAAAAGGCATGTAATACATCCGAGAAGTGACGGGTTGAAATATACGTATTTTAGTTTTTCATTTTTACAGTAGTTAGAGGTTTTAATAAAGAAAGTTTTATATGGGTATAATTTCTAAGAGTCAAAACCGAACATTTAGTGGAAAAAAAAATTTTGACGGAAAACCTCTATTGTCAAAAGGGAGCCAATCGATCATGCATACTGTTTGCTTGAATATTTGATTAACAAGTATTGAAATAGTTATGAAATCAAACAAAAAAGTAAATAAAACAGAAGCGGATCATATTGAAAACAATCAAGTCACACTGCTACAGCATTTTGCTCCCAGCTAACTGGCACCCTCATCTCATTTGCTTTGCATTGACAAGAGCTAACATCACTGCGGGCTAAGGAGTCTTCATGGGCCCCACTGACAGCTGAAGAGCTAACTTGTATGAGGAGTGGTGAATAGATGATATCTCGTTTACGGTAACACTATACATGTTGACATGGCTGCCTGTCAGCTACTTGCTTGCTCCGCAGCAAGTGCTGGCAGTTTTTGTAAACTGATGCCAAATCGTTGGCTTTTGTTACCGTGTATCTCTTACTCTGAGTATTTCTAGTGTAAAATTATTTACGCTTATTTCGAAACTGACTATGCATGTAAAAGTATTTTGTAGACGAAATTGTGCTTTACTGAAACAAGCTTACTGCGTACTTACCACAAATATTTTCAAAAATTGCCACCTTTGTAACCTGATGAGTGTAGCCCTTTTCTTTGTTCAAGCCAAGCTTTGAATTGGTCCATCCTCCAACAGATAAAGCCTCAGTTTCTGCAGGTCGGTGGCGCCGATCTGGGGTAGTCAAGTGCGGTGAATACGTTTTGTCCGCTAAATACGACGAGATTCGAGTCATACTTGCTTCCGGACACAAACGTACAGGTAGCTATTATCTTCAATCACTATTGAAGTCTGAACTGCAATTATATGGTTCACTAAATTCACCAGCCAGCAGTCGATAACCATCGTTCCATCAAGGACAGGTGATAGCAAGGACCCCCGTGCAAGATCACAGGCAGGTAACTATTGCTTTCAACTGCAATTGCAGTCAGAGTTGCAACTAAATTGGATCCCAAATACGCCAGCCAGCAGACGACAACCATCACTCATATTAAGGACCCACTGGCAAAATCACAGGCGAACATTGGTAAGGCTTATCATCTCACCTAACCGAAATCGTCGATACCTCCGTTGAGAACCACCAGGTGAAATAAAAGCCCTCGAAGAGGGTAAACCATAACACCGTTCAATTTGATTCTGGTCAATACCGCTGCATTCGTTGCAGGACTTTTTAATATTGTGGCACTAATCGGCCATTCAACGACACTTCTTCAGTGTGCTTAGTCGGCTAGGCCAAGACTGACTATACGGTGACTTGAAGAGATAGTCATATCTCGTGCAGGGATCAAGCCCCGACAAGCAGAGCAGTAAAGCATCGCGGCGCACTGATTCGGTGAAGATTAGTTAGGCGGACGACGTGAGTGATAGATCGGCGGTGACGGAGCAGTGCTCGTTCACCTGAAATGTTGTAGCAGTCATCATGGGGCCCCAACGCGATCCAGGTGATCCTAGAGTAAGGAGAAAAACAGCAGATGTAACTCTTAAGCCGAGTAAGAAAATCATATGTCCGTCTCTTTGTTTTCACAATCGGTATTCCACCATTAAATTAAATGTGAAATCGTATACCTGCGAGTTTTGTAATCAGTGATTAGCTAGCCGGAGGACTCTAAGGTAATTTCTCGATACGCGGAGTGACGTGACATTCGACATTACTGGGAGAATCCGTAAAAGAGGAGCACCAATAGTCTGCTAGCCGGTATGGCTTGTAGAGACTGCTCTGTTTACTGATGATGTCGTCGCATGTAGCAATGTGTGGTGACGTAGACGGCATCCTTCAATCCCACATCTTTACCAAGTCTTGCATGGCCATTTTCCGTGTTGATTGAAACACGTCCAACACAGCGAGTTTTGACCGACAACCTCGCGCCGCTCGTCTACGTTTAAGGCTTGGAACTTGTAACAATCCGCAACCTTGTGTCCCTCTATCTGGCAAAAGATACACTTGTTTGCCGATGATGGCCCAGCCCAGCCGAAGGTTGCTCCGAATGAGCTTGCACAAACCCTCGGTCTTTGGGCTTCGGGTACGTTTCCTTGAATGTCTTTCCTGCTGGGGTGTCGTCCATCACCTCGAACGCCAACTTCACCAACGAAGACGTGAACGCTCCAAACGTTCCAAGATTAACCTCGGCAAAGGAACTTTTATATTCCGACCACTTCATCTTGTAATCTACGGGAAGTTTCCCTACTAGCTCATGAAGTAGTGACGGATTTATTAAATGCGATTGCTGCTTGGCAGTCTTCAGATGTTCCGCCAGATTATCAACTGCCATACCGAAGTCCACTATACTCTCCAAACTTTCCGTGTTTAGTGGAGGAAGACGATGCATCTTTTCAGTGACTGTTTTGATCAACGTTTCTGGCCGACCATAGCGTAACTGCAATGTTTTGATGACATACGGGACGCTGGTGGCGGGACAGGACGGGACATACGGGCGCCCGCAGAGCAATCGCCAGAGATGCTGAAGCGGATCATCGAGGGCCTCTTTCCGCGCCACGAGCCAAGGCCCTGACCCCAGGCCGCTGAGTCGTCCCACGGCCGACGTTCCAGTATCTCAGATCATAGCGTAGGATGGTCGGCCTCCCAGCCGAACATCCAAAGTAACGTGGGCGACGGCGCTTTGGAGGTCGGGGAGGAAGTGACGGTTACGAACGAGGAACTCATTGAGATCGCTAAATCCCTAAAGGTGAGTAAGGCACCGGGGCCAGACGGTATCCCGAATATGGCCATTAAAGCGGCTATTCTAGAGGCTCCCGAATTATTCGGAGCAGTAATGAGTAGATGCCTGGAAGATGGCCACTTCCGGACAGATGGAAGCGACAGAACCTGGTCCTATTGCCGAAGCCGGGAAAACCTCCTGGTGTCCCCTCGTCATACAGGCCGATCTGTCTGCTCGATACTGCCAGCAAGGTACTGGAGAGGGTTATCCTTAACAGACTCGTACAGTACACGGAGGGTACAAACGGTCTGTCAAGGAACCAATTCGGCTTGCGAAAAGGCAAATCTACTGTGGATGCCATTTTGTTTGTCACTAAGACAGCCGAGGTGGCAATCCAGCCCAAGAGGACAGGTATCCGTTATTGCGCAATTGTCACGCTCGACGTGAGAAATGCGTTTAATAGCGCTAACTGGGACTCCATAGCCAACTCGCTACGGAACGTCCAAGTGCCGGTGTCGCTGTACAGAATTCTGGAAAATTATTTTCAGAATCGTGTGCTATGCTACAACACGGAGGAGGGTCAGAAGTGCGTTCCAATCACCGCAGGGGTTCCGCAAGGTTCCATACCGGGCCCGGTGCTGTGGAACGTCATGTATGACGAGGTGTTGAAGCTAAAGTTCCCGGTAGGGGTGGTTATTTTCGGCTTTGCGGACGATATCACCTTGGAAGTCTACGGTGAATCTATCAGAGGTTGAGTTGACGGCTGCCCACTCTATACTTACTTACTTACTTAGGTGGCTTGCCGTCCTAAGACAAAGCCTGTTGAACAAAGTTTCTCCATGTAACTCGGTTGAGGGCTACCGCTCTCCAATTCCTCGGACACCGAGTACTCTCCGCCAGATCTCGCTCCACCTGGTCTAACCATCTTGCTCGCTGCGCTCCTGGTCGTCTTGTTCCTACCGGATTTGAGGCGAACACCATCTTTGCAGGGTAGTTGTCCGGCATTCTTGCAACATGCCCTGCCCATCGTATCCGTCCAGCTTTAGCTACCTTTTGGATACTGGGTTCGCCATAGAGCTGTGCGAGTTTATGGTTCATCCTCCGCCTCCATACTCCGTTCTCCTGTACGCCGCCGAAGGTCGTTCGTAGCACTCGTCGTTCGAAGACTCCGAGCACTCGCAGGTCCTCCTCGAGCATTGTCCATGTTTCATGCCCGTAGAGAACAACCGGTCTAATAAGCGTCTTGTACAGGGTGCACTTTTTACGGGGACTTAGTCTGCTCGGCCGCAATTGCTTGTGAAGCCCATAGTAAGCACGACTTCCGCTGATAATACGCCTCCGAATCTCACGGCTGGTATCATTGTCCGCCGTTACCAGTAAGCCAAGGTAGACAAATTCATCGACTACCTCAAACTCATCGCCGTCGATCAATATACTACTGCCCAAGCGGTGTCGTTCGGTCTCGGTTCCGCTGGCCAGCATGTACTTTGTTTTAGACGTATTTACCTTTAACCCAATCTTTTCTGCTTTGCGCTTTAGTCTGGTGTACTGTTCAGCCTCCACCACAGATGTTCTGCCGATAATATCCATGTCATCGGCAAAGCAGAGAATTGACTAGATTTGTTGAATATCGTGCCCCGCGTGTTGATATCCGCTCGGTTCATAACACCTGGTAGCGCTATGTTGAACATCAGGCATGAAAGACCTTCACCTTGACGAAGCCCTCTGTGTGATTCGAATGAACTTGACAATCCACCCGAAATCCGAACACAGCACTGTGTACCATCCATCGTAGATTTAATCAGTTTGATGAGCTTCCTGGGGAAGCTGTTCTCGTCCATGATTTTCCATAGCTCTTTCCGGTCGATGGTATCATATGCGGCTTTGAAGTCAACGAATAAATGATGCGTGGGAACTCTGTATCCACGGCCCTTTTGGAGGATTTGCCGCAGTGTAAATATTTGATCCGTTGTAGACCGACCTTCGACAAAGCCGGCTTGATAAGTTCCCACAAATCTATTCGCAATTGGTGATAGACGGCGTAAAATGATTTGGGACAGCACTTTATAAGCGGCATTGAGAACGGTGATCGCTCGATAGTTCTCACAGTCCAACTTGTCGCCCTTTTTGTATATCGGGCAGATAACCCCATCTTTCCACTCCTCCGGTAGCTGTTCCGTATCTCAAATTCTAACAATTAGTCGGTGCAGACAAACGGCCAGCTTTTCTGGTCCCATTTTAATAAGCTCCGCTCCGATGCCATCTTTTCCAGCTGACTTGTTGTTCTTTAGCTGCATGATGGCCTCCTTAACTTCTCCTATCGTTGGGGCTGGCACCTCTTCCCCGTCTGCTGCACCGCCGAAATCGCTTTCCCCGCCGCCATGGTTTTCCGCCTGGGCGCCATTCAGGTGTTCGTCGAAGTGCTGCTTCCACCTATCGGTCACCTCACGATCATCCGTCAGAATACTGCCAGTCTTATCCCGGCACATTTCGGCTCGCGGCACAAAGCCTTTGCGGGATCTGTTCAGTTTCTGGTAGAACTTCCGCGTTTCCTGAGAACGATGCAGCCGCTCCAACTCTGCATATTCTTGCTCTTCCAGGTTGCGCTTTTTCTCCCGAAAGATTTGGTTTCGCTGCATCTTCTTCTGTTTGTGTCTTTCCACGTTCTCCTCATCCATCACCCTCCTACATTCATCGTCAAACCAATCGTTCCGCTGATTCCGGGCCACATGCCCGATGGAGCTCCCCGCTACACTGCTGATGGCTGTTTTGATAGTGTTCCAACAGTCTTCGAGAGAGGCTTCGTCCAGCTCGTTCTCTTCCGGCAGCGCAGCTTCGAGTGAATGCGCGTAGTTTGCAGCGACGTTTGGTTGCTTCAGCCGCGCGAGATCCAACCGAGGCTGGCGTCGGTACCGAATGTTGTTCACAACGGAGAGTCTTGGGCGCATCTTAACCATCACTAGGTAGTGGTCCGAGTCAACGTTAGCGCTTCGATAGGATCTGACGTCGATAATGTCTGAGAAGTGCCGACTGTCGATCAAAACGTGGTCGATCTGTGATTCTGTCTGATTTGATGACCTCCAGGTGTACTTATGGTGGATTCTGTGCTGGAAAAAGGTACTACGTACGGCCATATTCTTGGAGGCGGCAAAGTCGATAAGTCTTAGGCCCATTTCATTGGTTCGCTGGTGTACACTGAACCTTCCAATCACCGGTTTGCATTCCTCCTCCTGGCCGACCTGAGCATTGAAATCCCCGATGACGATCTTGATATCATGTTTTGGGCAGCGGTCGTATTCACTCTCCAACTGCGTGTAGAATTCATCCTTGTCGCGTAGAATTCATCCTTGTCCGGTACTTCTGAGGTGAGGGCTGTGCACGTTGATAATGCTTATGTTGAAGAATCGGCTCTTGATTCTCAACCTGCACATTCGAGGATTGATTAGCCACCACCCAATCACCCGTTTCAGCATCTCGCCCATCACTATGAAAGCTGTACCCAGCTCGTGTGTGTTGCCGCAGCTCTGGTGGATGTCCATCTCTGAACGTACGTACCGTTGAGCTCTTCCAGCATACCTCCTGCATACCTAGCTGCCGAGGTGGAGAGGCAAGAGCTTCTGCAGCGATGCGAAATCGCCGAAGCTCTGGTCATAGCCGCTAAGGCTGTGGCCATGCCTAGTCAGGCGCGTACGCCGCTTGCCAAGCACAAGGCGGCTACGCCCGACCATGGACCAACGCTGGTAGCCAAGAGGCAGCGGACTTCGGCTCGCGCCTCTACCAGCGAACGTGCGGAGGCGGTCCCGGATGGTGCTTCCGGGACCGGGGATGAGGAATGGCAGGTGGTTAGGCGTAAACCGCCTAAACCGCCGAGGCCGAAACCGAGCGAGGCTGCGGCTGCAAAGCCAAAGCCAAGGCGCGTCCATAAGGGCGACGCCTTAGTAGTGAAGCTGACAGGTGAGCTGTCGTACGCCGAACTACTGCGTAAGGTTCGAGTGGACCCCAAGCTGCAGGAGCTTGGGGCCAACGTAGTAAAGACCCGCCGAACCCAGGCAGGGGATATGCTTTTCGAACTCAAAAAGGACCCAACGGTCCAGAGTTCGAATTACCAGAAACTGGTAGAGCAGTCCCTGGGCGAAGCGGGCCAGGTAAAGGCGCTGTCGCAGCGTGTTCTGGTCGAGTGCAAAAACCTCGACGAGATTACGTCGACAGTGGACCTGAGTGATGCTCTGCGGGATCATCTTAAGGTTGATGTGGCACCCGCAGACATCCGGTTGAGGAAGGCATACGGTGATATGCAGACTGCGACCTTAAACGTGCCAGAGGCAATCGCCAACAAGATGTTGGCGTCTGGTAAAATTAAGGTAGGATGGTCAGTGTGTACACTGGTGTCGAAACGGCGTATCGAACGCTGTTTCAGGTGTATGGGCTTTGGCCATCGGGCGGCCAAGTGTAAGGCCCCCGATCGGTCCAAGCTGTGCAGGCGCACAGTGGGGAATCGCTGGCCAGCAGCCAAAAAGTGAAAGTTCATTTCGACTCTCCGTTGTATTTTTCCTGTGATTCTATACTACTGAAGTGTTCAAATCCAAAATTTTAGATCAATATGACAAAATTTGAATTTTGCTATGAATCTTGAAAGTATGCTATCTCAGCATGTTTTAGCGTTTTTTGAAAAATAACCCAATATTTCAAAACATGCTAGAGGTCTAATGGTAGCTCGGATTACAACGGTGTCTAAGAAAAAGTTCTTCAAAAAATAGTGCTGAATAAAGCCCATTGATTGAGTATGCAGTAATTTTATCATAGTATGCCACAATTTTAATTTTCATTAAAAAAGTGCCATATTTTCGCATAAAAAACGCTTAAAAGTTTTGAAGCCAAGGTTCGCCACTATTGACACTACCGGTAAAAGTTAGCGTAAAATATGAGTTTTCAAATGGATATAGTCTCATTTAGCGCAGAGTAGCGCAGAGCATAGATGTTACGCTTGTAAGGCTACTATATACGAATTCAACAATATAGACAAAATTCAAACACTCAAAGTAAACGTAGGATATCTTAATTATGGGATATCTCCTTTACATAGTTGGATAAACTAGATTTTAGAGGTTGAAGGAAATCTGGAGGATACAGCGATAGTAATGACGAGCTCGTAGATCTTATGCCAATCCTGGTATTAGTTCTGAAATCACGGGTATAGATATGAAATTAATTGAAAGGTTGAGAAATTTTCCTATAGCAAGTTCTTGAACACATTATTTCAGAAAAATTCGAAACTTATTGTTTGTATACCAAAAACCTTTATCTCAGGGTATAGTCCTCATATAATACGTCCACTGCAATGCAAAGAATTTGAATTCGCGGTCATAAATGAATCTAGACAACTATATTGCTGATAGGACGAATGACAGAAGAAGCACAAAAATATGTTTTTTTTGTTTAATTATAGCCATTTTAACAAATCGGGGCATTCGTGACTTCTGCGGGGTTGGGAATTGAACCACGATCCTCGGTGTGAGAGGCGTGAATGCTAGCCACTACACTGGTATTGACCCTCACAAAAATAAGGTTATTACCTTATGCTAAATATAGTGATAAAAATACAAGACAATATTTTACATGCAAAAATGAGTGTGAAAATACAAATCATGAATTATTCGTCTTCTTATTTCTCCGGATAAAGCTTATAGCTTCTTCGAAACGGAAAAATGTAATTAGAAAAATCTTTCTGAGAACGCTATATTACTATTGAAGACGAAACGTAAAACGAAGGAAGGAGAAGAAGAAGGAGAAGAAGAAGAAGAAAAAGAAGAAGAAGATGAAGATAAAGAAGATTAAGAAAACTAATAAGGGGAAAAGTTTTGATTTTTGATTAATATTAATTTGGATATATGGATTGGGCTATGGATTTTGTGTTGATTATTAAAGCTCATACTTACTTTATATTGTTTTATATAATGTTTTATCCTATAAAAGTCCATCTGCAATAGTTTTCTAAATGACCCGTATTTCTTATACGTCATTATACTTAAAAAATACTTGAAAAATAGTTGAAAATTCTCCCTAACACAAAAAATATTCGTTCTAATGCAAAATAAACCTGAAATTCGGGCTCAGCACCCCCAAATTACTTAAGAACTGCATATTATCCTTGATTTAAAGAAATTTTTTTGCTTGGCCAGCATTTGTATGGAGTCGCCCCACTGTGAGGCGGTGCGGCGAAGATGGCCACTTCGCCAGGGGATGTAGCAAACCCCCCAGGTGCATGCTCTGCACAGTCGATGCGGGAAATAAGCATGCCACAGGTGGCCCACTGTGTGCGGCTTATAGGCGGGCATTGCAACGATAAGGGTGCAGGTTATACAGATTACCCTAAACCACTGTGAAACGGCACAGGAGTTGCTTTGGCAAACGGCAGCCGAGACGGGGTGCGATATTGCCATTATCGCGGATCCCTACCGGGTCCCCCGTGGAGGCGCTAACTAGGTTATCGATAAGGGTCGGATGGCAGCGATCGCCGTGATGGGTAGATACCCGATCCAGGAGGTGGTGTCGTCCGACCAAGAGGGGTTCGTGATCGCGGTGGTCGATGGCGTCTGCATCTGTAGCTGTTACGCTCCACCTAGGTGGTCGCCGGAGCAGTTTGACCGGATGCTAGACGTGCTCACCGACGAACTCACGGGCCGCAAGCCCGTTGTCATTGGAGGAGACTTCAATGCTTGGGCTGTCGAATGGGGTAGCAGGTGCACTACTCCGAGGGGACAAAGCTTGCTGGAAGCTCTGTCCAAGCTAGATGTAAGTCTGGCTAACGTGGGATCCGTCAGTACCTTTTGTAGGGGGGTACAACAATCGATCATCGACATCACCTTCTGCAGCCCAACGTTGCTTGCCAACATGGGCTGGAGGGTGTCAGATGAGTACACGCATAGTGACCACCAAGCTATACGGTACACGATTGAACGACGGGCGCTACGGCCACGCGGGGCGAAGTCGACAGGGAGGAGGTGGAAAGTGAAGGCCTTCGACAAAGACCTGTTGTTGAAGCACTCAGTGCAGAGAGCACCCGCTCGAACCTGAGTGCTCGTGAGCTGACCAACGTCCTAGTACGGGCATGTGATACCACTATGCCTAGGACGGGGCAGCCAATGAACGGTCGTCGCTCGGTATACTGGTGGAGTGATACCATTGCCCAGCTCCGTTCCAGGTGCCACAGAGCGAGAAGGCTAGCGCAGAGGGCCCGGACCGATGCAGATGCTGAAGCTCGGGGAGTTGATCTTAGAGCGGCAAGGTCGGCGCTTAAGAAAGAGGTTAGGCGTAGCAAGAAATCCTGTTTCCAGGAGCTATGTCGCGATGCGGATTCAAACCCCTGGGGTGGTGCATACCAGGTGGTAATGAAAAAGATGAAGGGTACATCTGCGCCGCAGGAAACCTGCCCCCAAAAGCTGAAAGTCATCGTGGAAGGGCTCTTTCCGCAACACGATCCAGTTTGGTGGCCTCCGACCCCGTACGGTCAATCGAATGATGTCCTCACTCCGGTCACGAATGAGGAACTCATCGTAATTGCCAGGGGTTTGAAATCGAAGAAAGCGCCCGGTCCTGACGGGATTCCGAACGAGGCACTCAAAGCGGCGATCCAAGCGTATCCCGATATGTTTAGAGAGACGCTTCAGAGTTGCCTAGAGGTATGCGAATTTCCAGACAAATGGAAAGTCCAAAGATTGGTACTGCTGCCAAAGCCGGGGAAACCGCCTGGTGATCCCTCGTCGTACAGGCCAATTTGCCTATTGGACACGCTAGGCAAATTGCTAGAGCGGGTAATCCTAAACAGGCTGACGCCTGTAGTGGAAAGTGATGTCGGACTGGCAAACACGCAGTTTGGCTTCCGTAAGGGGAAGTCCACTGTAGATGCCATAAAGTCCGTAGTGGAGAGGGCCGAGAAGCCTATGAAACGGAAAAGGCGAGGCGACAGGTATTGTGCCATAGTCACAATCGATGTCAAAAACGCCTTTAACAGCGCTAACTGGGGTGCAATTGCGGTAGCGCTGCATAGGATGAGGGTACCGGATCATCTATGCAGGTTGCTTAAGAGTTACTTCGAGAACCGGACGCTAGTGTACGACACGGCGGACGGGGCGAAGAGGTACAAAGTGACAGCAGGTGTTCCACAGGGTTCGATTCTCGGCCCCACGCTTTGGAATGCCATGTACGATGGGGTGCTGAGGCTCGAACTACCCACTGGGGTCGATATCACTGGCTTCGCCGATGATATCGTCCTTACAGTGGTAGGCGAGTTTCTGGAGGATGTGGAAATGCTGGCATCAGACGCCATAAGCATAATAGAGGGTTGGATGGCGGGCGTCAATCTGCGATTGGCCCACCATAAGACGGAAGCTGTGATGGTCAGCAACCGAAAGTCGGCCATAGAGGCAAAAATAATCGTGGGGGGACAGGTGATTGTCTCCAAACGAAGTGTGAAGTACCTGGGTGTCATGACAGACAACAGGCTGAACTTCACCAGTCATGTGGATTATGCTTGTGGTAAAGCGTCAACGGCGGTCACTGCTCTGTCTAAGATCATGCCGAACGGCTACGGTCCTAGCAGCAGTAAGAGACGCCTGATGGCCAGCGTTGCCATGTCGGTGCTACGATACGGTGCACCGGCGTGGGCCCCGGCTTTGGAGAGTAAGCGCAATCAGGCATGCCTGAACAAGGTGTTCAGGCTGTTAGCATTGCGCGTTGCGTGCGGCTACCGTACCATATCGTTGGATGCGATTGGGGTTATTGCAGCCATGATCCCAATATGCATACTCCTAGGTGAGGATATCGAGTGCCATAGGCAGAGGAACGTCAGGGGCGCTAGGGACAGAGTTAGGCTGGACTCTATTAGGCGTTGGCAGGCAGAATGGGATCGCACCGACCATGGTAGGTGGACCCATAGGCTGATCCAGAACATATCGTCCTGGATTGGCAGAGGTCATGGTGAGGTAAACTTTTTCCTTACCCAGTTTCTGTCGGGTCATGGATGCTTTAAGAAGTATCTACATACGCGCGGGCGGGTAGATTCACCCTTTTGCCCCGTTTGCACGGTAGCCGAGGAAACGGCGGAGCATGTGATTTTTCACTGCCCGCGGTTTACGTCCACTCGGCGGGTGATGCTTGCGGTCGTTGGAGAAGACACCAACGCCGACAACATCGTGCAGAGAATGTGCGCTGAGCAGCGTGCATGGGGTGCCGTCGATAGGGCGGCAACCGCGGTGATAACGGAGTTGCAACGGCTAGAACGTTTGCAACGACAGAGCCGACATAGCTTGCTAGGGTCAGTAACGGGCTGATTGGGCAGCCCAGGCCCTAGGTGAAGGGTAGTGGCGGTATGAAATGGCAAGGGTGTTGTGTGGACCCACACACGCAACGGACAAATCGGAGTGCTTCGGCACGTCCTCCCTCCTGAAGTAAAACCTAACGGTAGTTCCGGGAGGGGTTCAGGAACGGGCAGCAGGAGAGTTTTTAGTAGGTAGGCGCATGTTGGCACCATGTGAATCCTATTCGGCACCGCGAAGGTGCTGTCTATGAAGATTTTCTCCCTGCATAAACAATACAAAAAAAAAGCATACCTCCTGCATACCACATAGCTTGCTAGGGTCAGTAATGGGCTAAGCCCAGGCCCTAAGGGAAGGGTAGTGGCGGTACGAAATGGCAAGGGTGTTGTGTGAACCCACACACGCAGCAGACAAGTCGGAGTGCCTCGGCACGTCCTCCCTCCTGAAGTAAAACCTAACGGTAGTTCCGGGAGGGGTTCAGGAATGGGCAGCAGGATAGTTTTTAGTAGGTAGGCGCATGTTGGCACCATGTGAATCCTATTCGGCACCGTGAAGGTGCTGTCTATGAAGATTTTCTCCCTGCATAAACAATACAAAAAAAAAGCATACCTCCTGCAGCGCTACGACGTCGAACTTGCGGCTCTTCAATACGTCGGAGAGCACTCGAGTGCTCCCTTGGAAGTTGAGAGATCGGCAGTTCCACGTCCCGAGTTTCCAATCCATAGTCCTTTTTCGTCGCGTGGGACTATTCCGATTGTTCCAGTAAGAACATAGTCGACGACAAGCTCAAGTTCGGGAGCCACGTCGACTATGCCTGCAACAAGGCTTTCACAGCTATTTCGGCATTGTCTCGTATGATGTCTAATAGCTCTGCGGTTATGGCAGCAAGCGAAGGCTATTAGCCAACGTGGTCCAGTCCATACTCAGGTATGGCGGATCGGTGTGGTCATCGGCGTTAGGTACCAAAAGCTATCTAGCCAAGCTGGAAAGCACCTATCGTCTCATTAGCTTAAGAGTAGCGAGTGCGTATCGCACAGTTTCACATGACGCAATCTGCGTCTTAGCGGGTATGATGCCTATTGGTATCATCATCAGCGAGGACGTAGAGTGCTTCAACCAACGTGGAACTAGAGGCATACGGAGTACCACAAGATCGGCCTCGATGATCACATGGCAGCGGGCATGGTCTAATTCCACAAAAGGCCGGTGGACACATCGACTTATCCCGGAACTATCCGGGCGGGTCAACAGGCGCCACGACGAAGTCAACTTCCACCTGACACAAATTCTGTCAGGGCATGGTTGTTTTAGACAGTATCTGCACAAGTTTGGCATGCGGAGTCTCCCGCGTGTCCCGAATGCGTGGACGTTGAGGAAACTGCAGAATATGCTTTCTTCATATGCCCTCGTTTCGCGGGCGTGAAAGGCAACATGATCAACAGCGAATAAACAGCCTAACTAGCATAGTCCAGTAGTTATCTAAGAGCGTGCGTTAAGCACAATAGCCCCTCCCTGAAGTAATACCGATAAGGTGGTGCCAGGGGAGATTGAGGCTGGAGACTCGAGTAGGGTTTTAGTGGGTCTGGATCCTCACGGGGGGTCGGGATACCAAACTCCACTCCCTGAGTTATCTTCTCAGGTGTCTGATAGCAGATTTTCGGCTTTGCGGAACGAAGCTTCCCTACTCGTTAAAAAAAGGCAGCTCACCAGTATTCGCCACACCGACATCAAGATAGAGTTGCGGGATAAATTTTTATGTCGGGTGAACCATGTCCTAAAGTCTTTCCTCAACGCGGGGAATAAGGTACGAGCACTGAATACATTTTCCATTCCCTTGTTGACCTACAGTTTTGGAGTAGTGAAGTAGAGCAAAACTGACCTAGAAGATCTTGAGAGGAGGGTGCGGCGAGAATTCAAACAAGTGGGTATGCGCCACCCTCAATCGGCATTGGAGAGATTTACTTTACCACGAATAGAAGGGGGTGTAGGAATAGTCGACATTCAAGCACTGTGCGTTGCTCAGGTGCGTCAGATGCGTGAATATTTCGTAGAATGCGCAACTCGACACGGAATATACCGAGCTGTTTGTGCCGCTGATAGGGGCTACATCGCTTTACATCTGGCGCAACCAGACTACGACCTCAGATGCAATCTAATGTCGATGGAAGAGAAGATTGCATCTTGGAAGCAGAAAGCAGTACATGGTGCTCACCCTTACCAATTGAACCGGCCTTATGTCGACAAGGTCGCGTCGAACTTATGGCTCTCCCGTGGTGAACTCTCTCTAGTGGTCGAATCCAACCTGATAGCCATTCAAGACGGGATTATGCCGACGAGAAATTGTAGACGGTATATCTGGCATCAGGATGTAGAGGATGTATGCCGAATGTGCCATCAACCACAAGAAACCATCGACCACATCATTGCTGGCTGCCTAGTACTAGCAAATGCAGCCTATACAGAACGTCACAACAACGTAGCAAAGATATTGCACCAGAAGTTGGCACTGCAATATGGGTTGTTGGAGGAAGATGTGCCAAATTACCGCTACAAACCAGATTTCAAGCTGTATTGGGACCGCACCGTTCTGACGGACCTTTTTATTCACCACAACCGACCGGACATTATGGTTTACGACAAGGGTAGACGAATAGTAACCATCATTGACGTCGCCATTCCACTGAGCCGTAATTTGGAGTCAACACACGGTCACAAAATTGTTAAGTATCGTCCGTTTGCATAGTTGGATAGTTCCGATATTGCTTTCCGCAACCGGAGTGGTTCCGAAAGTATTGCTGGAAGACCTGAAGGTGTTGAGATTAGACCGGGAGCTAGCTGCGATGCAGAAATCAGCGATACTCAGCACCTGTGCAATTGTCCGTCAGTTTCTGGGTCAAGACGACAGATATACCTCAGATGATAATGCTATGTAAAAAAATGTGCAGATCCACCGAGCCTAATCCCCCATTGGCAACCGCCCGGGGTAGGTGAAATTTCGTGACTTTGTCGCGAGTGTAAAAAATCGGTTAGACAAAAAAAATATGGGACACTGGACAAAGGAGTCTGCTACGCACCATTTCCAATGCTGGACCTTTCAGGCAACGTTGCAACCGGATTCAATTTTCATCCTGGGAAAACCCACACGTAACCGTAGACCGTTCGAAATTACTGATCCGGATAGGCCAGTCTTCTGGATTACCAGAAAATACCGGCAAATCTTTCCCCATCACTTGTCGCATCGCTAGTTGACGGCTGGTCGGTGGTATCTCCACTCGTGCACTGGAATACTGGCAATCATCGTCCTCCCTTCTCTCGGGCTCTTTCAGTTTCTTTTCAACGGATTTCACCGCCTCACTTTTAAAAACGCTCGAAGTGTCACTACCGCGCTGCGACAATTGCCGGACAAGACTTTTCATTTTTTTGAGAGACTGCCGTCTCATTATTGACTGGGCTTTACGAAACTTTTCCTCATCCTCGAGCTTTTTCTCTTCGAACGCCTTTTCCTCAGCCAACCTTTTGGCTTCTAACGCTAACTCACGCTCTCTCATTTATTTTTCTAACTGTAGCTTTCTTTGTCTACTTTCCTTTTCCTCTATCAACTCTTGCTCTTTAATTCGCCCTTGCTCTTCTAGCATTTTCAACTCTAACTGAATCGCTTTATCCTTAACACTAGAAGCAACACTTACATACCCCTTGGCTGTCGACTTCTTCCTGGTGTGAGATTTGTTTTCATCCGATGTCTTTTGACGAAATTGCTTCGTCAAAAGAATTTTGATCAGTCTGTGCTCTTCATCTTGTCTTTTGATAAAAGTTGAAGCAATACATAGTCAGAAAATCATAAAAATAGCTGTTGATTGGCTGGAACGCAATCAATGGTGAAAAGGACAACGATGCGTTATCTAACGTGTTTTGACTATAGAAACCACTTTGTAGCGAACAGCAGTGTTCTATGTCATCATCGTTCCGCAATATTCAGAAAAAAATTTGATTTTCTCATCATCTCCACCTACTACTGACTTAATCCCGAATTTTATTTTCCATCATCGAAAGTATTCCTAAATGAATTTAATTTCTTCATTATTGGCGTCATCTAGCAAATCAGTTCCGAACTTTTTTGTATGTCACCGGATGTGTCTTAACTAGATAAGCAACTTTGTCGAAAGTCGCAACCTTCTATCTCTTCACAAACTTGAGCTATTGCCCGCCATGTACTCAGTACACGACGCGACCGTTTGTGTAATTTTTTTCATTTCAAAAAAGTTACGTTAGTGGTCGCGCTGGTGTACTGAGCACACGCGCGGACACACTATTTTTACAAGAAATTTTCGACCACTTTTTATATTTC